>NW_023270418.1:27191025-27223035 GCF_011800145.1 Mirounga leonina | reverse complement strand
TAAATAAATAAATAAATAAATAAATAAATAAATAAATAAATAAATAAATAAATTCTGCAACTCGCTTCTAAATAAGCCTTTTTGTTGTCATCACCCAGAAGTAGTTCACCACAGGGTGAAATCCTTTTTTTAAAATTGTGGTAGAATGTACATTGCATAATATTTATAAGTTTAGCCCTGTGTAAGCATACAATTCAAGGGCATCAAATACATCCACAATGTTGTGTAACTATCACCTCTATGCATAATCAAAACTTTTTTATCAGCCCCAACAAAAACTGTGTACCCACTAAACAATAACTCACCATATGGCCTCCTTCCAGCCTCTAGTTAACTCTATCCTAATTTCTGTCTCTCTGTGTTTGCCTATTCTAGGTACCTTCACACAAGTGGAATCATACAATATTTGTCCTTGTGTGTCTGGTTTATTTCACTAAGCATAATGTTTCCAAGGTCCATCCATGTGGTAGCATATTTCAAATTTCTTTTACGTTTTATGGCTGAATAGTATTCCATTGTGTGTACATATCACATTTTGTTATCCATTCATCTGTTTATGGACACCTGGTTTGTTTCCACCTTTTGTCTCTTGTGAATAATGCTATCATGAACATAGGTGTGTAAGTATCTGTTTGCATCAGCACTGAAATCTTAAGTCACAGAATACCATACCCAGACCACAAATCTCTCTACTCCCTAACCCCTTGCCTGGTTCTCAAGAGCACAGCCTTTGGGATTGGACCATTCAGTTTCTAATCTCTGATCTGCCATTGACCAAGAGTATGACCTAGAGCAACTCATTGAAACTTTCTGCTTCAATTTCTCTATCTATAAAAATAACAATAGAACAAAACTCTTAAGATTATTGTGAGAAGTAAATATGTCTGGCCCCTAGTAAACTCTCCATGACTGTTAGCAATAATCATTAATATTTCTCTTCTTCCACCTCTTCAAGACCACCTTGATGCTTCCAGTTCCCCCAAATAAGCCTCCTTTGGGCTTTACTCCCTTCCCCCACCCAACCAAGACTTATGGTTCATCTCTTCCATTAGTTTTTTGCCAATATTGCCACTATCCTTGGCTCCTTGACCTTTTGTCAACCCTGTTACCTTCTGTAATATCCAACATACCTATTCCAGGATGAAGAGGACTAAAGATTACAAAGTCCTGCCAAATGGAGCCACAACAAAGGGGCATTACCAACCCCAGCACTGTCCCCAGTCCTCTAAAGACCGCCTCCTTCTGGTCCCCACCAAGACTAGTGCACATTTCCCTGGTCTCTTCAAGTCTTCCCTCTGCTACCTCCTTCTTCACTAACAGTAGATGACCAAGCCTTCAACTTCACAGAAAGAAATAACAAAAGCTACTTGAAGGCAGCTCATCATCATCCTCACTAGCGCTGGACCTATAACATAGGACCTTTAACATACCCATAACACATTCCCTCAATCTTACACCACCCTCTAATGCCTCCCTATCTCCTGCCCATTACTTCTTCCCTACTCCTTCTTTAACACAGGCAATCCAGTTTCCATCTTACTCCTTGAAACAACTCTAATGAAGGTCACCGATGACTTCCAAATCATTGAATCCAACAGCTATTTTGACTTGATCTGCTTTGCATATGAAGCTGCCAGATACTTTCTACTCCTTGAAATTCCTCACCCGTAGCCTCTGTAATGCTATTCTACGCAGACTTTCTTCCTACCTCTCTGGACACTTTCCCATCTTTTTTCACTTTTCCATTTCTGTCACTTTCAGAGACTGCTCTTCCTCTTAGTAATTTGCAAAAGGAAGATTTTGTTGGTTATTCTAGGTCGGCTCCCCAGACCCACTCTCCACCCTGCTCTGCCCCATGGGAGGCTAGTCACAAGGACTGCATTAGCCAGTCTCCTTCACCCTGTGGTTTTCTGGTTGAATTTGGCCAATGAGAGGTACTGGCAGGAGAATGAAGAGTAGCATAAAAAGCACTAGGGTATTTACCCTCCCCCCAACACACACACACACACACACACACACACCATACCACATCTCTTGCAGAAACAAAAACTGACACTTCGCCTTTCTTCCAATGATTAAGCAATTCATGATACCACAGTATGAAGGGGGAGGGGACCACATTGCACCCTGGGTTAAACCAAAACAAGATCACCCTGACTGGTTTATGGATGCCCAAAAGAATGTGTTTTTATTATTTTTGCTATGCTGATATCTAAAGATGTGTCATGACCTTTGAAAATATGATAATCATGTAAGAATGTTATTTTCCACCATAAAGAGAATAATACAACCTTAGTATTCTTGCTGATTTGCAGTTTTATCCTTTGAATATTTGTTGGGTTTTTGTGTCTGACAAGCCAGTCTTTTTAAAGTCTGAGGCCCTGCAGGCTTTGCAAGTAAAGTGTTTTCCCTTCCTAAATGCATCTGCCCCTACTGGGTCATCTGTTTGGCACAGTCTCATGTAGGGTAGGAGGGCTAGAAGATGGCTGGAATCATGGTGGGGTAAAGTTCATCAGTTTCTGAGAGTATTGTTCCTTGAAAATTTTAACTCCTTTTCTGGGAGCAACATTAGGAGCACACACCTGGCTGCCTCTCTCTCTATGCAGAGTAAGTGAGGATCTTCTACCCCAAATATTTGATCTCCGTGAATTAAACACTAAGGGGGCAAACAGTTATGGGAAAAGGACTATTGTCTATAACCAGGGATCTGACCATTCCTGAACGATGTGTTTGCTTCTGTGTTTACTTGTGTATTTCTGTCCCCTCCATGGACTCTAAGCTCCATGAGGGCAGGGGCGATTGGGTCCCATTCTTCACTAATACCCAGGACACTAGCACAGTGCCAGGAACAATGTAATTCTGTATTGACATGAACACTGGAGACTTACTGAGGCCCTATCAATGGCATTGACTGATACTTAGTACTTTTGAAGTAGAAATAGTAATCTTCATTTTAGCACTCTGATACTAAGCATATCCTTTCTGGAGAGATAATCAGCTGTTTTTCTTTTTTTTTTTTTTTTTAAGATCTATTTATTTATTTTAGAGAGAGAGAGTTGGGGGGGGGAGTTGCTGAGGGAGAGGGAGAGAAAAAATCCTCAAGCAGACTCGCTGCTGAGCACAGAGCCTGACAAGGGGCTCAATCCCAGGACTCAGAGATCATGACCTGAGCCAGAATTGAGAGCTGGCAGTTCAACCGACTGAGCCACCCAGTGCCCCAAAGATAATCAGCTGTATTCAAGAAGTGATTTAAGATGTCATATGCATTGGGGCATCTGGGTGACTCAGTCGGTTAAGCATCCGACTCCTGATTTCGCTCAGGTCATGACCTCAGGGTTGTGAGATTGACCCCCCCCCATTGGGCTCTGTGCTGGCCATGGAGACTGCTTAAGATTCTCTCTCCCCTCTCCTTCTGACCCTACACCCCCCCCAAAAAAAAGAAAGAAAAAAAAAAAGATGTCATATGCATTGAATCAGTTCTCTCAACATTGAAGGATCTACCCTAAGGAAATAGCCTGGAATATGGAGCCAAATCCACAAACATGTGTACAGTATGCCTTAATAATTCTTTATAAGGAGGGCGCCTGGGTGGCTCAGTTGGTTAAGCGACTGCCTTCGGCTCAGGTCATGATCCTGGAGTCCCAGGATCGAGTCCCGCATCGGGCTCCCTGCTCGGCAGGGAGTCTGCTTCTCCCTCTGACCCTCCTCCCTCTCATGCTCTCTGTCTCTCATTCTCTCTCTCTCTCGCAAATAAATAAATAAATAAATAAATAAATAAATAAATAAATAATTTTAAAAAATAATTCTTTATAAGGAAACAAAATAAATGCTTAACAAAAAGTAACATTTCAATCACTTGGGGTATATTCATAAGACAAACTATTATATTGCCATTAAAACTGTTATAATTAAGAGGTTTAATAAAGTAAGAAGATGCTTATAACGTGACGTTAAATGAAGAAAACAAAGAGGCCAAACTGCATGCATAGCACGAACCAGCTATATTACCAGCATAAAGGGCAACGGTAAACTCTTAATAGTGTTTTTGAGAGAAATGGGTGACTACTGTTTTCTTCATGCTTTTCTCCACTTTCGAATTTTCTTCCAAAAATGTGTGTTATCTTTTTAGCTATAAAAATTTTATTGATTTTTAGAATTCTCATTTGGGAAGCAATGAAACTGAAGTTACATAACACACACCTAGTTATACAACCAGTCATTGTTGGAACCAGGATTAACATCCAGATATAGCCACGAGATCTACACACTTGCCAATGATGCAGCCCAAGATTGTGCTAAATCTAGGTATTTATTCATAGGTTTGTTAATTTCCAGACATATCACTCTCTTGACTTGAGCTGAATCTATTGTTGTGTTCTTCCTTCCTTTCATTTCCTCTCTTCTTTCTTTCCTTCCCCTCTTTATTTTTCTTTACCTTCATCTCTACTTTTTTTTTTTAAGATTTTATTTATTTACTCTAATGAGAGAGAGAGAGAATCTCCAGCAGACTCCCTGCTGAGCTCAAAGCCTGACTTGGGGCTCCATCTCACGACCCCGGAGACCACAACACTAGCCAAAACCAAGAGTCAGATCCTCAACTGCGTCTCTCTCCTTATCTCTTCTTAAAGCCAACCCTTTAGATTTAGCTCATCATTCCAGCCCATCAAGATCTTAGAGAGAATTGTAATTCTTTGCTCCAACAAGTAATCAATTTCTCTCCCCCTGTCATCTACAAATTTAATGAACATGTTTCTCAAAGCTATAACTGGTCTAATGCCTAGTAATATTAGACCAGATGTGGAAGCCACATCCCTCAAGTGTACTACCAACAATACCCCTCAAAATTTTCTTCAGAACATCAATAGGTTTTCAAAGAAAGGTTCTCTGTGTGGAATGTCTTTAAAACTACAGTGAATTCCACTGCAATACACAATCACATTGATTACAGAAGGGATGTTCAACATTCCTTAGGTAAGGAATTCTAAATTCTCATTCCTTAGACTCACCTGAATTCACAACACATTCCCCACGCCCTTGCCCAGACACACACATTTCTTTCTAATAAACACATATATGTCATCCTACTTGACTATTAATTCATGTTTCCCTTTTTGCCTTAGCTGCTAGGAAGCCTAAAACTAAGTTTTATATTCAACTGCTTATCATTCCTCAACTCCAGTCACTCTGTTTCTGTTTCACTCTTGCCTTTTATACTGTGCAAGTTGATTTTGATCTTACTGTAGCTAGGGTTTTATTGCAAGGCACTCTATTTTTAGGAGCATTCAAAGCATAATAAATATATTATACGAATAAAAAATTATTCTTGCCTTTTGTGTCTTCATCCAAGGTACTGACAAGTGAATGAGAAATCTCTCCACTCTCCACTCCCAAGTTTGCTCCTTCTCTGGGGTCTTCTCAATGGTATAAAAAATGACAATCCTGTAAGCTTGGTTGTACTTAAATGTTCTCTTTCATTGTCTGCTTTCTTCTGCCTTTGCTGATGCATAATCTCTTGTTACTTGAAGGTTGGATCAGGGAATTCTAGCTCTCTTCTTACCCAGGAAATATAAACCCTCAATGATGTTGCATCTGGTCTGGTGAGTCTCTTTTGTGGTAACAGTACTGCTTCCAAAGACCAGTACTGCTACTGATTTAATTGCGAACATTTACAGAGAGAGCCCTTCCCCTTCCATAAAACCCTGGCATACTCCTCTACCTTCTTCCCTCATAGGGTGTAATTAACAGGACTGTTCGTGGATTCACTTGTTCAACAAGTATTTAATGAGGGTCTACTATCAACTAGGCATTGAGTATGTAACTCGGAAACAGAGTAGATTACACTATATTATCTGGGTTCCCAACGAAGCATGTACCCCCTCCTACAAGGATGGTGGATAACTCTCACCACTCTAAGGCAACCTAGGAAATTGGTTACACTTCGAGAGAGAGGCAGACTTATTCTCTCACCCTCAACAGGGGACTGTCTATTTTGAAGACTTGTTTATTGTTAGAATATTTGGCATAAACAGTGTCACTTCATTTGCTCCAGGAGATGGCACAAATGTCCCAACTCATCTGTAATTCCACCCCAGGAAGCCCTCACAGGATCAGGGAATCCCGAGGTCAGTAGGGTTCATTGGTCCATCCCCCAGGGTCTAGACCACACAACAACTCAATCACCCTGGTCTTCCTCTACCCTTCTTACCTTCTGCCTGGAGAGCCTGGCAACCACATCCTTCCCTGAGGCTGAGTGAAGCCCACAGTGGAATCCTTTTCTCAATGATCTTGGGAATCGTGGAGACTGACTCTCTGAGAAACCACCCAGCACTGAGGGGAGCACACATCCAGACACTGTTCATCCTTCCCTGCTGTGTCTTGTTAAGGGAAATGCATGAGTCTTTGGGTCTTGCAGAGACAGAATTCTGGGTTCTCTCTTAGCTCTCAGTTCTTCTCATCTTATTTCTGGGGAATTCTCTGCCAACTTTGGTTCAATAAAGCCCCAAGAGGCTAACTTAGCTTTTAACTTGACCATCCCCTGTAGGTCAATGCTTGAACACAAATAGGAATTGTTTGGAGACTCGATATTCTAAACTGGTTTAATTGCTGCTACTAGACTTAGTTATTTTCTAATTATTGCTTAATTTTTACTCTCCAAGTTTGAGAGAGCTTAAAAGATATACAGTTTTAATTTATTCAAGTAGAGATTAATTTTGTGCACCTAGACAAATTCTAGGAATCCTTCAGAACTCAGCCAAGTGTCATCTGTTAAATGAAGCCATATTCTGATATACACCCCTTCCCTTACCCTCCTCCAAAAAAAAGGAAAAATCACTCCCTGCTCCATGCTCTGTGGTGACTTTGTCCCCACCCAAATTATAGCATCTATCATTCTGTATTGTGTTCATTATATTACTTGTTAGTCCATCCCTACTACATAGGTCCTCAATGGGAGCAACTAATTCAACTAGGTATTGCATTGCATGGTGTAATGTGGTGTACAACCTTGAGATCATGACCCGAGCTGAAAGCAAGAGTCAGATGCTTAGCCAACTGAGCCACCCAGGTGCCCCTAAATTGTTTTATACCAACAGTTGATAGTGATCCTGGTTAAGGAAAATGTAAGAAAAACATTTCCCAAACTTCAGGCATTCGTGAATAGTCTTCATGATTTATGTTTTATCTGAGTTACTGGTATGAATTACTTAATGTTTTTCTTGACTTAAATTCAACTTACTTTTTGCTACATATCAATATGTATTATACCAGTTCTACTTGGAAATCTCTCGTTTTTAAGTAAATACAAACAAATGTTTAAATGCTCGTTCATGTGTCACCTAAAACTTTCTTTTCGAGAACCAGTAACTCTGAAAACTCTGTGAACATGGCTAAAATGAAGGCCTGCAGGGTGTGTGTACGTGTGTGAGAGAGAGAGAATTTGGCAGGAGATTGTCAAAGCAATCTAGAAAGACAAAGGCAAAATGATTCCTGAAACACAATCACCAGCCGTTTGAAAGTCTCATGGCATCTATACTGAACTGGAACATGTTTCAGAAAGGAGAAGTGGTCAGGTGTCCTCTCAGAGAAGGGCCAACAGAACCGTTCTGTTGGCTCTAGAGCAGACGGCGCAAGCAACCGCCCACAAGCTACCAGCGGGTGGTGGGTGGCCTTCAGGTGGCTGCGCTCACGCTTTCATTGCCTTGCGGAAAGCCCCAGAACGCAACACAGCGGAGCAGCTGCCATGCTTGAGTTGGGACTCCATTTCTTTGGAGTCCAGACCTCTTTCCACTGTAGCCAGAGACACAGATGTCTCTGAGTGACGCCGTGGGCAATGTGGCAGTTTACTCATGATTTCTCTCAATTCCACTCCTCTCTCTTTCCATTTCTTCCCCCTATTTTTCTCTTATTTTTTCCTGCAACCCTAACAATGATTTTCTCTCTGCCAAATTTAATGTGCCCGTGGTTTATTGGTGTTAAATAAATATCATTTTTAAGAAGCTATGGGGAGAAAAATCCACCGACCGACTCCTTAGCAAATGACACCAGCCTTGAGTAATCTTCTTATCCTTCTTCTAGAATCAGACTCCAGGGAGTTTGGAAAAGAGGGTGAGTGCATTCGAGGAGGCCATGAAGCGATGTCTGTGACCAGTGTACCTCTTTCCCACGATGGTCTCTCCACATTCCCGAGTGATTCACTGAGTGTGTCCAGCTGAGCCCAACCTTCAATCCAGTTCTCCCACAGACAACCACAAACCACAGCAGGCATAGTTAGCAATGTGTCTCTAGGGGACGAGGGGGGTCAGTGAATCTTGCTGTTGATAGAGAAGCCCTTGACCTTCATCTTGACCTACATCTCACTTCTCTAGGAAGAGCAACCAGAGAGACGATGTAGGAAACACTGCATGGCCCCAAAGATCGTTTTCCTTGCTAAGAGCAAAGACCAGGAGTGGTGAGCTCTGAATTTCACTACAAATAAATTTTGAAGTCATCTGGCTTTTACTATTCTTTCTTGAAAGTTTTTGGTTTCTAGGTCAAATTTCCCTGAGTAACAATCAAATTTTAAAATATACGTACAAGGATTTGTGTTCAGTAACATCCAGGAGCAAACGGGTTGCATTTTTCAATTTGCTCATGTGTTTTCCTTTACAGCTCGTCTTCTGTTACAACAGACTCATTTCATTCAGAGCTGAGGCACCATTCTATCTGGTACCACTCCCCTGAGTATTTGTTGTTGGTCATTTACACAACCATTTCCCTAAGAATGTTCACAGAAGATTATCTTGATCAGGTTAAGTTAATTAGGTGAGAAAGAAAGAAAGGAAGGAAGGAGGGAAGGAAGGAAGGAAGGAAGGAAGGAAGAGAGGAAGGAAGGGAGGAAAAAGGATGAAGGATGATGTCCTAAGTCACTCTCTTCTGTCAATTTGTATCAAGAAGAAGAAGAGGATTTGGGGGGTCCACAGGGGCCCACCTAGAGCTGAGTTACAGCCTACCTGATATTTTTAGTTAAAAAAGGGAATATTTTCTTAAATAAGTACCTTCTATAAACTAGTTAGGCAGTAGGGCTATGGCTTAGTTAGATCTGGCTGTTAGAACAAAGTGCCAGATACTGGGTGGCTTCTAAACAGCAAAAATTTATTTCTCACAATCCTGGAGGCTGAAAGTCTGAGATCAGAGTGCCACATGGTTGGGTGAGGGTCCTCTTCCACACTCTCATTATATCTTCACATGGTAGAAGGGGCTAGGGAGCTTTGTGGGATTTCTGTTATAAGAGTGTTGATACCATCCATGAGGGCTCCACTCTCATGACCTAATTACCTCCAAAAAGTACCACCTCCAAATACTATCACATCAGGGATTAGATTCAATATATAAATTTTGAGGGGACACAAACATTCAGCGCATACTAGGCCGCTTCCTTTGCATAGCTAATGCCACTAGGAGTCTTTCCAGTAGGCTCAGACCAATGAGTAAATAAAATCAAATTAGAATATGATATTATTTTGTGCTGTTCAAATCTAATTCCATTGGAATACCATTATGAAATTGGAGCATGCTGATGGACGTGTAATGGAAGAAAAGTAAACCAATCGTGTCCAAATCTTGTGTAGTAAGCACAAAACTTCTTGGCTCATTATTAATGCAGAATATATGTATTCCAACTCTTGGATAATAACAATAACCAGGACCTTTCTCTTCTCCAATTTCTATCCAGATCCCAGTTGAGTAAAATAGTGTTTGTGGAACACTTCCTGAAAGACATGCTGGCCAATCAGGCTCTAATAGTTTAGGTTTATTCCCTAAAATCAAGTTAGAAAATTTGAGAGGTATATCCTTTTTTGACCATAATCATCCCTTCCAGAACTGCTTTAAGTGACTTGAACATGTCACACCATCAGCTTACGTGGGGAATTAACCCTAGAAAATTCATTTCATATTTACTGTATGTTATAGTGGTTAAGGTCACAGGCTTTGGAGTCAGACTGTGACAGCACTTACTAGCTGTGTGATCTTGAGGAAATTACTTAACATCTCTGAGCCTCAGTTCTTTATGTGTAAAATACGGAAAATAATGGTACCTATCTTATAAGATGTGGGAATCAAGTGAGTTAACGTGTACCAAGCACCTAAACAATATCTGGCACATTATTCAGTGCTCAGTAAATGATAGCTAGTGTTATTATTGTAATTGCTGGTATGTTGTTAAATATGCAATATTCTCCTTTGAAAAATTGTGGGAAAAGATTCTTTTACATCTGAGATTTAACAAAAAAAAGTTAGATTTCTCCATATTTCTACTATATATTATTCTGCAAACTCTGAATTTTCCAACTGAATTGTATTTTATTCTTTTTCCTTGGTTACTAGAAATCTCAGATACCTGTAGGTGACCATTATATAGACTGCAGAGAGCACATGGTTTGCATTTCTGCATAGAATTTTACTACTATATTCTCTATAATCGCACCTAAATTTTTCCTTTACCCCAATCTTCTTGCCTATGTGTTTTTAACATTTGTATCGAAGTATTTTTAAACTGCTTCACAGCTTTTGTGGAAGCATATTGGAAACAGAATAAATTAAAAGTAGAGAAGTAGGGGTGCCTGGGTGGCCTCAGTCGTTGGGCATCTGCCTTCGGCTCAGGTCATGATCCCAGGGTCCTAGGATCGAGCCCCACATAGGGCTCTATGCTTGGCGAGAAGCCTGCTTCTCCCTCTCCCACTCCCCCTGCCTATGTTCCTGCTCTTGCTGTGTCTCTCTCTGTCGAATAAATAAATGAAATCTTTAAAAAAAAAAAAAAGTAGAGAAGTAATATATTAAATCCAACAAACACCATTGCTATCAATAAAATATCTATGAATCTCCACACAAGCACAACTAAAAATACTTGGATGCCCCAGGAATTCTACCGTCAGGATTCCACATTCCCCCTCTTTCTCACATGTAACACAATCATGTATGAAAGAGGCTAGTTTTTATCACTAGCAACATCAAGAGAGAAGGGGATTCTTTTCTTTTTCTCTTATCAAGGAAGATGTCTTGGAAATACCTTTCCCTACTCTCAATCCTCCATCTGGTCTCCGCTACCAATGTCCCTAACAGCCCTACTTATTGCCTGCTATGGCTTGGGGTTCCCCTGCGAGGGTCAGAGGACCCACCTGCTGTGATGAGAAGCCACTGACTCTGCTGCTTTGGGAAGGGCTGATCGGACCAGCAGGAAGGCAGGACTTGAACAACTTAGTAAAAGCCGTTTAAGGGTAAGTGACAGAGGACTTAAATAAATAACAATCGTGGCTTCTTCTGTAGTTTCTTATTATATTTTCACACATCCACATTTTCACTGGACTGTCCATCCAACCCCCTTGAGGTAGGAAGGCTGTTGTTACCACCATCCTCTCTTTTACATAAAGGAAAAAGGTCAGGACTCACGTTTGTGGTTGGACCTTAAGGCTAAATACCCTGCACTTACCAGAAAATAAGAAGAAAGAATAAGCCATTTCTTCTACCCCAAGGGGCCTTATAGACTTATTATAAAGGCAATGCCAAAACATATGAAACTTAGTTACATAAAAAGAAGTGTGATTTAATGAAAAGAGAAGGATCGCTGTCAGAAGAGTGGCCGGACAGACTTTATTAAGGCAGTGGGACTTGAGCAGGCAAAGAGAAAGGTCATAAGACATTTGAATGCATCAATCCATTGGGCCTGTGTACCGCCAAGGATGTAGGCTCTTAAAACAGGTAACAGGACAGCATCCATTGTATCAACTGCTATTGGGTCTCTATGCGTCCATTCATTCATCCTTTTCTTCACTGTAGGCAGGGCCAATTCCTCACTGGAATCCACTAAAAAGCAGAGGAATTCGCACTGATGAGCATTTCACAGGCTGAGACAGCCATGGAGATGGTTATCTCTCCACTCCTTCCTTCTTGCTTTGGAGCTTCCTGTCCTTCAGATCATGCCCCTACTCCCGATTTGGGGAATATTTTTTCTAGGAAGGAATATTTTTCTAGGAAGTTTTCCTGAACCAGCACATTCTTGCCATAAGTCTCCTTACTGCATCAGTCACCTCTCGATTCCTTATGCTACAGATCAAGGGGTTTAGCACTGGTAAAAAAAGGTGTAAACAACAGACACTGCCCAGCCCTCTTCTGGAGAGTAGCTGGAGCTCGGGTGAAGGTAGATGAGGGTGCAACTCCCATACTGCAGGAGAACCACGATGAGGTGAGAGGAACAGGTGGAGAAAGCCCGGCGCTTTCCCTCAGCTGAATTCATCCTCAGGATGGTGGCCACGATGCAGCCATAGGAGAGGCAGATAAGGAGGAAGGGGACAGCCACGGCGGCCACACTGAGGACATAGAGAGCGGCCTCATGCACACAGGTGTCTGCACAGGCCAGGCACGTGACGGCAGGCATGTCACAGAAGAAGTGGTAGATCTCATTGTGGCCACAGAATGGAAGGTGGCAGATCAGAATGGTCAAAGGCAGTGACAACAGGAATCCCAGCCCCAAAGAACCTAAAGTCATCTGCCCGCAGAGCTGCCAACTCATGATGAGGTTGTAATGCAATGGATGACAAATGGCCACGTACCTGTCATAGGCCATGACAGCAAGCAAGACACAGTCAGACCCTCCAAGAAGGATGAAGAAGAACATCTGGGCCCCACAGGCAGGGAGAGAGATAAGCATCTGCCCCATGGAAAGGATGCTAGCCAGAGTCAGGGGAGTAATGTTCGTAGAGTAGCCAATCTCCAGCATGGGCCAGAACAAAAAGGAAGAAGTACATCGGGGTATGGAGGGAGCAATCTCTCCAGACAGTGAGCCCAATGGTGATGTTTCCAACAAGACTTCCTATGTACAACAGCAAGAGGGCCACAAATATGAGGGGAGCCACCCCGGGGTCTGTTGAGAAGGGGTGGAAGTGGAAGTGGACCCCTCCCATCTGGTTTTCCTCTTCCATTAGGCCTGGAACAAGGAAAGAAGTCATGGGAAAAGTGACTCTCCTTGTCCTTGAGCCTGGAACCGGCCCAGACAGGTTCAAAACACTGTCTGCAATCACTGAGTACTTACACTTACTACTTCCTTTGGAGTGCAGTTCATGTTATCTCGCCTGGCCACTGCTTATTCTATAGCTGTGTGACCTTGGAGAAGTTACAGACTTCAGCGCTCTCCTTTTTTTCTTTTCTTTTCTTAAAGATTTTATTTATTTATCTGACAGAGAGAGAGAGACAACAAGAGAGGGAACACAAGCAGGGGGAGTGGGAGAGGGAGAAGCAGGCTTCCCGCTGAGCAGGGAGCCCAATGCAGGGCTCGATCCCAGGACCCTGGGGCTCGATCCCAGGACCCTGGGGCTCAATCCCAGGACCCTGGGATCATGACCTGAGCGAAGGCAGAGGGCAGACGCTTAACAAATGAGCCACCCAGGCGCCCCCAAGCGCTCTCCTTTTAAATGTGGGAAGAGTCTAACACTCACCTCTGAGGTGTGGTGAAAATCAAATGAGATTCTGTGTCTGAAAGTGCAAAGCCCTATGCACCCAGTAGGTTCTCAAAAGGGTTTCCTATTTTCCTATTTCCATTCTTCCCTTATCTTCATTCTTTATATATATATAAACACCCCGATGATTCACATGCCTCTTTAGTACTCTGATTATCCAGTTACCACAACAACATCTTAAAAATACATATTTAGGGACACCTGGGTGGCTAAGTCAGTTAAGCATCTGCCTTCGGCTCCGGTCATGATCTCAGGGTCCTGGGATCAAGCCCTGAGTCGGGCTCCCTGCTCAGCGGGGAGTCTGCTTCTCCCTTTCCCTCTGATGCTCCCCCTGCTTGTGCTCTCTCTCTCAAATAAACAAAGAAAAAATTTAAAGATTCATATTTATACAAAGAGCCTATGATTCTCATGTCGAGCCTAGAAGGCCGGCAAAAAGGTGTTGCCTTCAGCCAATAGAAATGTGGACCTGGAAGCCCAGAGTTAAATAGCTCACACAGCTATCCTCCCCAGTCAGGACTTTGTGATGGTATTTTTTCCTTCAACATTCAACAATCCAATTTGTTTTGTTTTGTTCACCAAGCGTGAACCCTACTCTTATTTTACCTTCTTGCATAAGTCCACCTGCGTTTTTATGGTGTCTACCCTGGATAGGGATTAATGCCCTCCTACGGGGCTCACCCACCTGCCAACCCAACTTATCATACTTTTAGATCCATCCCTCTTTTTTTTTTTTTTTTTTTAAGATTTTATTTATCTGAGAGAGAGAGAGAGCACAAGCAGGGAGGAAGGACAGAGGCAGAGGGAGAAGCAGACTCTCCGCTGAACGGGGAGCTCCACTCAGGGCTCGATCCCAGGTCCCTGAGATCATGACCCGAGCCGAAGGCAGACGCTTAACCAACTGAGCCACGCAGGTGTGCCTAGATCCATCCCTCTTAAACACTTTTTAAATCATATTACTCCACATTGACTCTAAGCTTAAAAAGCAAAAGAACCTCAAATTTGTCAATTATACCTCGATAAAGCTGAGGGAAAAAAACCAAAGGAACCTCTTATTCTTGTAGTATCACACACAATTATGACAGGCTGAGTCACAAAATATTTTTATAAGTAAAATTAGTATGACTCACAGGGTGGGGTGGAAGTTCAGGAAATCACTCCGTGAACACGCCCCACTGCCCCATCTCACCTGAACTCACATCTTTATTCCAAGTCACTAGGTCCTTATGCACATGACCCTTAAATTGCATTGTCTGAATTTGCTGCAAGGTAGGCTTGCTCGTGCATGCAAGTATTTTCTGATGTTTGTGGAATTTTCAATTACGTTCAAATGGCCAAAGCTACAGAGCGCTCCTTGCATTGATCTTCTTGGGGAATCCTTAGGCCAGGCCAGGCCAAAAACACTGTTCTACTAAATTACAGGGGTGACAAAAATGGCAAATTAATTATTTTTGTTGTTTAACAAAGTGAGCCAAGTTTTAATATTATGTTTTCCTTGGGTTTGGATCTTAAGGATGATCCTCAGTGCTGTCAAGGTTGTGGAGAAATGAGCACTGCCAAGGTCACTGGTGGAGGGGTGAAAGGTTTGACGCTGTGGGAAAATATTTTTCAAATGCTTGTATTTTGTCAAAATACGGACAATTTTCCAAGCTGGGTAACTCATACATAAGCATTCATTATACTGTCCTCTTAATTCGTATAGGTTTGAAATTTTCCAAATAAAAAATGCATATTTGAATTTAAGTTGAGTTATTCCACTTCAGGACTCTAAAGTCAGAAATTAACCTAAAATATAACAACCATAACAACAACAAAAAGCTTTATACACAAGGCAAAAATCACAGCATAATTTTAATAGGAAATCATGAAAATAACCAAATGCTAGATTCAGTTGCTGAAATACTATGCAATTGTTTAAAATTACATTTATGAAGACACTCTCATAACGTGAAAATATCTGTGGTATAATACTACACAGAAAATGAAATTTAAAAAGTTTCAATCTCTGCACCACAAAAAAAATCCAGTCTTTGAGTGATGAGCCTGAAGGATATTTTTCCTGTTCTGTATTCTCCAAAATCCTATAATAAATGTCAAAACTCTTATAATTTTAATTACAAGCTTATAACATGATAAAAAGAGAGACAAGCATATTGTCCTCAAACTGCAGAGGACAATATTTTGCAAATTTCTAGAGCAAAGTAAACAATTTATACGGACTCTTTCCTTAAGAAAAGTATTTGTCTCTTCACAATGGACCACCACATTTTCAGTAAGAAAAGTGTCACTGGGGCGCCTGGGTGGCTCAGTTGGTTAAGCGACTGCCTTCGGCTCAGGTCATGATCCTGGAGTCCCGGGATCGAGTCCCACGTCGGGCTCCCTGCTCAGCAGGGAGTCTGCCTCTCTCTCTGACCCTCCCCCCTCTAATGCTCTCTATCTCATTCTCTCTCTCAAATAAATAAATAAAATCTTAAAAAGAAAAAAAAAAGAAAAGAAAAGTGTCATTGCACGAAATGCACTCAGTTCTTCATCCAGGTCACTTGCAGTCAATCACCCCTGGAATGGAAGTGAAGTAAGTTTGTTTTTCCAGCCAGCCTGCCTTCCTTCAATGCCGACATAGAACAGCCCCAATACATCAACTATCCCAGGGAAACAGCCCCACCGGAGCACCAAGCACAGCCTGGGAAGTGCTGATGGGGAAACTTGAAACTGGCTCCTCACACTCCGGGCATAGACCACACACCCCCTCCGTCTACATTGTTCACTCTTGAGTTATCTGTGTACGTGCCTGTCCCCCGGCCACACAACACACACGCAACTTCTACATTTCGTCTGTACGCACACACTCACACACGATTTGCCGATGACAGATGCTTTTTAAACTTTTTAAAGAATAGTTAAGGGGCGCCTGGGTGGCTCAGTCGTTAAGTGTCTGCCTTCGGCTCAGGTCATAATTCGGGGTCCTGGGATCGAGCCCCGCATCGGGCTCCCTGCTCAGCAGGGAGCCTGCTTCTCCCTCTCCCTCTGCCTGCTGATCCCCCTGCTTGTGCTTTCTCTCTCTCTCTGTCAAATAAATAAATAAAATCTTTTAAAAATAAATAAATAAAATAAAATAAATAAAAATAAAAATAAAAAATAGTTAAGACAGCCCGACGAAGCCAGATATCCTGAATCACAGCAGGGAAAACTGGAAAAAGGAGTAAGATTAAAATAGTAGCCAACATGTATGGGGTGCCTGCTGATGTCTCCTGCATTACAAATAATAATAATAACTGGGGCACCTGGGTGGCTCAGCCGGTTAAGTGTCTGCCTTCAGCTCTGGTTACGATCTCAGGGTCCTGGGATTGAGCCCCGTGTTGGGCTCCCTGCTCAGCGGGGAGTTGGCTTCTCCATCTCCCTCTGCCTCTGCCCCTGTCCCTGCCCCTGCTCGTGCTCTCTCTCTCTCAAATAAATAAATAAAATCTTTAGAAAACAAAACAAAACAAAACAAAAAACAAATAATAATATAGTTATTGGGTGTCAGGTACTATTCTAAGCACTTTCTGCCAATTAACTCATTTACTTCTCATAATAAACTTATGAGGTAGGTGCTATTTTTTTTTTTTTTTTGGTAGGTGCTATTATTGACCTTATTTTACAGGTAAGGAAATCAAAGCACAGATTCCAACCCTGGCCAAAAGGCTGAAGACTGCATATGCTTAACCACTGCTCCATGTGACTTGTCAGGAGTATGTCCCCACATTTGTCACCTTTGCGTGGTGAAGCTTTATATATGTGGACTTGTGGCAGAATAAGGATTTGCTGTATTCCATCTCTAGGAGACAGTGCATCATCTGTTGGGGGGAATCTTAAAAAAAAAAAAAAAATTCAGGTACTTAATAGTCCCACTGCTCGGAATTAATTCCGAAGAAGCAAGTCAAAGGAACAAGAAAGTATTCATATAAAGCTATTTCTAGCAGTATTGTTCCTGGATATAAAAGAAAGAAGCAAATTGCACAACCCACAAGGAACTAAAATGTCCAATGGTTAAAGAGTAATGAAATGATACGGTGTATGAATTCAGTGGATTAGAAGGCCTTTGCTAAGAAGAGTAGAGAAGACAGTGTTGAAAAAAACAGGAAGCGTAAACAGCAGGCTGTCAGTTTAAGTATAAACAAACAAGGCCAAGTACCCACCACATTCATAGGGCTGTGAAATTTTTTTTTTTTTTAAAGATTTTATTTATTTATTTGAGACAGAGAGAATGAGAGACAGAGCATGAGAGAGAGGAGGATCAGAGGGAGAAGCAGACTCCCCGCCGAGCAGGGAGCCCGATGCGGGACTCGATCGCGGGACTCCAGGATCACGACCTGAGCCGAAGGCAGTCGCTTAACCAACTGAGCCACCCAGGCGCCCTAGGGCTGTGAAATTTTATAACTGGACCAAAGTACTGAGAGACCGTAGGCAGTTATAAATATGCGTTGACAGAAATGAGTATGTTTGCATGTCTTTTGCAAATTTTTTATACATTTGTCTAATCACCTAAATTTTTAAAGTATTTTTTAAAGATTTTATTTATGTATTTGAGAGATAGAGAAAGAGAGAGAGCATGAGCAGGGGGAGGGGTAGAGGGAGAAGGAGAAGCAGACCCCCCCCGCCCCGATGGGCAGGGAGCCCAACGAGGGGGCTCGATTCCAGCACCCTGGGATCAGGACCTGAGCCAAAGGCAGACGCTTAACCAGCTGAGCCACCCAGGCACCCCTAAAGTATTTTTTAAATAAAAATGAAGGAACCCATCATCAGAGAGGCTTTTTCTAAACAAACGCCAAAACCTACCTCAGGCTGGTAGAAAATCCCTGGGAGGGTAAGTTAGCAGAGGGCTCTTTAAGCATTTATTTCCCTCAGAGCTTGGAAACATTCCAGTCTCCTGAAACTTCTCCTGAAGGGTGTCAGAGCCTGAGGTTAACCACGTCCTGCCTTTCCTTCACAAGGACCCTCACCGAGCCCTTGTATCTGACACTTATTTATTGAGCACCTACTCTATTCCCTGACACTGATGTGGAAAGTGGAGATAGAGCCGTGAACAGGAGAGATAAAGCCTTGACCTCGTGAAGCTTACATCCTCGCAAGAAAGAACAGACAGGAAATAAGAAAAAAATAATCATATAGTTTTAGGTAATGATAAGTGCATATGGCAGATAAAGCAGAGTAATGGGGTGGGGGTGGGCAACTTCAGCTAAAGGAGTCGAGGAAGACCCCTCTGGAAAAGTGACTTGAATGGAGGTCTGAAAGTGTAAGCAAAAAGAGCAGGTGCAAGATGACTACGTTCTAGAAATCTGCTGCACAACATCATGCCTATACTTAACAATACTGTATTGTACACTAAATAGATAAAGGGGATTTGAGGTACAAACCTCCAGGTATAAAATCAATAAGTCACAGGGATTAAAGTACAGCCTAAGGATTGTCATCGGGAACACTGTAACAACTTTGTATGGTGACAGAGGGTAACTACACTTGTGGTGAGCATTTCGTAATGTGTATAATTGTCGAATCACTATGTGGCACACCTGAAACTAATAAAATACAATATGTCAGTTTCAACTGAAAAATTTTAAAATCAAAACAGATGAACATAGGGGAAGGGAAGGAAAAATAAATTAGAATAAAAACAGAGAGGAAGGAAACCATAAGAGACTCGTAACTATAGGAAACAAACTGAGGGTTGCTGGAGGGGGGTGGGTTGGAGGATAGGGTAACTGGGTGATGGGCATTAAGGGGGGCAAGTGATGTAATGAACACTGGCTGTTATATGCAACTGATAAACCACTAAATTCTACCCCTGAAACTAATAATACACTGTGAATTAACTTGAATTTAATTTAAAAATTTTTTAAATAATAAAATAAAATCACAAAAAATTTTAAAGGGTGGATTTCATGTTAAGTATTCTTATCACAATAAAAAGTAAAATAAAATAATTTTTACGAGGTTACTGGAATGTGTAAAAATAAATGGAAGGGAAAGAGTATTCGGAGAGAAGCATTAGCACATGCAAGGGTCCTGCGGCAGCAAGTATTTGGCTGGTTTAGTGAACCACAGAAACAGCGATGTGGATGGATGGATACAGAGGAGTCAGCGATGGGGTAAAAGGAAAGAGAAAGCCAGAGGAAGGTAGCCGAAATCATGCAGAGACTTGAGGGCCACAGTTAGAAGTCTGGATTCCATTGTAAGTATTATGGGAAACCACTAGAGGTTTTAAGGAGAGGGATATGCTGGCCCTTGTGTTGTTACAAGGTCACTCATCTATGATGCAGAGAACATACTAGAAGGGAAGAAGAGGCAGGGAGATGGTCGGGAGGATCAGATGCCATGAGATGACTGGTGGCCCCAGAATTGAACTCACCCAGCTCCTTCTACCCTTCCTTTTCCCCCTCAAGTATCAATTATATGGAGATCTGGCTAGATGTGAGAAAAAAGTATGTGGTTCTCCTCTCCAACACGTTACTTTATCTGACCGGCTTTATAAAAAATAAGTAGTTTGGATATTTCCTATTGCCCTCTGCATTTCCACGGGTTGTCAAAGGAAATTTGACCTATAAAAGATATTAATAGAGCTGACAGTTATCGGATACTTACTATGGGCACATTCTCTGCTAAGAGTGTCATGTGCATTATTGCCCATGATTACCTCCATTTTACAGATGATAAAACTGGGGCTTTCAGAGTAAATAATTCGACCAAAATTAGGTATCTTAAAAGAGAGAAAGCTAGGAATAAAACCCAATTTGAAGGACTTCAAAGCTACACTCTAGACTACATGTTTGCAGTGAATACACTGGTATTCAAAGTACAATAATGGGGATCAGCAGAATCAGTGTCAACTGGGAGCTTGGTACTGTGCAGACGCTCGGGCCCCACCCCAGACCACTTAACATAAAGAAATTTTAAATTAAAATTCCTTACATTTTCTATGTAAAATCATATCATCTGAGACCTATTATTTTATTTTCTTGTCTGACTGCATTATTTAGAACCTCCAGAAAGTGTTGATTAATCATGGTGATAGCAGGTGTCCTGTCTAGCACCTGATATCTTGTGAACGTGGTTTAATTATTCCACCATTTTAATGATGCCTGCTGTGAGACTTTAATATAGTCGTTTTCACATGAAGTATCAGGCTCTGTAGGAGGAGTCAGCAAGTTTTTTCTATAAAGTCCCAGAGAGTATGTTTTAGGCTTTGTGGGCCGTATAGCCTCTGTCACAACTGCTCGACTTTGCTGCAGTCATAGACAATAGGGGAATGAATAAGCATGGCTGCATTCCAATTAAACGTTATTTACAAAAAACAGACAGCCCACAGATGTAACATGTAGCCTGTGGTTTGCTGATTCCTGCTTTAGGGACAGCACAGGTTTGAATTTTGGTGCTTGCTGGTTACATCCCCTTCCTTGGGTAAGTTATTCGACATCATGGTCCTCAGTTTCCTTATCTGAAAAAATCTTCATAATGTAATTATGCAGAGTAAGTGATACGTGCAACATATTTAGAAGAGTTGCCTACGTCAGAAGCAGCACTCAATAATGTAAGCACAAGAGCAGAAATCTTGCCTGATTTATTCCCCACTGTACTCCTGGTTCCTGGCACACAGTAAACACTCAATAAATATTCACAGAAGAGCTAAAAGTTAACCATATTTAAGCAGTTTATTTCTATTCCTATTTTATTCAGAGCTTTTATGAAGCATCTCTACGGAAGTCCATCAGATAACCTTTCAGCAGCTCTGAGTATAAATGTATTATTTGCCACTTCTATTCAACATAACACTGGAAGTCCTAGCCAAGGTAATTAGGCAAGAAAAAGAAGGAAACGCTGCCATTTGTGACAATATGGATGAACCTGGAGATTTTGGTAAGTGAAATAAGCCAGACAGAGAAACACAAGTACTGAGTCATATCGCTGATATGTGGACTCTAAAAGAAGTTGAACTCCTAGAAACACAAAGTAGAGGGTGGTTACCAAGGGTTGGGGAGTGGGAGAATTGGGGAGACTTTGGCCAAAGGGTACAAGTTTCCAGTTATGAGATGAATAGGTTCTGGATACCTACTGTAACAACATGGTGACTACAGTTAATGTACTGTATACTTGAAATTTTCTAAGTGAAGAGATATTAAGTATTCTCACCACACACAAAAAAGTAACTATATGAGGTGATGGATATATTATTTAGCTTGATTGTGGTAATCATTTTACAACGTATACATATATAAAAAAATCACATTATATACCTCAAATATATACAATTTTTGTTTGTCAATTTTAGCTGGAACATAAAATATTGGGGATGAATATCTGGAAGTAAGGATGAATAAAATCAGTAGCTCTCAACATTCTCTGCACCATACAAATTTCATTTACGGTGTTTTCTCTATGAACCCCACAGTCAAAACTGTAAAGCTAAGGAAGGGTTAGGTGACATGATAAAAACTGCACATGCATTATCCCATTCAATCTCCACAACTACTCTTTGAGAGAGGAGCAGTACTATCATTCCCACTTTGCAGGTAAGGTAAGTAAGGCTGAGAAAGTTTAATTAATTTACCCAGAGACACACTCAGCCAGTGGCTGAGCCAAGGTTTAAATCCAAGTTTGTCTGAATTCAGACCTACTCTTTTAGCCATTCTTTTGCTTTTTTAAAAAATACTATTTATTTATTTGACACAGAGAGAGTGTGTGTGTGAGCACACAAGCAGAGGGACTGGCAGGCAGAGGGAGAGGGAAAAGCAGGCTCCCCACTGAGCAGGGAGCCCAATGTGGGACTCCGCCCCAGGACCCGGGATCATGACCTGAGCTGAAGGCAGACGCTTAACTGACTAAGCCACCCAGGTGTCCCTATTTTAGCCATTCTTATATATATTGCCTCCAAACCCCATGTTTTGAAAATTACTACCTTTTTTTTTTTTTTAAATAGGCTTCATGCCTATCATAGAGCCCAATGCGGGGTTCAACTCACAACTGTGAGATCAAGACCTGAGCCAAGATCAAGAGTTGGACACTTAATGGACTGAGCCACCCATGTGCCCCCCAACTCTATCTTTTAAATAAACAAAAACACAAGTGATGGTGATGATGATAATAATATAATAAAATCATCCCAGGAAAATGTATGACATATGTTAGGGCTTTTGAAATATTAAAATTACCTTGGAAACTCCATTAATAATCTCAAAAGGCCTTTGAGATATGGGGATTGGAGATGGTAACCATTAGATGACCTCTAAAATCCCTTTTCATTCCATAATTTCATGAATGACCTTTCTAAAAAGAAAAAAGCTCTAAATGGTCCCTCATTTCTCCAGGGAACACTGAAAGAAAACCATGTCTTTGGATGAAATTGAATGAAGCATCAGTGTTCATTAATCTCAACATATATTACTAAGAGACTACTGTCAGGATTTGAATGGTTCAATACAGAACACTCAAGTAGATGGTGAGTGTTTGGTGTTGGATATATGAAATAGAAGATACTCATTATCGATCCAACAGAAAAATCAAATAGACAGTGAAGTCTGAAGTTCAGGGACGAGGTTAGCTGGAAATAACACATTTGAGAATTATCAGCCTGTTGCCTGTATTTAAAGCCAGACAACCAAATTGAATCATCTGCAAAGAAATGTAAAAAGAAAAGAGGACCTAGGACCGAGACCCAGCTTGAGTGGAAGTTAGGGAAAGAGAAGAAGCCAGCAAAGTAGACCAAGAAGGAATATCAGAAATATAAAGTAAAATTAGGAGGAATTAATTTTCCAGAAGTAAAGAGAGCAGAGGATATCACAGAATGTCTTCCCCCCCCAAAAAAAAAGAAAGAAAGAGAATAATGCTGCATGTAGAAATTAACTTTTTAAAAACATGGTTTCAAGGTAAATTAAGTGAAAATAATAATTTTTCTTTCCCCCAACTGACCTCGTCACTGAACTTATCAACAAGTTACTGAAAGATAATCCCCAGGGAAGATGCATCAATGGGATAATCCTGATGCAATTTTAATTCTTAAGGAACACTGTATTTAATCTTGTTGCTTTATGCTTCCCATGCAGACCTCAGACATCTCAGGAGACCAAGAACGTCCCTTTAGCCAGATTAGTTATGAATGTCCTTATTCAATGATAATTTCAAGTTTGAGTATCAGGGGAACTTCAAAGGTAGGTTTTAGGCTACAGGGATGTAGTGAGTAAAGCCCAGATGTTACCTTATACAAAAAAGAAAAAGGTAGGATGGAACATGCCTTCAAGCTAAGAGTTGATTAGATAGGAATCCTGTTGAGTTTCAGAAGGGTTTTAACAACGTGCCCTGATTGGGTGTTATACGCAAACAATGAATCATGGAACACTACATCAAAAACTAATGATGTAATGTATGGTGATTAACACAACATAAAACAACAACAACAACAACAACAACAACAACGTGCCCTGAATCAGCGAGACATGTGAATCTAGAAGTGGTCAGTATACCTGCCCAGGGATCTTCTGAGGACAGAAGGACCTAGGGGCAGACTCCAGGGTCCTCAGTGTTTAGCGAAGGATCCAAGTAAATCTGCAATGGCTTGCAGTCCACATGAGTCCAGTATAAGGTAAGAATCTCTTCCCGGACTCCAGATTTGAGAAGATTAGGAAAATCCCTAGCTTGTAACTAGGCCAAGCCTTGTGGTAGGCACTGGCCAGGGAAGAGAAACTAAGGATGGAAATTTTCACAGAAAGAGTCAAAGTCCAGTTCCTACTCAGAACCAATGTTTTATACCAGACGGTTTAAGGGGAACTCAAGAATGCATACTGTAAAATTCATGCTCTTCCAACTGATGAATGGCAAGAAGGAGGTTCTGTCCAAAGTGGTCAAGGAATCTTACTCTACATCAGATTAAGAGGTCATTGCTAACTAGCATTGAAACATACAGATGTCAGTACTTTTAAGGCTTTTTCTAGTTTAAAAATATCCATCATTGCAAACTTCAAACTTACAGAAGCTGAAAAAGAAGGAAACATCTATTATAAAAGGAATGACTAGAAGGTTCCTTCACATCAAGGATCCCCCTTATGCATTCAAAAGTAATCCTAATTACATGCAATTTTTCAAAAAACATTATTGCCAAAAAGAGATATGCTTGTGCTCCCCTGGCATGTTGTCCTTTTATATAAAGTACTTAAATGAATTGGAATTTTACTATTTTTATTGCTCTCAATGTTGAGCTCTCTGAACATTGGCTTCTCTCATTCTCTACACTTTTCCTTCTTCTCCTGGACACTCAAGCTATGCCTTGCATAGAGTAGAGCCTTAACAAATATTTTTAAAGGATTTATTAAAATAAATATTGTTGATTAAATGGGTAGTTGGTGAAGAGGTAGGAAAGAAGAAGCAAAAAGGCAAGAGAGAGATCATAAATTAGGGGACTGAGCACTGACTTTGCAATGAACTGAGAAAGGCTTGTGGCACATCATTTTCTAATGAAATAGTTTTGTTGATAAGAGACAATTAGAATTTTAAATTTTTTTCTCTCTAGGACACCTATCATTCAGCTTTACACATAGTGCATTGCTCAGTGATGATACAGTTTATTTGAATGGTAGGAGTTTAGACTTGCTTCTAAACTGACCTAGGAATTAAGTGCTACTTTGCCATTTAACAGCTGGGCAAATCAATCAAACCCAGAAGACTGAATTTCCTCAGCTAAAAAATATGGACAATAGAGGTACCTGTTGAATATTGGCTGTTGAGCTGTTGAAAAGGACCACTTATGTGAAATGATGCCTGTAAAATGATTAGCACAGCATACGAGTGCCCAATAAATGTTACCCACTGGTATGCAGTAGGAGGATAGCTTTTTGTCGAATGCCTGAATATTTCATTTGACATATTCAAAATATGTTTATAAAAGTATTATGTTGAACCATGTGGAATTGCCTGTATGCTACCATTATTGGCTTTCAGAAACAAATTCCATATGATTCAACGTGTTAGCAGTAAAGCGATACCACACTGGGGCTCCTTCTCTCACAGAAGTCTCTTCTGGAAAGTAAGGAGTCTCTTCAGATATATAGATGTATACGAAATTTGGATTTCATTTTATGAGTGATATTTATGAATTCATAATTCACGTATGAAATTCATATATATTCAAACATATAGAAAATGTTATTCAAGAATGTCTTGTAAGGACAAATACATCTTTTGTTTGGATACAGCAGATGTTGGAACATTTTCTTTGAATAGGTATGAATAGACCTTACAGCTGGTATGAGTATCTCCAAAAGCCACAAATACCTGTGCTACAAACAGGGCTTTTGCCCTAGAATGATGGTTATAACATTGTTCTTCCTTCTCTATTCCTCCCACTATCAACACTCCCAAGTTAAGATTTTATCTTCCTCTTCAGGTGAGTCCACCTTTGTGCTAATAGATATGCCATGTAGGTCAATTAGGCCAGATATACCTAAAGTCAAGGCATTTTTATATAAACTCTCTTAACTGTAACAACTAATCTATGAGCCAGTGGTCATTCTTCATTCTATTTAAAGAGGGATTCTGCAATATAAGGGGACATAAGAAACTAGAAGTGGAACCAGATGTGACATAAAATCTTTCCCAGAAAATATCAGGTAGACCTGCCAGGCATTCCACCCACTCAGCAATTTAAATCTTTTTCAGTCTCAAGATAGATAATGGAAGGAATCAATGAATCAATATACTTTACTGAGCAGTCAATATGTGCCAGGCATTCCAGTAGGTTCTTGTACAGACATCGTTTCATTTTCACCTCACAACAACCTTGTAAAGAAGTGAGGTGTTATTCTGAACAATGGGGTCTTAGAGAGGGCAAGTGACTTAGCAAGATCACAAAACTAGTGAGTAGCAAAGCTGGAATTTGAGTACACGTCATTTATTCCAACATAGCTTACTTTCTACCATCTTTCTTGGAAGCATCATCTCCCCCAAATTATATGCTTTTTTTACATATGCATTGTCCTAAGATTGTTTGGTTGTATAACCAAACTTAGTTAAAAGACCACTTTTTAACTACCTTTTCTCCCCTTGTTATAAATGTTGTCTACAATTTAAATTGAGCAAAACTGACAAGGGAAGATAGGATTCAAGAGTTTTAAAAAGAACAAGAATAAGGGAAAATCTGGCCAACAGCCTTGTCCCTGCAACTCCACAGAGGAGATGGCATCTGAATCATCTTTGCATCCCCTACAGTACCTTGTATATTTAAATGATGTATTAAAAAATGACCCACTTGTGCAACCTTGGACAAGTAAGGCAATCTCTTTAGAAGAGACGGACCCAATAACCTGGGGGAGCTCTGATTCTGTGGGCATCTGTGACCTTCTGTGGCCACTAGTCAATTTGGACAGGAATTACATGAAGGACAAAGAACTCATGGAGCCATGTTCTTCATTGCATGATGGTAAACAGTCTCAGGAGATGATAAACCATCTTTCCAAAGACTAGCTATCCCCTGGGAGTTTTCTCTGAGCCATACTTATCTTAGAAAATGTTGACCACTACTTTAGTTGTTTTCTTTGGAATAATAAGGGAGGAGCTGATCCAAATCAGGATTGTATATTTGGGAAGTTTGGAAAATTATTTTTCATTGAGTAATAGCCAATCCATGGTCTAAATCAGTACATCTAAAACTTTTCTACTTAAGTACTAATTAATCAGCCTGAGAGACAATTTATATTAAGGACTTGGTGAACAATCGGGAGTAAGAAATCTCTTGGAAATATTATGTTTTTATCCCCCCAAATTCATGCAGATCTTCCTCTTATGTATATATCTCCACTTTTTTATATGAAATAATTTTCCTAAAACCTTCAAGTTAAAATTGACCTTTTAATAAAACTGCACCGTGTTGATCCTGGGACTTCATTTTGTCCTGGACACAGTTTTGTTCCCTGACGACTCTAGAATATACACATTCTGGTTTAGGAAGCATGAACAGATCCAAACAACTACCACCATCACTCCAGATTTATATAAAGAATTGTCAGCAAAGCATTCAGTTATTTGTTTGCACGATGTCCAACATTTGCTTCAATATTTTGACATCATATAGAAGGAATATCTGAAAGCTCCAGACCATCTTTTGAAACGTGTCTACTTGGTTTCTTCTTTGCAATAACAAAAGCACTTGATATAACCTAAAGTTGATATAGCTTCCAGATAGAACTTAAATCTTCATCTTGTCGCAATGAAGAGATCACAATGAGTGGGGAACTTTTCCATAAAGAAATGAAGAGAATAGTTAGATAATATGCTGGATAATGTGGTACTTGGATTTCTTATTCAGAACACTGGTTTTCATAGTATTTCTCTACATTTGATTTCCTCTTCCCTTTTCTAGACCTTGTAATAAAATGAAGCCAATGTAGCCCACGCACTGCATTTAGACACAAGTGCTTTGAAGTTAGGTGGACTTATGCCCAAGAGGTTGGGTGGACTTCCTGTGCCGAAGGAGGTGGTAACTGAGAAAGAAAAATGAGCAGACAGCACCATTGGGACTTTTCATCTCTAGTGTCCTTATGAAATGACTTATTCATTTGTATCACCTTCATAGGTTTGGTTCAACCCAAAACAACTGTGTTGGTTTTGGGACTAGACTCTTAGCCACCAGAAAGCAGGAGATTAAAACTGTAGGCTCCTATGAAAACTCTTTGGGCATCACTCAGGACACTGGGTCCTGGGTCACAGAGAACCTTCTCTTTGTTCCCGCTCTCTCTCATGAAGGATGAATTAAGCCAGTCTCCCTCCATCTTCACCCAAATATCATAGTTTTTAACCAAACCCTTTCTCCCTGCTCCTTATAAAAGAAGAAACGGAGGGGCACCTAGGTGGTGCAGTCAGTTAAGCATCTAACTCTTGGTTTCAGCTCAGGTCGTGATCTTCAGGGTCTTGATCTCAGGATCATGAGATAGAGCCCCGCATGGGGATCCACGCTCAGCACGGAGTCTGCTAAGATTCTCTCTCCCTCTCCCTCTGCCCTTCCCGCTCATGCTCTCTCACTCTCTCTCTCTCTTTCTCTCTCTCAAATAAATAAATAAATCTTTTAAGAAACAAGAAATAAGGGATATTCTTTTTGTTGCATTGTTAGGGGCAGCATTTACTAGATAAAACAATAGTCTAGATCGTAATTATGCCTCTCAAGTCTGAAAATAGTGTAATCTAACATTTTTGGTCTCAGATCTTAGGTGCTCTTTTTACCATAGACCATCTAGAGTTCTACCTATGGCTGAAATATCATCAAATAACAAAGCTACTTAGGAAATATGAAGCAGTATCGAGGGAGGCGGTATAGTATGAACCTAGATTAAGCATAAGAGCTCTGTGGTCAAGGGGCGCCTGGGTGGCTCAGTCGTTAAGCGTCTGCCTTCGGCTCAGGTCATGATCCCAGGGTCCTGGGATTGAGTCCCGCATCGGGCTCCCTGCTCTGTGGGGAGCCTGCTTCTCCCTCTCCTCCCCACTTGTGCTCTCTCTCTCACTATCTCTGTCTCTGTCTCTCAAATAAAATCTATAAAAGGATAAAAAATAAAAAATAAATAAAATAAATAAAATCATAACACTCTGAGCAACACAGAATTTCAGAGAAAGGAGAGAGAGATTTAAACTGGAGTGGCCTGGGAAGATGTCATAAAAGAGGAACATGACCTAGAATTTGAAAGTTGGGCAGGATTTGTCTTAGGCAAAAGAGAGAAGATGAAATTTCTCACTGGAAGGAGAACAGAAGTATGTGAAACAGGAAGGAGAATGATGGAGAAGAGGTCAATGAGTCGACCATATGGTACATGACAGGGATAATTGGGGCCATAGTGTGATTAGCCTCAGTCAGGTCCAAGAGAGACTGGAATAATCAGGAGGGGAGCACGAAGATTGTCATATAAGCAACAGGAAGGCATTGAAGCAGATGGATAATGTGATCATGGAGAGCAGGATGCACGATGAAGGAAAAGAGGAAGGAAAACAGGAGAAGAGATAGGAGGTTATCACAAGAACCTAAATGTAAGATAACAGATAGGACCGACTGGGGCAGTGGGAAAGGACCAAAGCAATAGATATGAGAAATTTTTGTAGGACAAACGATCAGTATTTAGGAACAAATTGGGTAAAGGAGAGGAAGCAGGATGAGTCAATGACATCTCTCGGGGTTGAGCTAAATTGCGATGTGTGTTGTGTTATCAGTGTACCAGTACCACGGCTCTCTTAAAATTATAACATACATCTAATGACACTTTCCTTAGACGTTTTTGTTTCAAGTTTCACGTAATGAATTAAAACCCTATTTTATCTATTTTGTAACTTTGAACCTTAAATTGACTTTACTCGGGGCGCCTGGGTGGCTCAGTTGGTTAAGCGACTGCCTTTGGCTCAGGTCATGATCCTGGAGTCCCGGGATTGAGTCCCGCATCGGGCTCCCTGCTCCGCGGGGGGTCTGCTTCTCCCTCTGACCCTCTTCCCTCTTGTGCTCTCTGTCTCTCATTCTCTCTCTCAGATAAATAAATAAAATCTTTAAAAAAAATTGACTTTACTCATTAATTCATTCAGCAAATACTCCTTGGAAAGCTTTCTATATCAGGCACTGTGCTAGGCACCAAAATCAAAGCAAAGAGCATCCAGATCCCCACCACTGAGGATTTCTTGGGCTTTGGTACTTGAGGGTAGAGGAGGAAGGGTGAGGGGTGGCAAACGTGTAAATTATAATATTCCATGATCTGCACTAACATGAAAGTGTGTGCACATAATCGCTGAGGTACCTCAGAAAGTGCTCTAACACTGAACAGGGGAGTACAAATGCATCATATTGCATGGGAGGTGCCTAAAGATGCATGTCATCTTTCCTTTATCCAGATCAAATACATTATCTATGGAAGAAATAAATACAACTGCAAAGATTCAGTTCTTCTTTCATCCATTCTCCGCTGACCCTAAGATCCAGGTGGGGATTTTTGTGGCCTTCCTGGTGATGTACCTGACCAGCCTCAGTGGAAACACCACAGTTGCAGTCCTTGTTCAAATCAACCACTCCCTCCACATCCCCATGTACTTCTTCCTGGCTAACCTGGCAGTTCTGGAAATCTTCTATACATCTGCCATTGCCCCCCTGGCCTTGGCAAACCTCCTTTCAATGGGCAAAACTCCTGTTTCCATCCCTGGATGTGGGACCCAGATGTTTTTCTTCATCTTCTTGGGTGGAGCTGATTGTGTCCTGCTTGCAGTCATGGCTTATGACCGGTTTGTGGCAATCTGTTACCCTCTAAGATACACCCGCATCATGAGCTGGCCCTTGTGTGTGGAGCTGATGGTAGGGTCTCTGGTGCTGGGTTTCCTGCTGTCGCTGCCTCTGACTATTTTAATCTTCCATCTCCCATTCTGCAACAACAATAAGATCTACCACTTCTACTGTGACATGCCTGCAGTCATACACCTGGCCTGTGCAGACACACACGTTCACAAGACTGCCCTGTACATCATCAGCTTCATCATCCTAAGCATCCCCCTCTCATTAATCTTCATCTCCTACGTCTTCATCATGGCAGCCATTCTACGGATCCGGTCAGCGGAAGGGCGCCACCGAGCCTTCTCTACCTGCTCCTCTCACATCTTAGTGGTCCTCCTGCAGTATGGCTGCACCAGCTTTATATACTTGTCCCCCAGTTCCGGCTACTCTCCTGAGATGGGCCGGGTGGTGTCCGTGGTCTACACCTTCATCACTCCCATTCTAAACCCCTTGATCTACAGTATAAGGAACAAGGAACTGAAAGATGCCCTAAGGAGGGCACTGAAGAAGTTCTAGGTAGGATGATCCCATGGCTTGTCGGAATCGGATGCTCAAAGTGAATGGGGATGCTATTAATAACTATGCTGGGACAACATGCATGAGCCAGGAATGTCCTCAGCAAACTGAGACATGGCCCACTATTCTAGGATCACCGGAGGAGATGAATGCTACTGTGTAATAGAAATAAAGCTGTATCATGGAGGGCAGCCTGATGTCCTGGACTTGGATGGAGGAGAATCAACACTTATTGGACACCTGCTATATACTAAGCACTTTATATGGGTTATCTCAAGTAGCCCATAGTAAGTACCATTGTCTTCATGTTTGATATATCCAGGATGAGAACACAAGTATTTAAAAATCTAGGGGCACCTGGGCAGCTCAGTCAGTTGAGCATCCAACTCTTGATTTTGGCTCAGGTCATGATCTCAGGGTTGTGAGACTGAGCCCACAACATGGAGCCTACTTAGGATTCTCTCTCTCCCTCTCTCTCTGCCCCTCCACTCCCTCTCTCTCTCTCCATCTCTAAAAAATAATAAATAAAATAAATAATAAATAAATTTCTAAAAATCTAAAGACTAAGCTATCTTCAAACAAAAATGTTGGCCAAGGAGGCCCTGAATGGCAAGAGAAAGAAAGAAAGAGAGGGAGGGAGGGAGGGAGGGAGGGAGGGAGGAAGGAAGGAAGGAAGGAAGGAAGGAAGGAAGGAAGGAAGGAAGG
>NW_023270418.1:27163827-27191015 GCF_011800145.1 Mirounga leonina | reverse complement strand
AGGAAGGAAGGAAGGAAGGAAGGAAGGAAGGAAGGAAGGAAGGAAGGAAGGAAGGAAGGAAGGGAGAAAGGGAGGGAGGGAGGGAAGAAGGAAGGCTTTGCAGTTGGCCAAAGGAAGGGAGACTTTTTCTTTTCTTCTTTTTACATGTTTTTGTTTTGTTAACCAAAATGAAAACTCATGATTCTGTTCATAACTTTTAAAGAGCACCCCAGCAATAAAAAGGGTAATAATAATGGAGGAAAATGTTATTTAATTTAGTAAGTGAAAATACGGGAAAAGAAGTGGGCCTCATTGAATCTTGACTCCTCAAGAATCCCTTCTACACCATCTCAGTGTTCCAGACTCTGCTTGAGCTTCCAAGGAGAGAGATCATTCACTTGGAAGACACCACATTCCTTGTTGGACAACTCCGGTTGTTAAAGTACCACACATTAGTTTGAGCTAAAGTCCATCTACAAGCAACTTCCTCCCACTGATCCTATTTTGACCCTCTAGAGCTTTCTTCTCCCTGACAATTCTCCCAAGTATCCAAGTATTAGGACAGATTTTGTATCTTCCTTAAGTCTTTAGTCCTCTTTTCTCTAGAGCAAATACTCCATCAGTTTTCTCTCCAGGAGATCATATTTAAATGCTCTCACACCAGTCACCTTCTAGATTTTCCCTAGCTCCATATCCTTCTACAAATTTTCACCCAGAAATAAACACAATGCACTGAGAATATTTTGTTCTGGGGAACTGTTACTTATCATGACCTGTGAACTACATTTCTATCAATTGACCTTGATCACTTTAGCCTCTCATAAATTTGGTATCAAATAAAATCTCCATATCATTTCATTTGACTTTCAATTCTGCCTGATCACAATTTATTTTACTAACATACATGTAGGACTTTTTTTTTTTTAGAGAGAGAGAGAGTGAGCGCACTCATGAGTGGGGGTGGGGGCGGAAGGACAGAGGGAGACGGAGAGAGAGACTTTTTTTTTTTTTAAAGATATATTTTTTTAAGATTTTATTTATTTATTTGACAGAGAAAGACACAGCAAGAGAGGGAACACAAGCAGGGGGAGTGGTAGAGGGAGAAGCAGGCTTCCCGCAGAGCCAGGAGCCCGATGCGGGGCTCGATCCCAGGACCCCGGGATCACGACCTGAGCCGAAGGCAGACGCTCAACGACTGAGCCACCCAGGTGCCCCTGGAGAGAGAGACTCTTAAGCAGGCTTCACACCCAGCACAGAGTCCAACAAGGGGCTCAATCTCACCACCCTGAGATCATGACCTGAGATGAAATCAAGAGTCAGACACTTAACCAACTGAGCTACCCAGATGCCCCTGTAGGACTTTTCATTTAACACTGATATATTGTTTTGTTTTGTTTTGTTTTAATTGCCACAGTCATCCTCAGGATTTTATTCATCATAGTTTTGTGGCATGGTCAAAATTACAATCATATTTCATTTCCTTTGTCCAAATCATTAACCAATATCCACGGTAAAATACAACAAGTGAGCATCTATGGTAGTCCTCCCATTTGGGAATTGTCCAACTAGCTAGAAATATGCTCAATTAATAACATTGGTGGTACATTGTCACAATATGACCACCGCCCCCTTCCCCTGTGGCTATGTGACTTGCTTTGGCCAATGGGACATTAGCAAATATATTGCAAGCAGAGGCTTACACTTACCCTTTGGCGTCTGTCCTCTCTTGCTGCCCTGTGACTGTCACATGAAGATGTTGGGGCTAGGATAACACCTAGAGATAGGCCATCAAGAAGGTTCCCTAGACCAACCCCAGTCCATCCTCCAGATGATTGCAGTCACATTAGTGATTCCGGCAGAAGAACTACCCAGCCGAACGAGCCTAAAATGTTGACCCACAGAAACATGGGCCAAGAAAATGATTGATATTGTAAGTCATTAAGTTTGAACTGGTATATTTTGCATCAAAAAATAACCAATTCTTGGGGCACCTGGGTGGCTCAGTTGGTTGAGCAACTGCCTTCGGCTCAGGTCATGATCCCGGAGTCCTGGGATCGAGTCCTGCGTCGGGCTCCCGGCTCGGCGGGGAGCCTGCTTCTCCCTCTGACCCTATCCCCTCTCATGCTGTTTCTCTCTCTCTCTCTCTCTCTCAAAATAAAAATAAATAAAGTCTTAAAAAAATAATAATAACCAATTCACCATCCAATCTGTAATAAACCATCTCTCCAAGAAGAATATCATGGAAAGCCTATCAAATCTTTTCATACAATCAAAATACATTACAGTACGGATATAAATCTAACCATTGAAAAGCCTTATTTTTTTTTTTTGTTTCTCAAATAAATTTTACTTTTTTAAAGTTTTTAAAATTTTAAAATTATTTTATTATGTTATGAAAAGCCTTATTTTAAAAGGAAAGTGTATTTGGCACGATTTATCTTGGGTCACTTCATACAGGCTCTTCTTAGTAATCACCAGGCTTTTCAAAATGCCTACGAATTATTTATTTAATCACGCGTTTCCAGAATTTTACTAGGGATTCGCATTGAGATGGCTTATTGTTTTGAAACCCACTGGTAGTTTATACATTTCGTTTATATCTTCATCTGAATGGGAAAAGAAACATTCAATAGTTGTGAGTATCTTGGGAATGGAGAATATGCCATTTATTCTTGAATTTCCAGCACCTAGTGCAGTGGCTAGCATTTATTAGACTCAGCTGATTTACTATGAAGAGATAAATTACACCTAGGGAGAGTGCCTTGCCGCTCATAAAAATTGTATGTTCTTTATACAAAAGGATTGTGTTCTACCCTTTTTCTACCATTTTTATCCTTCACTGCTCGTTTAGCAGTGGTGGTACTCCATAAATATTTGTGGAATTGAACAGGACTAGCTTTGGAGATAATTTTTTTCTGGTTTTCAGGGTTTTTTTTAATGCTACTGATAAATGTCCATTCTTATTAAAAACTTTTTTGAAACATTTATTGCTATTACTAATTTTTTAATGCTTTATTTGATTCTATATCGGTAAGTCCTATGTTCCCTAAGACTTACAGATAATAAAAAAATACAAATGGGAACTATAAAATATCCATCTGAAGGAAGTGGGTAACTATTATTACTGCATATTAAAAGAATATCATATAATTTGCTATATTTAACCCAATTTTAGCAAGGGTATTTTTTTAAAGATTTTATTTCTTTATTAGAGAGAGAGAGACACAGCGAGAGAGGGAACACAAGCAGGGGGAGTGGGAAAGGGAGAAGCAGGCTTCCTGCTGAACAGGGAGCCCGATGCGGGGCTCGATCCCAGGACCCTGGTACCATGACCTGAGCCGAAGGCACTTAACCAACTGAACCACCCAGGCACCCACAAGGGTATTTTTAAACTGCCATCATTCATAGAAAAATTTTGAGAATTTGTAACTCTCACTTGCTGCAGAGGGGATGTTATTGATGCTGTTCCTTTTCATTCCAAAAGTAAAGAGCCAGGGATGCCTGGGTGGCTCAGTCTGTTAAGTGTCTCAGGTCATGATCCCAGGGTCCTGGGATGGAGTCCTGCATAGGGCTCCCTGCTCAGCGGGGAGCCTGCTTCTCCCTCTGCCTGCTCTGCCTGCCCCTTCCCCTGTTTGTGCACGCGCTCTCTCTCTGACAAATAAATAAATAAAATCTTAAAAATAATAATAATAAAGAGCCAAAGGGACAGGCATACTCTGCAATTACACCCAGAAGAAAATCCCAAACAGACTCTCAGGTTTCTTTCATCCTTTTACAGTATTGCAGTGTTTAGAAGCAGAGGAAAGAGGATAATGAAGAAAAGGTGAGGGGCACTTGGGTGGCTCAATTGGTTAAGCGTCTGCCTTTAGTTCAGGTCATGATCCCAGGGTCCTGGGATCGAGCCCCACATCAGGCTCCCTGCTCGGCGGGAGCCCTGCTTCTCCCTCTCCCTCTGCTGCTCTCCTTGCTTGTGCTCTCTCTCTCTTTCTCTCTCTCAAATAAAATCTTTAAAAAAAAATGAGTCAGAAGACACTAGAAAAACAAATCAGGTGAGGACATGGAGATAGGGCTGACAGAGGAAAGCAGGATGTCTGAGAAACCTGTGGGGGGTGTGAAAGATGAGAGGAGTTATGGGTTATTGCAACGGGCATCAGAGCATCTACCATAGTTCTCTGGAAGAAGCATCATGGGGTTGAGATTCAGAGACATGGAGACATGGTTTCTAGAAGCCGTAAGCTGGGAAAGTCACTATCATCCTTCAAGCCTCTGTCCCAGTATCTAGAAAATAAGAGGATTAAGCTTATTAGTATCTAAGATATCTAAGAGCACTGACTTTGATTCATTAATTCTCCTGAGTTCTATTCAATTCTCGGGCCATTTGTCCTCACCTTGGACAGGTTTCTGTGGTGCTTTTACCCCACAGTAATAGATTTTAGCTGCTTCTCAATCAGCAAGTGAAAATGAACAACGTGGGCATGACAAAATGGGATAGCAGTTATCCTTGTTTTCTCCCAAGTAGGACAGAAAGTCCGAGGGCTGGGGTTCTTTGGGTCTCTGACTTGGGAAACACACCCTCCCAAAGGTGGTTTCATTCTGAGGTCTTTTTAAAGTCAGATGTTGCCATATGACTTTCTCATTATTTGAAAAGAAATGAGGGGCGCCTGGGTGGCTCAGTTGGTTAAGCGACTGCCTTCGGCTCAGGTCATGATCCTGGAGTCCCAGGATCGAGTCCCGCATCGGGCTCCCTGCTCGGCAGGGAGTCTGCTTCTCCCTCTGACCCTCCTCCCTCTCATGCTGTCTCTCATTCTCTCTGTCTTAAATAAATAAATAAAATCTTTAAAAAAAAAAAAAAAGAAATGAGTGTTTGCTTCACAGCACAGTTTACTAAGACTGGAACGATACAGAGATTAGCATGGTGCCTGCACAAGGATGACATGCAAATTCATGAAGCATTCCATATTTTTAAAAACAAAAGCCCAAACTCATAGATACAGAGAATGTATTCATGGTTGCCAGAGGTAGCGGATGAAGGGTTGGCCAAAAAGGGTGAAGTGGGTCAAAAGGTACAAACTTCCGGTTCTGAAATAATAAGTCCTGGTGATGCAATGTACCACATGGTGACTATAGTTAACAATACTGTATTGTACATTTGATAGTCGCTAAGGGAGGAGATCTTAAAAGTTCTCATCACAAGAAAAAGAATTGTAACTGTGGTAACATATACGAACTGTATTTTATTGAGCTGTTCAGCTCAGTGACACTTCATCTAAATAGTCTTTCCTGACCACCCTCCCCACCCCCACACGAGGACAAGTGACCACACCATCCCCCGTGTTCCCTCTGTACCTTGTGTATAACTCCATCACAGCACCTGTAACACTTGTAGTGCCCTTATTTATCTCCCTCAAGTACACTGTGACCTCTTTGGAGGAAGAAACTATCTCCATTAGCTTGATGCCTAGAGATCTCAAAAATATTGAATTAATTTATGAATCCTTAATTTACAGCCATGCGTTCAGGGCCAGCTCAGTTTTTGCCTCCACGTGAAGCATTGTGTGACTTTTCTTATCCCTCCCTCCTCTACGATAACATCCCTTTCAAGGGATAGTCTCGCATTGGACCTTACTCACATTTCATGCCCTTGTGTTTTATCTCCCAAGTCAGATGCTGACCTCATTGATGGCAGAGACCACACCTAATATGTCTTAGAATATCTCACAAAACTTGCCACAGTGAATAGGTGGCAGTCAAAAAAATCATCTGGAAAACTACAGGTTAAATAACCTAATGGAAGAAATTGAACACACCAATCAAAGTACAGAAATACTTCAAAGACTAACACAGACCATATAAAGTACCATCCTTCTTAGTTGTCCACCACTGCTCTTCATGAAACATGTAGGATGACACACTACGCCCAGGGTGTATCATCCAACTATTCTTTTGTGACTTTCAGGATTCCCAGCCTCTGTGTCATACCCTTGCTTTCAGTGATCCCAGGAGGTGGGGAGGCCCCCAGCTGTGCACAGAGACTTTCTTTACCCATAGTACCTAGGTGTTTCTGCTTCAGTGACAACATCTCAATAGCAAAAGTCTGAGTCTCTTATGGTATACATCCATGATAATATGTATTTCTTCCAGTTGACTCAATTAAGAAATGAAGAGAAGTGAGGAACTTCCCAGCATGAACAACAAATGCATGTTAGCACCCTTATTTACACACCTTCCAAGAAGAAACTCCAGGCTACCCTTCACAGGATGCTTGGCGAAATTATTCTTTTTATTATAGAAAGAAGGAAGGAAGGAAAGAGAGAAAGGGAGGGAGGGAAGGAAGTAGGGAAGAAAGAAAGGAAAGAAGAAAGAAAGAAAGAAAGAAAGAAAGAAAGAAAGAAAGAAAAAGAAAGAAAGAAAGAAAGAAAGAAAGAAAGAAAGAAAGGAGACAAGAGGTAGAGAGGGAGAGAGAAATGGAGCCTAGATCAAGGTACTTTCCCTATTACCTCTCTTTAGAGAATGCATGAAGTATGGCTTATTTATAACATAAAGTAATGAGTTAGTTCTGCTCCAGTTGCAATGATCCTTCAAGTCTTGGTAACAACTATCAATAATTCCTTCCTTCATTCATTTAACAGCTATTTATTAATCATCTACTATGTATAGCAACCTCCAACATAGTGGGAACGCAACAGACTGAACAGAGAAGATCTTTGCCTTTGTGAAGGTTACAATCTAATGGGAGGGGCAGGCAGTAAACAAATAAAAAAAGATCATGATAGACTACAGTAGTTGCTATGAAGGCAGTAACCATGGTGAAGGAATAAGAAGTAACCGAGCGGGGAATATCCACTTTAGGTAAGACTGAATGTGTGCACACTGCACTCAATTTCCCCCATTGTTAACACAACTATAGTACATTTGTCATAACTAATTCACCAACATTGACATGTTATTACTAACTAAAGCTCATACTTTATTCAGATTACCTTATTTTTTTACCTAATGTCCAAGTGTTCAAGGATCCCATCAAGGATACCACACTACATTCAGTCATCATGTCTCTTTAGGTCCTTCTTGGCTGTGAGTTTCTTAGACTTTCCTTATATTTGATAACTGTGGCAGTTTGAGAACTCCTGGTGAGGTATTTTGTAGAATGTCCTTCAAATTGAATTTGTCTGAGTTACAGGTTTTTGGAAGAAAGACGCAGAGGTAGACTGTCATTCTCATCACATTATATCAAGGGTACATACTGTAAACATGACTTCACTGTTGATGTTGACTTTGATCACATGGCAGAGGCAGTATTTGTCAGGTTTCTCCAGTGTAAACTTACTCTCTTTTCTCCTTTTCCATACCGTATTCTTTTGAAGGAAGTCACCATATTCAACCCACACTTACAGAGTAGGGAGTCATGCTCCCCCAACTGAGGGGGGAATATCTACATAAATTATTTGGAATTGTATTGTATGGGAGATTTTTTCTATGTTCTCTCATTTAAATTTTTATTTAGTTACATATTTATACCAGCATATAATCATGAATAGGTTATAATTCATTGCTTTATTTTTTAGACTGTGAATATTTTTACTTATTACAGATGAGAAGAGAAGAAAGATGAAAAAAATGAAGGAATGGAGCAATGGGGGAGATAGAAAACAAGGAAAGAGAAGAATAATCATCACAAGACTTCCTTTTCTTGGCTTGGTCTTTTTTTTAAGATTTTATTTATTCCTTTGAGACAGAGAGAGACAGAGAACATGAGCGGGGAGGAGGGGGGAAGAAGCAGACTCCCTGCTGAGCCAGGAGCCCCACATGGGGCCAATCCCAGGACCTGGAGATCATGACCTGAACCAAAGGCAGACGCTTAACTGACTGAGCCACCCAAGCACCACTTGGCTTGGTCTTTTAAACATACATCCAATTCAGAGAAGAGATGTGGGTCAAAAATTAGATCAAGAATTCAGGCACTGAGTGCCTCCTATCTCTCTTCTAACTTCATCCCATACCCAACATCAGATATTAGATGAGATCCTGAGACCTAAAGAGGGAAAAGACATGCTCTTCTAAGTAGCTCGTAGTCTAGAGGGGGTAACAAACATGTTAACAAACCACCATGATTTGATGCAACAAAGGCTAAGAGTGAAATATGAATAAAGTGCTGTGAGAGCCACGGAGGGGAGTGGACTGCAGCATGGAGTAACCGACCAAGCCTTCACAGATATGGTACTGGAGCATATGAGGAGATGAGCTAGAGTTTCCCAGGATAAGAATTGGAAAGGAGCACCAGAGAGAGAGAGCAAGGTTCACATTTGGACTGCCATGAGGAGCTAATAGCATTGTTTATCTTATCATTAGGAAAGACAGTATATTTATTTTCCCAAGGTATCAAGAATCTGAGGAATAAAATAATCAAGATATGATAATCAATCATGGTTCTGTAAGACATAAGAGGAAAAAGAATATAAAATTGTGCAGTCTTAAAAATGAGTTGTGCCAATGCATGAAACAAGAAAATATCTCTCAACTATTGACCCCAGTATTTGGGGACTGGTATCCTTTATTTAGATGTATGCGGTGTCTTTGTTTACAGTTATTATCTGAGTTCTCTTTGCTAGAGTTAATAAACAAATTCAACTTTATTCTTGAGTCTGATGATTATGCCTTAAGGTCACACAGTATCATTTGAGAATTATTATATCATGCCCACATACATATCCCTAAAGGTCCTAACTTCATTTAATAAGGCCCAGGGTAATGAAGCTGGTGAACAGATAATTATTGAGCTGAAGCCTGGTCTCCTGACAAATCTCTTGCTCCAATGTCAACATTCAAAACTCCAACTTCCATTTCTGGTTCTTGTCCAGGTTTTGAAACTAATTATTTCTTTTGTTCACTTCTTTCTTAATACCTATGGGCTTTGATTATTCCCTTTACCAGCTTCCTTCATTAAGATGAATGAAAACAGACAATGCTACACTTCCAGATGACTTACCCTTTTGAACATCAAATAGAGACTTCGCTATATACAGAACTTTTTCATATATAAAGCTATTCCAAGAATATTATCATGTTTATCCTTTTAACAGAATCCCTATTAAACTGACATTATGATACCCATTTGTGAGATTGAGAAATGGAGCATCCAGATAGTTAAGGCATTTGCCCAAGATCACCTAGCTAGTAAGGAACAAAAGCAAAACTTCAACTTAAATGTTTTGATTAAGTCCAGCTCACATTGAAGGCAGCGTAACGGTTCCCAAAATAATCTGTTTGGATATACTGCATGACTCTAAATATAAAACTCCATGATCTATTCTGTCATCTGCTTTATGAAAACTTGGCTTCCACATTTTAATTGGTCCATTTCCTCTCACCAAATTTGCACACAGTGCAGAATATCAACCTACAGAGACAGTAAACAAATGAACCTAACGACAGCAAGCAAATGTTGGTATTATGCCTTCTGTGAAAAATTAATTTTCAGTTCCAAAATTTTGCATTAGTCATTTTACCAACAATTATTTGTGATATATAGAGGGCCCTTAGATATCATCTAACACAGCTTCCTAATTTTTGCAACAACAACAACAAAAAGTAGGAAGGACTCTCAGAAGGTAACCAGGCTAGTGAGCGGCAACACCAGACCTAGAACCCAGGCCACCCTGGTTATCAGCCCAGTGCTCTTTCCAACTGACCATAAGAAACTAAAGAACACAACAATTTCCCACAGCCTGCTGTCTAGAACATGATATTATAGTTATTAACCTTGGTTCTAGCTAGGAATTTGGTCTCAGAAATATTAATAATATTTTTCAATTGTATAGCAAATTTCCATTTACAGAATGTCCTCATATGCACTTGATCCTCAAGATCAAACTGTTCCTAGTTTGTCATTATATTATGCTCATTTGGCAAATGAAGAGTACACTCAGTTTGAGTGATTTGCCCAAGATCTTCCAATAGCAAGTATGCTACTGTTTCTAATTTTGTATGCTTCCTTTTCTGTAAACTAATAATAGGACTATCGGGGAAGATTGCATATCCATATAAGTAACCTGACTTGCCCAGCAACCTAAATTCATGTTTAAATTTAAATTTGACATTATTTTCATTATAATGAAAAAATATATATTATATATATTATAATAATATATAATATATAAATATATAAAAATATATATAAATATATAAATAAATATATATAAATATATAATATATATAAATAATAATATATAATATATAAAAATCATCCATAATTATTAAAGTATTTAAATGGATAAAAATAAAATGTTCTTAAAAATTAACTTTATTCCCAGCACTAAAAAACAACTGTTTTTAACATTTTGTGAAATTTCCATTTGATCTCTTGTACAGCATATTTTTAACATACGTGTAATTATACATTATCTTTTTTCACTAAAAGTTATATTCATTTCCTATGTCATTACAAACCTTTTATAGACAGTTTTTGATAACTAAGATTCTATCATGTTCTTTTTTTAAGAGGCTGGTTTTTTTTGTCTTTTTTTTCTGTGCTCACTTACTTTATTTCTTAAATTTCACCTATGAGTGAAATCATACAGTATCTGCCTTTCTCTGACTTACTTATTTATACGTAGCATTATACCCTCTAGATCCAACCACACTGTTGCAATGGCAAGATTTCATTCTTTTTTATGGCTGAGTAATATTCCATTGTATATATATACCACTTCTTTATCCATTCATCTATTGAAGGACACTTGGGCTGCTTCCATAATTTGGCTATTGTAAATAATGCTACAATAAACATAAGGATGCTTATATCTTTTTGAATTAGTGTTTTCACATTCTTTGGGTAAATACCCAGTACGTGTAAGTCTATTTTTAATTTTTTAAGGAACCTCCATACCATTTTCCACAGTGGCTGTACCAGTTTGCATCCCCACCAACAGGGCACAAGAGGGTTCCTTTTTCTCCACATCCTTGCCAACACTCATTTCTTGTGTTTTTGATTTTAGCTATTCTGACAGGCATGAGGTGATATCTCACTGTGGCTTTGGTTTGCATTTCCCTGATGACAACTGATGTTGAGCATCTCTTCATGTGTCTGTTGGCCATCTGTATGTCTTCTTTGGAGAAATGTCTGTTCATATCTTCTGCCCATTTTTAACTGGATTGTTGTTTTTGGTGTTGAGTTGTATGTAAGTTCTTCATATATTTTGGATACTAACCCCTTATGGGAGATGTCATTTGCAAATATCTTTTCCCATTCAGTAGGTTGTCTTTTTGTTTTGTTGATTGTTTCCTTTGCTGTACAGAAGTTTTTATTTTAATATAGTCCCAATAGTTTATTTTTGCTTTTGTTTCCCCTGTCTCAGGAGACATATCTAGAAAAATGTTGCTACAGCCAATGTCAGAGAAATTCCTGCCTGTGCTCTCTTATAGAATTTTATTTCTATCATGTTCTTAAGAAATTATTAGTTCAAGGGATTGTGGCTATGCTTTTTTAAAAAAAAATATCTCAGGGACTCCTGGGTGGCTCAGTTGGTTAAGCATCTGCCTTCGGTTCAGGTCATGATCCCAGGGTCCTGGGATCAAGTCCTGTGTCGACGTCATCGGGCTCCCTGCTCAGTGGGGAATCTGCTTCTCCCTGTCCCTCTGCCCCTCCCCTGCTCATGCACACTCTCTCTCTCAAATAAGTAAAATCTTAACAATTTTTTTAAATTTTCTCAGAGATAGATCCTAAAGGGCATGATATCCAGGAGATTAAATAATCCACTCAAGGGAGTGAATGAAAATATAAATGAAAGAAAGGTAGCCAGGAGTTGATAACTAGTGAAGCTGAGTAATGGGTACATGGGGGTTCATTGTACTCTTCTAGCTGCTTTAATATTTTTGCCATTATCCACAATAACAAGGTTTTTTTAAAAGAAAAACATCTCATCGTGTGATTGGAAAAGTGTGGTAGATTTGGACTGTTGTTTTCAATTCTGTCGTCACTCCCTCTGCCATGTATCCCTTCAGTGGCAGAGTAAATTGGCTGGTTCCACTGACATTGGTCACGTGACTCTGACCAATGGAATACTAGTGGGCATGATGGCACACAGGTTTCAGACATGCTTGCTTAGTTTGACTAATCCCCTCACCTTCCTGTATCACAATGAGGAAAGCATGCCCCAGGAAGCAGCTGACCCATCAATCCCAAAACAAGATCTGTGCAGCAGACCTGAACATAATCTAAAGCCTGGATCCAAGCGTAGCCAGCCTGTAACCTAAAGCAGAGCTGCCCCAGCTGACATAAAATCACCTGTATAACCAAATAAAAATATAAGAAAATCATTAAATAAATACTTACAAGTTACTAGGTTTGGGATTTGTTTGTTATATGACATTTTTGCAGCAATCACTGATTAATACAGAGTCAAACCATTCCCCAAAACTGAACATTTTAGATATTTCCAGTTTTACAATAATACCTATAATGAACTTGTTTTTTGTACATAAAGCTTCTCCACTTCTTCTGGTCATTAAATTCAGGTACAGTGTTATGATGCTGTTTATATAGGTAGGCTGAAGAGTTTACTGGTGGATATTTTTCTAAAATGGAAAATTATGAAAAGAATTAAAACAAACTCATTCTTGGGCGCCTGGGTGGCTCAGTTGGTTAAGCGACTGCCTTTGGCTCAGGTCATGATCCTGGAGTTCCGGGATCGAGTCCCGCATCGGGCTCCCTGCTCGGCAGGGAGTCTTGCTTCTCCCTCTGACCCTCCCCCCTCTCATGCTCTATCTCATTCTCTCTCTCAAATAAATAAATAAAATCTTAAAAAAAACTCATTCTTCATTTCTTGATTTCAGAAAGATTGTAAATAAAGTTTTTGTTTTCTTTCTTGACATTCAAAAATACTCTTTCCTATTCTTTGTAGGGCTTGGCAAAACTAGTTCCTGTTACTTTCTCACGTTCTTTTCCTCCTGCCCAAATCCCAAAGACCAAAAAAGTACAGAAGGAGCATCCAGTGTTGAGTGGTGGACTTCACTGCAAATACAGGGATTTTTAGTTTGATTTTCTAGAGATTGATATCTCTGTATGTATATATCCAGTATATTCAGTTTACAAAAATTGTAAATGAACCACTGAATCCCATCCGTAGATCCACTATTCACCTGGAAAACTCAGGAGTAGGTGGCCAACTACTAAATGAGCCAAAAGGCATTACAATATCTATGAGCAATGGAATCCAGTGTCCCATGTTGTAACAACTTGTGAATAATTACCGGAGGAAAAATTCTGGGGCTTCTTCTGAGTCATCATTCTGATGAGAATTCTCATTGTTCTGATGAAAATTCCAACTATGTTTTGTTATTGTATCCAAAACAAGGAGGGAGTAAAGGTAGGGAGAGAGGGAGGAGAAGAAAGGGAAAGAGGAAGAGGGAGGGGAAAGCAAATAAAGCAAAGGAGTTCTTGTTGTCCCTGGAGGTCAGGAAAATCACATTTTTTTTTTCAATAGCTAATATAGTAGTTGCTAGAGAAAGAGAATAAAAAAGAATGAGGAGGGAGGATGAGGGGGTAGAGGGGGAGGAAATGAAGAAAAAGAAGGGGAGATGTGAGAAGTAGCTGTTTCTGGAGGTTAGAGTTAGGGTTAGGGGCCAAGGTATGTGTGTCGGGGGGGGCGGTTAATATCTAACACATAACTGCTAGACAGAAAGGTTAAAGTCACAGAGGATCCTGGCTAGCTTCTCAATAATTCCAATTAATGATATGCACTTGAAACCTGTTGGTTCCTGTGCAATACTATTTTACAACAGTGACCCTCATAGTGCATGCAGGTCCCAGGACCAGGAGCATCTGCATCACCTGTGAACCTGTTACAAATGCAAATTCTCAGCCCCGCCCCAGCAAATCTACTTAATCAGAAGTAGGAGAAGGTAGGGCCCAGCAATCTGAGGTTTAACAAGCCTTCCATGTGATTCTGATACATAATACAGCGTAAGAGCCACTGATCTAGAAAGTAGTCCAGTTGGGAAGGGATCAACATTGACGGCAATCCCCAAATCTTTACCATCTGTTCCCCATCCTCATTCTCTTCTGGAGACTAGAGCTGGCAGGGTTACTATCAACCCTAGTCTCAGTAATTTCTCTGGTTATCAGATTCAAAGTGTTGGAAATTCTTTGACCACCACCACTCCACCCCTTTATGTTGTAACTTCAATGTTAGTTCAATTTTCAAAGCCTTTGATGTGATATTCAGATATGTTCCACATGTGTTCTACCCAGTGGCCAGTCTGGCACCTGGAAGGTGGTTTATCTCTTAGTTCCATCTAAGTCTTCAAAGTCTCTAGTGTGCTGTTCGGATTCCTTTCCACCCATTTGTGACTCAGGGGTGAGCCCAAGAATTCATAAACAGCTTTATCAGGTCACTTTCCTGAGATCCTCCCTCTGCAAAATCTGCCTGGTACTTTCCAGTTCCCTGGGTTCTCCTGCTTGGTCAGAAGGCTAAGGTTTATTTACCTACTCTGAAGGGAATTTCCCTTGACTGCACCCAGGTCTGGGTCCAAATGGCAGGAAGATGGGAGAGAGAAAAAAAAATCCACAGGGATTCACCTTACCTTCTAGAGACAAGTTCTTTGATTGGAGAAAAAGGTATCTTTCCCCCTGAATTTTAGGTGCCTGTGGGTCCCACCGCTGTCATTGTCACCAGCAGGAGATCCCTTTCTCACTCTTCCAGTCTGAACTAGATGGTTCCTCTTGGAGTCCTGTCTATCCATGCCAATACCCACTTCTGGGTTTCAGGCTGCCCTGAGTCCAGGCCAGGGGACATAGGAGAGGGAACAAAAAGGGGCAAACCAACCACCAGGTCAGCTGTCCTCCAAATCTGGCCTTCTTTCCCAAACTACCTGTTACTATTTGCTTTTCAGAGCCCTCAGATGGCTGCTCCTTGCTTTCTGTCCAAGTTTTTTAGCTGCATTCAGTGGGAGGGACAGGGTAGATGATGCTTACTTCATTTTACCAAAACCAGAACTAATGAAGATATTCCTTTTTTATAGAACTAAAAGCTATCTCTCTATAATTTCTTCTTGTTGGGTTTTGTTTTACATTCTGGGATTTCATAAAAGAGAACTTATTTTTTTGTCCCTCTAAAGGTCCCTATATCTTCAAGTTTCCTGTTCTCAAAGCCAAAATGGAAAAGGTAGAGGTTTTATAGAGTTTATGTTTCTTATTTTATGAAATAAACTCAAACCACAGGTTGACTTGGTAGCTACAACTTGTGGAGTATCCAAGTTCAGTTGCTTTTTTTAAATCTCCATTTGAGGTTGAAAAGCAGACATTGCACAAAGTTTCTTTTCAGGATTGGTGGGACTCTTACATTTGGAGATAATCTTAGTCACCCCCCCCAAAAAATGCTTCTTATTTTGGCTTAGAGATGAACCCCATAATCACCCATTGTGGTCTCAGTCTTCCTCCAGCTAAATTCTGCAACAGCACTGGTCCCTGGTTCCTGGTCTTCTGGAGAAGAACATAGTTTGCATTCTTTATGGCTTTTGGCAATTCTATATATATATTTTTCATTATGTTGTTGTTGTTAATCACCATACATTCCATCATTAGTTTTTGATGTAGTGTTCCATGATTCATTACTTGCGTATAACACCCAGTGCTCCATGCAGAACCTGCCCTCTTTAATACCCATCGCCAGGCTAACCTATTTACTATCTGATTTTTAAGTTGTTCTAATCATTACTACAATGTGATATGTTCATCTCTGGCTCTTCTATAGCATCAATATCTAGTCTCCTGAGATTTTCCTATTGTCTCTTAGGCTCTCATTAACTAATGCCATTTTCCGGTGAAGTTTCTTTTAAAACCTCTTGTCTCAGGGCTCCTGGGTGGCTCAGTCAGTTAAGGGTCTGCCTTTGACTCGTGTCATGATCCAGGGGTCCTGGGATCAAGCCCCACATCAGGCTCCCTGCTCAGCGGGGAGCATGCTTCTCCGTCTCCCTCTCCCCCAACTCATGCTCTCTCTCACTAGCTGGCTCTCTCTCTCAAATAAATAAAAACTTAACCTTTTGTCTCAGCAAGAGCAGTCCGCATTCTCTTTCAAAGTTCTGCATCTTTGTGGGACAGTTCCTGTAGGTTCCTGTTTATTGTCTCCTCCTCTCAGGTCAGTTGCACACTTAAAATGCTAATACATCATCTAGCACAAAGAGAACACTCAAAATAAATATTTGTTGAACAAAAATCTACTGTGAGTCCCATTGAATGAGCACAGCTTTCTAGTCTAAAGTTGTTCTTCTGGGGCGCCTGGGTGGCTCAGTTGGTTAAGCGACTGCCTTCAGCTCAGGTCATCATCCTGGAGTCCCTGGATCGAGTCCCGCATCGGGCTCCCTGCTCGGCAGGGAGCCTGCTTCTCCCTCTGACCCTCCCCCCTCTCATGTGCTCTCGTCTCTCTCATTCTCTCTGTCTCAGATAAATAAATAAAATCTTTAAAATAAAATAAACAAAAAAAACTTAACCTTTTGTCTCAGCAAGAGCAGTCTGCATTCTCTCTCAAAGTTCTGCATCTTTGAGGGACAGTTCCTCTAGGTTCCTGTTTATTGTCTCCTCCTCTCAGGTCAGTTGCACACTTAAAATGCTAATACATCATCTAGCACAAAGAGAACACTCAAAATAAATATTTGTTGAACAAAAATCTACTGTGAGTCCCATTGAATGAGCACAGCTTTCTAGTCTAAAGTTGTTCTTCTCACATCGCCAAGTCTTTGCTGTCTCATCATTTCTGTGGCCAAGAAGATTGATTTAAGTTAACAAGTATCTATCGAGTAACTATATGTGTAGAATTATTAAAAAATAAATTTACCATTGTTTTTGCCCTTAATCAGGTATGTAGTCTAATAATTTTTTAAGTACACAATTACCTATAAGATAATATCATAGACAAGGTTTATATAAAGAACTATGAAAGTTTAAAGAGCCTATTCCTAAATACACTATTAGGATAGACTTTATGGAGAAAATACCTCTTTAAGTAAGAATTTTAGGATAGGTTGGTGTTTGACGGCAAGAGACCCTAGGATATATCTAGTATAATGGCATGAGATGAGCAAAAGCATGTAGGTGGGAAAGTATAGAACCTATTTAGGAAATGGCCTCATTAGAATACAGAGTAAAACTGAGATTCTGCTGAAAATCTAATGGAATTTAAGAAGAAAAAAATTTATAGAGAAGGTCTTGGATGGTAGGTATCATTTTGTTTTTAAACAATAGTGTAACAGTGGGCCACAGAGCAGAAAAATAACATGAATAATTTTAATATATAATAAATCACAATATGGAGATATTTCATATTTGGACAATTTAGAGATACTATTTTGTGAGGACCTACTATATAATAGATACTGTGTTGTATGCATTAAGTGGACATTAGCTTTTTTTTTTTTGTCTGCCAAAAAGAGCTTAATCCAGATACAAATAATTTGAGTGAATGAGACATATGACAATGGTACAAATTTGTATGGAATACATAATATATTGAAACATAAGATCCTCTAAAACATTCTAGACCATTCTATTGTGAACAAAGTAACAAAATTCACTTTTGATGCCAGTGAACTTTTATATCATCCAAGAGATATACAATGATTTTTCAATCCCAACAAAAACGCTAGAACAAATCCAAGTTATATTTACCAAATAAATTTGGAGCTATTGTCAAATATATAATAGAAAAATTGAGTTTGCAGGACACCTGGGTGGCTCAGTCGGTTAAGCGTCTGCCTTCGGCTCAGGTCATGATCCCAGGGTCCTGGGATTGAGTCCCGCATCAGGCTCTCTGCTCCGCGGGGAGCCTGCTTCTCCCTCTGCCTCTGTCTCTCGTGAATAAATAAATAAAATCTTTAAAAAATAAAAAAAAGAAAAAAGGAAAAAAAAGAAAAATTGAGTTTGCTATCATGCCTCTAAAAACACAGTATACAATGCTCTTCAGAAAATTGCTGATGATATAAATAAGGATATAGTTTCTAGAATGCAAGGCAAAGACATACTTTAGAAGATATCTACTTTTAAATTCACTTTTCCAAGTTATAATTTGGCATAATATTTTATGTAAATTAATATTTTAAGTAATATAATGCAGGCACCAAAATTCATTGTACATAATGCCCTTAGAGGCAATGAAAGAGAACAATAAATTGTTTCAAAAAAAAAAAAAAAAACAACCACTATATATATATATTGATTCCAAGTAAATTTTTCAGAGTCTCTGAATGTGGTGGCAACTTCTCCAACCCAGAAAATTAAAAGAAAAAACAAAACAAAACAAAACAAAACAGGAGCAACATGCATTTCAACTGTGAATTGAGAATCTCACAATCAGCTCATCAATTTCAAATCAATTTACTGTTTTTCTCTATTGAAAACACCAATATTATCTTGCAAAGAAAGGTTTATACTCCTAAGAGAATTTTCAGTATCCAAGTTGACATGTGTAATTTAATGAATTATGAAGAAAGTGAGCTACTATAGTCATCTGTAAAACTTTATCCTTGAAATTGAGTGAGCACAGTAAGGAATGTGCTGTTAATATGAACTCAGTGTATGCGGAATTAAAAATCTTAGTTTTCTAAGCTCTAGTATGAGATTCCTGTTTTAGTAGTGCAATGTATTTACAGTAATAATTTACTAGGCACATTTTCAAATACTATCTGGGTCTTGGGATTTTTTAACTCTCATTTTTAAATTTGCCAATATCAGTTGCTAGTGGAGAACATAGCTTCCCAAATTTAATATTTATTAAAATTTAAGGTCTACAGAAAGACAATTATCAGATGATCTCACTGATATGTGGAAACAAGGCAGAGGATCATACGGGAAGAGAGGAAAAAATGAAACAAGATGAAACCAGAGAGGGAGACAAACCATAAGAGACTCTTAATCTCAGGAAACAAACTGAGGGTTGCTGGAGTGGAGGGGGGTGAGGGGGGGTGATGGACATCAGGGAGGGTATGTGCTATGGTGAGTGCTGTGTATTGTGTAAGACTGATGAATCACAGACCTGTACCCCTGAAACAAATAATACATTATATGTTAATAATTTTTAAAAATTAAAAAAAAACTTGAGGTCTAAATGGCAAAGAAAGATGACTGTAAATCTAGTGATGGCTTCTATAAAACAGATATTAGAACTGGTAAGCACTGAAATACTCAGAAAAAGTTTGTTTCCATGGAAGCAAGAGGTATAAATATTTTGTAAGAAATTATTAAGACAAATTCCATATGATTTCACTTATATATAGAATCTAAAAAACAAAACAAATGAACAAACAAACAAACAACAACAACAAAAGAGAAACAGACTCATAAATACAGAGAGCAAACTGGTAGTTGCCAGAGTAGAGCGGAGGTAGGGGGATGAACAAAATAGGTCAAGGGGACTAAGGTAGAAACTTCCAGTTATAAAATAAATAAGTCACAGGGATAAAAAGTACAACATAGGAAATAGTCAAAATTGTAATAACTTTGAGGGCACCTGGGTGGCTCAGTCAGTTAAACGTCTGCCTTCAGCTCAAGTCATGATCCCACGGTCCTGGGATCGAGCCCCATGTTGGGCTCCCTGCTCAGCAGAGAGTCTCCTTCTCCCTCCTCTCTCCCCGCTGCTCATGCTCACAACTCTCTCTCTCTCTCTTTCTCATGCTGTCTCTCTCTCTCTCTCAAATAAATAAATAAAATCAAGGAGAAAAAAATATTGCAATAACTTTGTGTGGTGACAGATAGTGACTACACTTATCATGATGAGCATTTTGTAAGATATAGAACTATCGAATCATTATGTCATACAACTGAAACCAGTATGTCACCTACACTTCAATTAAAAATTAAATAACAATTAAAAAATTGTTATATCCAGGACATATTTATTGTAGTTAAAAATTCAATTTTTCTATTATTTAAGTTCAATAATTTGATCTGTATACTTCATACAGAAATCATGTTTGTTTTAATTGTGACTGAAAAACAATGTGCTCAGCTTAACTTTTTAACTTGAAAAAGAATCATTTTTTTCTACTTCAAGGAAGCTTTATAAGCCAAGGGACCATGAAAATGATCCTCTTCTAAAGGTTATATGATCAAGAGAAATATAGAATCAGAAAGACAAAGGGTGGAACGAGAAAAGGTTACTAGAAAGAAGTTTTAATAAAATTAAACCAAAAAGCTTAATTAATAACAAGCAGTAATAATTATTATAGCCATAATAATACAGACTAAAGCCAGCTTAATATAATAAAAAAGGACTTTAGGTTATGAAATCTGAATTTCAGCCCTGGCTCGAGCACTATCCTTTACTTAGCCTAGGTGAGCTTCTACTGACCCATCTGTAAAATGGAAATGATCATTTCAACCTCATAAGATAGTGTGAGAATAAAAGAGTAATGTAAAAGCACTTAGAAAACATTATATATTATATGTGCACACTTCACACTACTTTACATTATTTTTAAACCACAAAATTTGTTCCTCTTTTTCTCCAACTTCCGCCTCCTTTTTTTTTAAATTTGAATTCAAATTAGTTAATATATAGTATATTATTAATTTCAGGGGTACCTCCTTCTTTAATAAAGAAAAGTTTTAAGTCTCTTGAAAATAATGGTGATATTCCCCTGGTGTGGTAGTGATACCAAATCACTTTTTGAGAGAAGAAATAATAATGATTTTAAAAGTTTAAAGACATAATCTAAAGATATGTCTACCGAACATCAGAATATATGAACAGCAATGAAGTATGCTGTTAATGCAAAATTTTGCCTTCATCCTACAAAATGTCACGGGGCTTGCCTCAAAACAATCAAGTGTTCCAGAGATAAAAAGTGCATCATAGGGAATATAGTCAATAATACTGTAATAATGTTGGGGCACCTGCGTGGCTCAGATGGTTAAGCAACTGCCTTCGGCTCAGGTCGTGATCTCCAGGTCCTGGGATCAAGCCCCACATCAGGCTCCCAGCTCAGTGAGGAGTCTGCTTCTCCCTCTCCCTCTGCCTCTCCCCCTGCTTGTGTACTCTCTCTCTCTCTCTCTAATGAATAAATATAAAAAATATGTTGTAATAATGTTGCATGGTGACAAATGGTGGCTACACTTACGGTGGTGAGCACTGAGTAATGTACAGAATTGTCCAATCAATATGTTGTACCTCTGAAACTAATATAACATTGTTAAATATACTTCAATACAAAATAATAATAATCAGATGTCTGACTCAATTTCTCAACCTTTATCTAGGTGATTAGATACACTATTTATTATGTTTTTTCTTTATGAAAATGACACCAGTGATTTACTCCAGAAGAAAGACTATTCTGGTTGTTGGTTTTTGGCTTAATGACATTATCACAGAAAATAACACCCAAGCACTATTTTTAAAACAACTGAGAAAGGGGGTGACTTCATCAAGGCAAACTACCAATGAAATGTAAGTCAACTCTTTAAAAGCTACTAAACAGTGGATGATAAAGGTTGTTTGTTTCTCTTGCTTTGAATTTCTAAGGGCTATAAACCACTGTTGGAGGTGAAACTTGACTGGTGGACTGTGAAACCCTCCTAAAACACCAGGTTCCAAGGGATAAATGCCTCACTTGAACTAAAACACAGCAAGATGCAAGATTGCTGAAGAGACACTGTGCTTGATAGAAACACCTGACGGTGAGTTTGGCTTCTGGGAAGGAGGAACAATGACAAGGTCTGTTCCACCACCTGGCACTTGTTTGTGGACAGGGATCTGGGGACACCCGGGGGAGATTGGTCCCAAAGATCCCTGCAGAAGTTATAAAGGCTTGAGGATTGAGGGAAACCTTTAGAAATAACACTTGGATTAGAAGATCATTCCTCCTTCCAGAGGAAGGTAAGTTCTCAGCCAATTCCAGCATCTCTCTTAGCTGCCTTGTAGGGCATCAGATTCCCTACCTATGTGCTTAAGAGCCAACTCTGAAGATTATAGCAAAGGAGATACACCACCAGAGTTCTTGATAATAAGATGATTCTAATTATCCCTTAGAATAATAAATATTCTGTCTTTGTCTTTGGTTTTTGTAACATCTGTAAAAGTCTGGAAGACTGGCTCCACAAGGAAAATTCTGATCTGTGTTTTGACTTTCTTTCCAGGTAATCAGTAACTTATAGACCTGCCATTTATCATGGGTCCTTGTTCTCACAATTTAGTCCAAGTGAAGACAGACGAAAAGAATCAAAACAGTTTCACTATGCATTGAACAATATCCAGTTTGTGTTCAGAGCAGAAAAACATCTGACAACTTCAAAATGAACAGAACTGGGAAGCTATGCATCTAGTCACAAGAATGGCAATGACCATTTCATGAGTAAATAGGCTAACGCCTTAACATGCCATTATTTAACACAAATCTGTATGGTCCTAAGGAATCAGGTGGAAATTCTTTTGGCTCTGGCTCCAAGATTCAAAATATTCTGGATAAGTTCCCTACTATTTTTCATCTCTTACGAGGATTGAACTACTCCTTACTAGAACATCAAACTATCCCAGACAAAGCTATATGTTCTCCCTTTCCCTCGTATATACAAGCAAAAAAAATCCTTCGTTCATTCATGTATGCATTCAGTCTTATATTGCTTCCTGTATTCTGGTACAATGATAGGTGCTGGGTGTACAATGATATGCATGAGATATGAGAGCCATGAGCCCCTCCTTCTTGGAGAATGTGAAATAAGAGAAAATATAATATAAATAGCCTAAGTCATCAATGATAGTAATTAAAATTCAGAAAGGTCAAGATACACTGGAAAATTCAGATGAAAATGGAAATACCTTTATAGTCACTGGATTCCCTCATGGGACTAGATTGTCCTGGTTCAAATTGGAGTAATAACAATGCCACACCCACATACTTACACCTTGGCCTGTGGAGGTAAAGACATGTAATTGTACATAGGGAATGAAAAGCAGGAAAACATGCTCATCAAAGATTTGATATACTATTATAACAGAATAAGAACTCATGTTATCTATGGCAAGACTCACACAGGGCTATTAGTACAGCTTTTCAAAAATCAATTATGGCAATAGCTAGCCTGGAATGACACCACCACCAGATACTGTACAAATCACTTTATAGTCATTCCCTCATTTAATCTTTACAACAACTTTATGGGATAGATGTTGATATTATTTGCATTTCGAAGATGAAGAAAGTGAAGTGCACAGAAAGAAGCTGTTCAGGGTCACACAGATGGTAAATAGCAGAGACAGGGGATGGTCCCAGGTCTTCTCAACTCCAGTACTCAAATTCTTAACTCTGCAAGGCTTTACTGCCAGTTCTGCAGACCAACTGGTATGCCTGTGTTTTTAGGAACCAGAGATTGATGCTTTTGGTGCCTGTAAGCACAGCTTTAATCCTAGAATAATCTGACCTCCTTAGAGGCGAAGCCAAGTCTCACCAAGTTTTATTTGAATTAGCAGCGTTTTTAGCATACAAACCTTGTAGTTCATGGAATTGGCTACAAGTTCTGAATAGAATTCTCTTTATCTTTTCCTCTAGCTTAATTAAAGTCATTCTTCTATATATCTAAGAGCCTTACCCTGAGAAAAGCCATTTGCTGGTTTGTTCTGAGTTCACTGGGAGTGTCAGTGAGAAGATCACAACTGGTTCATGGTCCTGCAACAAGAATCAAGCTAAGATTTATGTAATCACTGATAAGTACAAGGAGATCTAAATGCTAGTCTCTCTTCTACCTCTAAATCACTGAAGGATAATGGGTCAGTTAATTATCCTTCCTGTGCTTCAGCCTCAAGATGGAGGTCTTAATAGCTACATTCCTACCTACTGAACATTTTAAGGCAATTAAATGAGATAGTAAACATAAATACATTGAAAAAGCATAGAGTGGTCTATAACAAATTGCCCCTAAGTTGCTATAAAGACATCCAGTTGTTCTTCAAGGTTTATATCCAGGTTATGTCACTTTTTCTTCCCATATGCATAGTGCTCTAAAACATTCCCCCTTTCAGGGTGCCTGGGTGGCTCAGGCAGTTAAGAGTCTGACTATTGATCTCAGCTCAGGTCCTGATTTCAGGACCTGTAAGTTCAAGCCCTGTGTTGGGCTCCACTCTGGGCACAGAGCCTACTTAAAAAAATTTTTTTTAATAAAATAAAAAAATTAAGTGTTTCCCCTTTACAGGGACTGAAAGAGAAGTTGAGTTGATTCTGGCAAAATCAGGTAAGGTGCTATTGACAGGTAAAATAGTATTATAACTGACCCTCTTCATTTACACTCCCACCCCCATGCATCTTAGCTCACATTTTCATTTTAGCTGGGTAAATTTTTCATTTTACCAGGAAAAAAATAATTTTATGAATGAAAGTCTTTACAAGGCCCTTCAACTTTTATCCCTTTAGTAAATGTCTAGCCTTCCTTCCTGGAGGGATGAGCCTAACCCAGATCCAAGTAGTAATTAACAAACCTATAGGAGTTTGGATGACTTCCTATGGGATGACTATTGGGTAGAGGGTGTGTTTATGGGTGTGACAGTAACTACAAAAGAAGGTGAAACAAGGCCCTGGCTGTCTTAAATGCTCTAGTCTCATTTTGAAGTTTATTCTAGCCCAATCTACTCCCTATAGTCTAAAGGAAACTCTACATTCGGTGCTTGGTCCCGTTCAGTGGTGAGGCCCAGAGCAGGGCAATGCCCAGACCAGAAATGCACATCAGCCTAATCTTCAAACAGAGATTCAGGGAGATGGAGAGAGAGGATTATTTTCCTCATACAGGAAAACAGTGTGAGTTTTGAGCACTGAATTAACTGAAGTCAAACTAATAAGTACTAATAAGATGGGCAGATTTTCAGTGACAATGTTTCCTAAACACAAAGGAACTAAGTAAGCTGCAGCCAGCTTGTAAGAGGAATGTTTTCCTTCCATGAACCCTTAAGTCACACTTTACAAGACTATATGCTCTGCCTAAATGAAAATCTACCCATCAAATGAATAAAATCTTAAAAAAAAACAAAATAAAAATAAATAAAAAATAAATAAACGGGGCGCCTGGGTGGCTCAGTCGTTAAGCATCTGCTTTCGGCTCAGGTCATGATCCCAGGGTCCTGGGATCAAGCCCCGCGTCGGGCTCCATGCTCAGCGGGGAGTCTGCTTCTCCCTCTCCCCCTGCCTGTGTTCCCTCTCTTGCTGCGTCTCTCTCTGTCAAATAAATAAATAAAATCTTAAAAAAAAAAAAACACAGAGGAAGTTTGCAAACAGTATGGGGTGCCTACAGTTAAGGGCCAAAATACTAGAAGGCTGAGAGTTTTTTCTGCAATCACAAACCAGTAATGAAACCATCATGCTCAATGCTGCTGCACTGGCCCAAGTTGACCTCTTTTTCTGTCTAGGAAGATAACCCTTCAGAGAACAATGGAGCACCCCTTATATGGGACAATATGATCCCAATGTATATTATAGGATTTGGACTCAAGATCATTATGACTTCATATTTGACAGCCAGTATATTATTGCTAGGCAATGTGTATGTTTAGAAATTCAGGGGTTATTAGTTCAGCTGGTTCTTGCAAAACAAAAGTGAAGTCAAAGTCCTGAGCTCAGTTGCCACATGGGGCAAATTAACTTGGCTCTTACTCAAAGTGACAGGCTTTATAGTTAACCTGAGCCAACTCTCTTGAAAATGTGAGCCGGCAAACACAAGCAAGAATAGAGAGTGACCTGCCCAGTATAAACTCATCTTCAAGATTATTAAAGCTAGAGGGGCTAACACAGTATCATCACCTTCATCCTAAAGCTCAAAGCACTTTCTTTCCTAACATACTTTTTCTTTTGTCCTAGAAAACCTGATGTGTCACCTTTATGGGGGATGAAAACCAAACCATAAACATCCAGTTCCACTTTCACCCATTTTCACCCATCCTGGAGATACAAATACTTATTTTTGTGGCTTTCCTGCTAATGTATATTGGCAGTCTCATTGGTAATGCCACAATCTTTCTCACTGTCTGGGCAGAGTGTTCACTCCACACTCCCATGTACTTCTTCCTGGCCAACCTGGCAGTTCTGGAGATCTTTTACTCTTCCACCGTGGCCCCTCTCGCTTTGGTCAACCTCCTGACCATGGGGAGAATACCCATCTCTTTCACTGGCTGTGGCACACAGATGTTCTTCTTTGTCTTTCTGGGCAGTGCTGACTGTATCCTCTTGGGGATCATGGCTTATGATCGGTTTGTAGCTATTCGGGATCCCCTGCGTTACACCCTCATCATGAGATGGCAGCTGTGTGCCCAGCTGGCTACAGGAGCCCTGGTCCTTGGTTTCATTCTAGCCTTACAACTAACGGCTCTGATTTTCCACCTGCCATTTTGTGGCCAAAACAGAATCACTCACTTCTACTGTGACGTACTCCCGATCTTGCGGTTGGCCTGTGGAGATACCCGAATGCAAGAAGCCATGATCTTCATTGTCAGTGTCATCATCCTTACTATTCCCTTTTCCCTGATCTCCATCTCATACATCTTCATTGTGGGTGCCATTTTGAAGATCCGCTCCGCAGAGGGGCGGCACAAGGCCTTCTCTACCTGCTCTTCTCATCTGACCGTGGTTCTCCTCCAGTATGGCTGCTGTAGCCTTATCTATTTACGCCCTAGCTCTAGCTACAACCCAGAAATGGGCCGTGTGGTGTCTGTTGTCTACACCTTTGTCACCCCCGTCTTGAACCCCTTGATCTACAGTATGAGGAACAAGGAACTGAGAGATGCACTAAATAAGGTAATGAAAAGACATTTGCTGCACTAGGCAATGTGGGGGTTTCTGGGCTCATGTAAATGGCATTCTTCTTCAGAAAATGATCAACTCAGGGGAACTGATTTACTACTTCCTCGGGCCCCAGTTCCTATTTCTAGCTCCCAAGTATAGAGCAAGCTCCTGAAAGTTAGGTATTAACATTTAAAATAAGAGAAAATTCTTAATGGGTATGTATTTTGTTTGTTTTGTTCACTGATCCACCCCCAGTGCCTAAAATGGCTAAAGCAGATAGTCAACACATATTTATTGAATTGATGAATTCCTTCAAGTGATGTCAAAGGACATTCTTATTTGTTATCTCCTCACAAGGTTATATACTGAGACATGCTGTTAGCATTCCTATATACTCATAGAATAATTACAAGAGGTTCCCTCTAAGAGCACTAATAATTCCTTATGAGTTTCCACTCATAAAG
>NW_023270418.1:26840583-27163817 GCF_011800145.1 Mirounga leonina | reverse complement strand
TCCCTCTAAGAGCACTAATAATTCCTTATGAGTTTCCACTCATAAAGCCTTATTTTTCTCCCTTCTATTGACTGAGTCTTGGGAAATGTTTACTGTGACACCCATTAGTGTTGAAAAGTTATAAAAATAATATCTGGAATGTAATAAATATCTGGAACATGTTGTCATTTCAAAAGTGTCATTTGTGATGTTTCAAAATTATAAACAGTATCTTCACCCCATTCAGAATGGGAAATTTCAAGAAGGGGTCAAGGGACTAATGGTTATTTGGCAGAACTGGTACAAGAACTTCTTTTCTCTGTTCCTGCCAATCTGTCTTATTATGGTTCTACTTTTAAAATAACATTTCCTGGGCGTCTGGGTGGCTCAGTTGGTTAACTGTCTGCCTTCAGCTCTGCTCATGATCTTGGAGTCTCAGGATTGAGTCCCACACTGGGCTCCCTGCTCAGCGGGGAGTCTGCTTCTCCCTCTGACCCTCTCCCCTCATGTTCTCTTTCTCTCTCTGAAATAAATAAAATCTTTAAAAAACATAAAGTAACATTTTTCCATTTTTAAATATAATACACATTGATTTTAGAAAAATTGGGAAACATATAAAAGTAGGCAGAAAAAAGTTAAAAATCATTTCTAACCCCACCAATTAAAATAAACCTCAGATAATATTTGGGTACTTTATACATTATGAGTATTATATTTTGAACTTTGGTATCCTGCTTCATTCTCTAACTTGTAATATAAACATCTGCCTTGCTGAAGTAGCCTTCTAAGATATGATTGTCATAACATTTCCGTTTATCCTTATTGGCGTTTAAATGGTTACCAGTCTTTCATTATTACAAGTATCACTGTGATAAACATCTTTAAATATGATTCATTGTGTGTTAACTCTAATTACTTCCCTAGGGTTAAAATATTTGAAACCCCTATTTTACACACATTGCCAAATTGCATTCCTGAAGACTATAAATTTATACTCCCAAAAACTATTTACAAAAGTATTTGCCTTATAATTTCACGGTCAACCCTGGGCTGGCTTCCTTCCTTTCCTCCTTCCTTCCATTCTTCCCTCCCTCACTCTCTCCCTTCTTCCTTCTTTCTTCCTTCCTTTTCTTTTTCTTTCTTTAGTTTTTCCTTATTTGTCAATTTGGTGGTTTTACAATGGCAACTGTTAATCTTGTTTACATTTAAATAAATTGACCTTTTTATATATTTTATAGCTATTTAAAAACTTTGTGGGTTGGGGCGCCTGGGTGGCTCAGTCAGTTAAGTGTCTGCCTTCAGCTCAGGTCATGATCCCAGGGTCCTGGGATGGAGCCCAGCATCGGGCTCCCTGCTCAGCGGGGAGCCTGCTTCCCCCTCTCCCTCTGATCCTTCTCCCTGCTTGTGCTCTGTCCCAAATAAATAAATAAAATCTTAAAAAATTTTTTGTCGATGGACATCTTGGCTCTTTCCAGAGTTTGGCTACTGTAGACATTGCTGCTATAAACATTGGGGTACACATACCCCTTCAGATCCTTACATTTGTATCTTTGGGGTAAATACCCAGTAGTGCAATTGCTGGGTGATAGGGTACGTTAATACATTATATGTTTAAAAAAAAAAAAAGATAGTAGGAAGGGAAAAATGAAGGGGGCGGAAATCGGAGGGGGAGACGAACCATGAGACTATGGACTCTGAGAAACAAACTGAAGGTTCTAGAGGGGAGGGAGTGGAAGTTTGGGTTAGCCTGGTGATGGGTATTAAAGAGGGCATGTATTGAATGGAGCCCTGGGTGTTATACGCAAACAATGAATCATGGAACACTACATCAAAAACTAATGATGTAATGTATGGTGATTAACATAAAATTAAAAAAATTTTTTTTTGTGGGTTTTTCTTAGATGCTTAAAGAATTTTAAGATCTATTTTTAAGTCTTTGTACTTTATTCAATACTTTATGTGTTGAAGATATTTTGAAAGTTTATTTTATACATATATTACATGTTATATATACTATTTATATATACTATATAGGTTATTATAGAATTCAGTATTCAGATTTTTGCTTTGTGATTTTTCCATTTTTATAGTAAATAAACTCTGAAAATTTATCCTGAAATCATACAAATATTCATCCATATTTTCTTCTTGCTGCTTTATGTTTAAAATTTTACATGGAACTTTTTTATCATTCTGGAATTTATTGTGTTGTATGCTGTGCTATAAGGCTTTAACTTTTACCTCAAAATAAATAACCAAATGCTTCAGTATATTTTTCAAATCATGTTTCCTTTATCCATTGAATTGAGATACCATCTTTTTCACATAGTAAACACACATTTCTGTCAAGTTCTATTTCTTGGGTGCTTACTCTGGTCCATAAGTCAGTCCGTATATTCCTGCACCAACACCACCTTACTTGTACCACTGATATTTTATGATCGTATCATATTAGAATCTATCTTTCCAGAAATTTGCCACAGTTAAAAGGTTTGGAGTTTGCCTTCAGACAGGTTGTGGTTTCCAAAAATCCTTCGCTATTCCTCCCTCTACAAGGTCGAGCCTAATCCCCCTCCCCTTTGAGTGTGGGCTATACTTAGTTAACTTATTTCTAGCAAATAGAATGTGGCAGAAGTGATCCCTAGGACCTCTCAGACCGGGTCATAGAAGCTACTGTGGCTACAGCCTCTCCCTGACTACTCTGGGAGAAATTGCCATGTTCTGAGGACAGCCAAGAAACTCCAAGGAGAGGTCCATGTGGGGAGAAACTGAGGCCTCTTGCCAACAGCCATATGAGTGCACGGACCCACCTTCAGATGACGGGCGCCCTAGCTGACGTTGACTGCACTTCCTGAAACACTACAAGCCAGAACCACCCTGCTAAGCTGCTCCTCCTGGAATCCCGACCCTCCAAAGCCTTGTAAGATAGTAAGTGATTTTAGTTTTCAGCGGCTATGTTTTGGAGTAATTTTTTGTGCAGCAATAGATAACATAGCCCCCGTTATTGGAATGAACACAGCAATGACTGACAAGCTGCATTTTATGGGGATTTTGCACGCACATGGCCTACATTCCACCATGGAAATCAGGGAATGTCCTTACCAAAGATTTTATAAGCTCCAAAACTGCAAAAATTTCCCAGGTGTCCTTTAATTTTGTCCCATCTTCACACACCATCATATAAACCCAGGTAGTGGTGGTGGTGATGATGACTTTTTAAGGGAAGAAAAATACTTACCTTGATTTGACTTTTGTTTCAAGAGGTCTCCTGGCCTCTCTTATCTAAAAAGCCTTGTCTCCTACTTCTTAGCTCCAATTTTCCAAAATGACCACAATGACATATCCCTTCCCACATGCTCTCCTCCCACTGTGATGCTGACACTCTTTCCGTCCAGAGTTGGGGTCCATCTTTCTTGCCCTTGAATCTAGGTGGGCTTATCACTACAGCAGAAGTGACACTATGTCACTTTCGAGACTAGGTCCTGACAGGGGATATGCTTCCAACTGGCCCTTATGGGACACTTGTTCTTAGAACCCAGCCACCATGCTGTGAAAAAAGTAAGAAACCACACAGAAAGTCCATATGTAAGTGCTGAAAACCCCACCGAGGTCTCAGCTGACAGCACCAACTGCCAGGCAGTAAAACTTCAGATGGTTCTAGCAACCACCACGGAGTCAGTCCCAGCTTCAAGCTACAGTACCACATGATGCCACCTGGAGCAGAGATGAGCTGTTCCAATTGTGTCCTGGCCAAACTGCAGATTCATTAGCGAAATAAATCGTTATTGTTTTAACCACTAAATTTGGATGGTCTGTTATGCATATCGAATAACTACAACATCCCAAGTTAACCATCAAAGTCCAAAATGTCATGTGTTTTACAGTATAAATATCCTATCTCACCAATAGGAAAAAAAAAAAAAAAGAATACCAGAATGCAAGCATCTCTTCAATCAAAATTGCCCTAAGTGTTAGCTACTAGGTGAGGGAAGCAAGTGTGCCTGAATCATTGTATTTTACATCAGGTTTCTGTTAATAGAATGCCTCAAGAAGGTAGCTTTTGGAGAATGGTGTTCATGGAATTTGACTAATTTTCATACGTTTTTGAGCGAACCTCTTTCTCTTGCAAGGTTTGCCCAAAGAGATACAGCCAAGTTCCCTCCAGTGTATCAGTCTCAGGGAACAGCCTGGATCTCTTTCCCCAACTGTCTCAAGAAAGGGCCAGAAACTAGAAGCTTACCTACCTTCTCTCACTTAGACAGGGGGAAATACAGAAGTCCAGCTAATGCTCAAAACTGACTACCAGTGAGCCCGAGGCACAGGGAACACCAAGGTGTTGGATGGGGAATTAGGCTTTTTAAGCTTTCATAGGATTTCCTCCCTTACTCCCTACCCTTCTTAGTCCTCTTCTACCCTGCCCCCATTTCCTTAGCCCCAGCTGTTGCCAGTAAATGGGCAATGATATATTCTGAATGGTATGCTGCCACCCGACCCTGTTCTCGTGATTCTATGGGAACTGTGAGAAACCAAGGCAAAGAGATACTTAAAGGTACTTGAAGACCTGGGCCTTCAAGGTATAGCATGTGAAGACCTCTCCTATGAACCAGGAGGTAGAATCCATTTTTTATTTTGCCAATTCTTCTCTACATATTGGTTTATGATTGAAAGAACTCAAAAATGTTCAAACAATTACTATTCAGTGCTGAAGTAAATGATGTGATAAGAATAAAATGCTGAATGCAAAATATATAGTTTCTGCCTTCCATCACTTATTCTGAGAAGGGCCCAGGAAGGAGGGAATCCTCATCCTTTCCTGGGATGTGTAGATAAATGACAAGGGGAATCGTTCCCTGTGCCCCCATCCCTGCCCTGCAATGCTCAAAAAAGCCAAAGGAAATAATGGAAGCAACTATAAGCTCACCCCAACTCTTACCACAGTTCAGTAACAGAAAAATGTATGAAGAAGCTGGCTTTCTGCTTTTATTTTCCAATGCCATGATCTACCCCGGAAAACGACCCTATTTCCCCACCTCTACATGGCAGCCAATCAGTACTACTACTAATACAAGACAGATGTCCCCCGATGCATTAGTGTCAAGGCCTGGTCAGCACTAAGTTGCCCCCCTGGGATCCATAGCAGGAGGGTGGGCGGCTCCTTCTCACTCATTCTTGACTCTCCTTTTAATGATCCGTCATGATTTCACCTAGTGAAACCTTCTATTTTTCACCTTTAAGTAGTATATGAAATAGTTAAATTTTAAAACATTTTCTCATTATACTACCAAAAATCATTTTATTTTTTTAAAGATTTTTTTATTTGAGAGAGAGAGTGCAGGAGCATGGGGGGCGGGAGGAACAAAGGGAGGAAAGAGAGAGAATCTCAAGCAGACTCCCCGTTGACCGCAGAGCCCGAAGCAGAGCTTGATTTCAAGATCCTGAGATCATGGGGCGCCTGGGTGGCTCAGTAGTTAAGCAACTGCCTTCAGCTCAGGTCATGATCGCAAGGTCCTGGGATCGAGCCCTGTGTCGGGCTCCCTGCTCAGCGGGAAGCCTGCTTCTCCCTCTCCCCCTGCTTGTGTTCCCTCTCTCATTGTGCCTGTCAAATAAATACATAAAAATCTTAAAAAAAAAGATCCTGAGATCATGATCTGAGCCAAAATCAAGTCAGACGCTTAAACAACTGAGCGACATGTGGTAAACTGTAAAATGCCCCCTCCCCCTAAAATGTCCATAGCCTAATCCCCAGAACCCCTGATATGTTACTTTATACGGTACAGGGGATTTTGCAGATGGGATTGAGGATTTTGAGATGGGGAGATTATCCTGGATTATCCAGATGTCCCTACTGTTATCACAGTCTTTATAAGAGGGAAGCAGGAGGGTGGGAGAGAAAAATGTCGTAACAGAAGGAGAGGATGAGAGGAAGAGTTTGAAAGATGCTTGGCTGCTGGCTTTGAAAATGGGAGGATGGGGCTATAAGCCAAGGAATGCAAGCAACCTCTAGAAGCCAAGAACAGGTAAGGAAACAGATTCTCTCTTAGAACCTCCAGGAGGAACACAGTACTGTAACTTTTCTGGCTTCATGAAAAATCACCTTCTGGGCAGTCCATCACTCTTTCTCCTTCTCTATAACACTTTGCATTCACGTTTAATGTCTTAAAGCAATGATTCTCAAAGTAGAACCAGTGGCATCAGCATCACCTGGAATTTGTTATAAATGCAATTAATTCTCAGGTCCTACTTCAGACCTACTGAATCAGAAACTTTGGGGATGGGCGCCTGGGTGGCTCAGTTGGTTGAGCGACTGCCTTTGGCTCGGGTCATGATCCCAGGGTCCTGGGATCGAGTCCCGCATCGGGCTCCCTGCTCTGCGGGGAGCCTGCTTCTCCCTCCCCCACTCCCCCTGCTTGTGTTCCCTCTCTCGCTGTGTCTCTCTCTGTCAAATAAATAAATAAAATCTTTGAAAAAAAAAAAAAGAAACTTTGGGGATGAGGCCCAGCAGTGTTTTAATTAGCACTCTTGATGAGGCAGAGAACCACTGATTTAGAGTTGCACATTACTTAATGAAAATCAATGCCATCTAAAAGAGTCTCACAAGAAAATGGATTGTTTTACCTCAATTTTTTTAAAAGAATGTATAGAGCCTATAAATACCACAAGGGATTATTTGCAGCTTTTGGAGAAAGGACAGACGGTGCTAAAGAAAACTCAGTGGCTTTGTCTAACTGATGCCCTCTCTCAACTGTCAAAGCCTCTTCTACCTACCTGGCATGCAAGAGAGACTTTTCTTTCACCCACCCAAAAGGACACTCTCCAGGGGCATCATACCTTATTTCGAAAGAATCACTTGTGAGAACTTGTACCCACCCCATCTTATTAAAGGATCTATTACACACACACACACACACACAAATGCATTATTCTCTTAAAGGAACTCTCAATCTCCCTCACAAACAGGTTGTTAGGTGAGAAAAAATGGATAATTTTGTTCATCCTCTCTATGACACTGTGACTTCTGTTTCTTTAAATACTGAGTATTATTTCTTTCTTTCTCGAGTTTACCCACTTCATTTATATTCAGACTTTCCTATTTTCCTTTATAAACTGCTTTAGCTGTATCCTGAAAGTCTTAATATGTTTTATCATTCAGTTCTAAACATTTTCTGCTTGCCATTATATTTTCTTAAGTAGTCCATGAATTAGAGATGTTTCTTTTTAACGTCTGATTTCTAACACAGTGATGAGAAACATGATTTGTATCAAGGATTAGCAAACATTTTCCATAAAGAGCCAGTTAGTAAATATTTTAGGCTTTGCTTGCTTAATGGTCTCCACTCTAAGTACTAACCTCTGCCTTCATTGCCCTAAAGCAACCAAAGACAATTTATAAATAAATGAGAGTGACTATTCCAACAAAACTTTACTTAAAAAGGCAGGCAACGGGCCTGATTCAGCCAAAAGTCATAGTTTCCAACCCCTGGTCTATATAGTACAGATTCTTTGGTCATTATTAAGACTTGCTGTTACCTAATACTGTTTTGTAATGTTCAGTGCATGCCTGAAACCCAACAATCATCTTATCCTCCGCCTGCTACTCTTCTTTAAGGTTCAGGCCTGGTCCACGTAAGCACTTGCTTTTGTTAAATTGTCACAGTGCTTCAGATACTAGGTTTTTGGACTCAAAGAGGCCCCAGTTGCCAGCTTTGCTACTTGCCATTGGGTTGTTTGGGGCAAATTACTTAACATCTCTAATCCTCTGGTTCCTCACTTACAAAAGAGAGAAAATAATAGTACCTACCTCGCGGGGTTGGCATAAGGAAGGATTTAATGAGATAATCCATATACAGCACATAGCAGAATGCCAGGCAGATTTCAACCATTATTAGTAACAGTAACATCATCATGCCATTGAACCACTACTCTGTGAGGCAGGTACCATTAAACCCATTTTACAAAGAAATTACGGCTCAGAGATGTTTAGATAACTTGCCCAAAATCTGATGGCCAGTGACAAAGCACCGATTCCCACCCAGAACTTCTATTTCCAAATCCAAAGTGTCCAGGCTCAGACTCTGATTAGCACGTGAGGAATTTACTGTATGCCATTCCTAGGCCAGGCTGCATTTTCAGACACGCGGAGAAAGGAGTTGCGAAATGCACAGGAATTCATTCTTCGCGGTTGAAGTTTAGTCCTTACGGGAAAAGAGAGAGTGCCGTGAGCGCCACGGGCCGAAAGGGCCTGGGCGGTGCCAGCACAGGTCGCGAACCCTCAGGCTCCCGGAACCAGGGTGCGGAGGCTTATAACCAGGACAAACTCTTTCCTGGGCGCGGTCCGCTCGGGAGGTGGTGTCCCCCAGCCGGGGTGGCGCTCCGCGGCCTCGATGACCTTGCTGCCCACGGCCGCGCTGCCCTTGCTGGCTCCCCCGCGCCACGTGCCCGGAGCGCCTGGCGCCTAAAAATATCACCCTGGTCGAACCTCCCGGAACAAGCCTGCGCTTTTTATAAAAACCGGGCGCCGTCATCACCTCGAGACACATAAATCACAGCCCCGACCTGCTGTGGATTCAGCGGGTGACGTGCCGCTCAAAGTGGCGACGAATTCAGCCCCTTTCGATGACCTGCACCTGCCGGGCTTTTCCCCCTCTACTCCGCGCACAGGGTGTATCGCGAGGACAGCCGAGCCCCCCGATGACCGTGCTGGTCGCTGGAAAAACAGCCCAGGAACCTCCATGTCTCCCAGCCCGGGCTCAGCCTGGGTCTCTCCAAAGCCACATCCTGTGACAATCACAGGGGTTTTCTCCGCCCCGTCGGTGACGGAAAACTCGTGACTCGGACCTGAGCGCGGGGCGGGCGCAAAGAAGCTGGGGGCGGAGCTGCGAGTCCGGCTCGCGAGGAAGCCCCCGACGGGCGGCGCGTGCGCAGTCTCTCTCCACGGGACCTCCTTCCCGCCGCTGACACTAGGAAGCGGGACGCGAAATCTGTCCCCGCGCAGCCGCCGCGCAGGGCGCCGACCGGGGCGGCCGCCCTCCCCGAGGCGCGCCTGTGCACGTTCCCACGCACGCTCCGGCGTACGGCGGCGGCCAGGGGTCGCGAGCCGGTGGAGGACCCGCGCTTGGAGGACCGGGGAGTCAGCGCTTCTTCCCTCCCTCCCCCACTCCCCTCCCCGCTCCCTCCCCCTCCCCAAGAATGTTCCGCTACGAGGTGAGCTCTTGCGACCGGAAGTGACTCCTCCCTCCCTCCCGCGCCCCCTTTCCTCTCTCACCCCGCGCGCGTCCGTCCCGCGCCCCTGGGGAAGGAGGGGCTGGCAGCGGGACCCCGGGGGCCGAGTAGAACGCGTGGGGCCTGGGGTCGCGGCTTTAATCCGAAGGCGGTGAGCCGGCTCCAAGGGGCGGGACTGTCCTATCAGTGGCCGCTGGGGAGAGTTGGCCTCTGTTTTGGGGTGGGGAGCGTCCGTTAAGTGCTGTAACCACACCATCCCCCACCCCCACCCCGGGAGGAGCCGCGCAGGGGAGAGCGTTGCACCCACCCCCTGGCTCTTCTTGAGGGGGAGTCTCCAAGGAAAGCCTAGAGACACGCTTCCCGCCTTGGACCCGGAACCAGCTCCCCTCCAGTTACACACACACCCGTCCGCACGGGCACCCAGCGTGGGGGGGGGGGGGCGGGGGGCGCTGGACTTGCCCTTTACTGAGGCCCGAGAGTGTTTACCAAAGAGGGCTCCGAGTTGGGAGGGGGCGTGTCCCGCGGAAGTTCTGGGCGAGTGGAGGGAGACGTGGGTTTGGTGACCCTCCCGGGAATGTAGCAATAGTCGAGAGTCCTGACCTGCCACTAACTCACTGTATGACCTTGAGCTACTCTTAGTCTCCGGCTATAAAGTTTCTAGATTTGTAGACTGAGAGGGCTGCTCTGGGTGATCCCTAAGAGTCTTTATAGTTTAAAAAAGCAGTGATTTGGTTAAGTAGATCTTTGTGATTTGGAAGGGAGTGCAGCTAGAAGTTGCCTCTGATGTGGAGGCAGTTGTATGCCTGCTTTGTGGAAGTTTGGAAGGGCTTAAGACGGGTAGAATGGCCTTTCGGCCTAACCTTGCTTTTGGGAAAGCCTATTTAAGGAGGTTGCCTGGCAAGGTGTATCACAGACCTGCCTGTTGATATGTGGTATTGTGATTCTGAGTCTTTGCAAACTGGGGACACATGTACTTGATAGGAATGGTTCAAGACCAAACTGACTTGATGTAAACATGGAGATGATGAGGTGCAGTGGGCTGAGTTGCCAAAAGAAAAGAGAACTTGGAAAATAAGAAATTAGTTGAAAACTGAAGTGGAGCGGGGTAATATTTAAAATAGAACAGACCTAAATTATTGCGGTGATAACTAGCATTGTTTAGCAATCTATAATCTTTGCCAAATCTTTACCTCATTTAATCCTCACAACTCTCTAAGGTATCATCCCTTTGTTACCACTCAGAGCCTAACACAGAGCTGGAGACACAGTAGGTACTTAAGAGGTATTTAATGAGTTAACCAGAATATGACTTAATCAAGTTTGCACCACTTGTAAGAATGGGGCCAAAACTTGAACTCACCATGTCACAGCTTTTCCAGAGTTCACTTAATTGGGGTTGAAAATTTAGCTTTCTGTTTCATCACCAGAGTTTGGGCCTACAGAAAACAGAACGGGGGGAAATGAAGAGAAAGCTTTAAAAGGACATAATAGTTGAAATTTTGACATGAAAATGAGGAACATGATACTTTTGTTGAAAAGTATACATAAAACTCTAAATAATGATAAAGTGTGCATTTTGAGTTGTCATTACTGTTCTAACCAGTGATGTCAAGAAAGTTGGGGGCCTAATTCCTTGGTTGCATGAAGAAATACTACTATTAGATTCTTGATAGAGAAATGGGAGTGTTTGGGAAAAGAGAAACTGAAAGAAGATACTGCCATTTTCCAATGTCAGTAAAATTGGGGGTAGAAAAAAATGCTGTCTTTATAAGAGGTCATAAGCTATTCTGATCATTGGAAGATAAAATGAACATTTTTTAAATGAAGGTGTGAACTTCATGAATAGATAATCTCTTTTCTCTTTTTTTTAGTCTTTAGAGGATTGTCCTCTGGATGAAGATGAAGATGCATTTCAGGGCTTGGGAGAAGAAGATGAAGAGATTGATCAATTCAATGATGATACATTTGGGTCAGGTGCCGTTGGTAAGTGACATCTTTCTCTTATAATGTCATCTTGGTCTCTTGCTCTTCAAATGTTCTTTTTTGTAAGTGCTTTGTCTTAGGAGTAACTACATTCACAAATTTAGCAAAATATTCTATTCTTGGTCTCAGAATAGTTCAGTCTTCACTGGAAGCATCTATCTCAATCCCCTGGGCCCCTTTTTTGCCTCATTTATGTATAAAACCCAGATGTTCTCTGAGCCCTGTGCCTTCCAGCTATATTATCTATGGCTCTAGGTTGATGCTATAAGGCATGCAAATGGTTAGACAAGTAGACATCTTATAAAGATTTAAAATAATCCTAGAAGAAGGAAATTTTAATTTGTGGAACATGTAACTTTTGGAAAACTCGTAGACTAAAAGAAAACTTGGACTTGGGTGTGTATGTTTTAAAACTCAGCTAACCATTGATGTCTTGCATGACCCCACTATTGCCTTACATAGTATCATCAATAAAATAAAAAGAATTTTATTCTAAGAATTGTGGTATAGGAAGTCTTCTTAAGTTAGAAAAGTGTTGTGCACAGATGAAATTTTCTCATCCCAAGATGTAGATAAATATTTTAGGAGTTGTTAAAGGGTAAAAAAATTAAAGAGCCAGACTAAACTTAACATGGCTCAGAGTTATAATAATCTAAAATGGGAAACTTAGGCAACAATTTTGTATGATAAAGTTTGAGAATTAGAGATCCTAGAGCAAATATACTAATAAAATGTGTTTTCAAAAAAGAAGTAGGTAAGAGTTAATGCAAATATTTTTGCTTTAACCATTGGTGTTGAAAAGTAGCAATAACTGTTTCTGCTGGGATGTGTAAATATGGGTGATTTCTTTGGAATCAGCATTTCTGTCTATGCAGCAAATATTCAAAGTTAAGTAGCAAGAGGAAATTTCACAATAGTGACTGATCTTAAGATGTTGAATATCAAAAACAAATAAAAGGTCTTAAAGGTGTGATAATGGTTACTCATTTTGCAATGATGTGAGTAGCTTGAATTTATTAAAACTTAGACTGAGCTGAATTAATTGGAAAAAATGAGAAAGCATAGTATTGTTAGTCAAGGTTTACAAAATTCAGTAGAGATTAAAACTGCCACTATCAGGAGCAGCAAGAGAAGCACTTAAGGTAGAAGCGAGACTGATTACAGAAGGAAACCAAAGACCTTTTGGATCATAGCCATAGTTTAGGAGATGAGAGCCTCCAAGAGGATGACATGATCTAAGATGCTGTTCTCTCTCCATGGAGATCACTGGGAAAGAGATGCAGAATAGAATTGCAAATGCAAGGAACTGATGCGAATTGCAAATTGTTTTTGGAAGTTAGTTTAGTAATAACCTGTAGGGTACAATAGAAGTTACAAACATTGTGTGCTTGTTTCTAGAGCTCCTTTTCTTTTAAAGTATTGTACTGAATGTTATTGTTTTTTTAGCAAATTCCTCAGGATTAAATAAAGTTGATGGAATTGATCTAGAGATATTATATTAAAATGAGATGGCATACTAAGATGTCCTCAGTTTTGAACCTGGACAGAAGAGAAATAGTCTCATCTCTTCTCATTGACTTCCAGCATGCTATGGACAATCTTTTTCTGCTTCTGTGTTCCTCACAAGTTGGGGAAAATACTGCCTTAAAAGGACATTAGAGTGTACAAAACTGCATGCGATATGGTAGGAAAAAGAAAAGTTCACACACGTTGAAAAAGCCCCTAGGGTTACATGGTAAAAGAACAGGTAGTAAGAAGTAAAGGCAGTGAAGTAGCCTATGCTTAGCCCACTTTGTACCCTAGGGCGTAAGTGATTAAGAAAGACTTCTTGGTCAACAAAGTTTATAATGGAGAAAAGATTTCCAAATATGAATCCTTCTAATATATATGAATTATAAAGTTAAAATCTTTCTTGGGGGAGAGAGAGAGAGTCTGCGTATGTACACGAGTTGGGGGGTAAAGGGAGAGAGAGAATCTTAAACAGGCTCCATGCTCAGTGCAGAGCCCAATGCAGGGCTCGATCTCAGGACCCTGAGCCAAAATCAAGAGTTGGACACTGAACTGACTGAGCCACCCAAGTGCCCCTAAAGTTAAAATCTTAATTCTTCAGGGGCGCCTGGGTGGCTCAGTCAGTTGAGTGTCTGATTTTGGCACAGGTCCTGATCTCAGGGTCCTGGAACCAAGTCCAGTGGCTGGCTCCCTGTTCAGTGGAGAGTCTGCTTGGTCTGCTTGTCCCTCTCCCTCTACCCTCCCCCAACTCTGCACCCCCCCCCCCGCACTCATGCTCTCCACACTTGTGCATGTGCGCGAGCTCTCTCTCTCTCAAATAAATAAGTAAAATCTTTTTTTAAAAAAAAACTTAACGCTTTATAATATCTTGATATAAATATTGCACAGATTTATTTACTAAAAAAAATTGCTCAGTCAACCTGTGATTTGTTTAATGCACCGTACAGGTAGATAGACAGCTGGTGTAAAGAATTTAAACCAGGAGGTAAAATGTCAGGCCTTTGACATATGTTATGGTTTGATAGTTTTTAACTCAAAGAGTGGGTGTTTTGAATGATACTTGTTAGTAGTTATTTTAAGTCACTGGCTACTAATGCTCTGATGTCATCTTTCCTTAAGAAACTAGTCCTTGGGCGCCTGGGTGGCTCAGTTGGTTAAGCGACTGCCTTCAGCTCAGGTCATGATCCTGGAGTCCCAGGATCGAGTCCTGCATCGGGCTCCCTGCTCAGCAGGGAGTCTCCTTCTCCCTCTGACCCTCCCCCCTCTCACGTGCTCTCTCTCTCATTCTCTCTGAAATAAATAAATAAAATCTTAAAAAAAAAAAAACAACTAGTCCTTGTCTTCTCCATGGAAAAATGTTTACATCAATCTTAGAGCAGTAAATGGTCACAGTAATCTCAACTCATTCTCTAAAAATAAAAGTTTACACTTACACAGTGCTTATTATCTGCTATGCACCATTCTAAGTGTTTTATATTTATTATTAATCCTCACAAGAACCTGGTGAGGTAGGTACTATTATCATCCTCATTTTAACAAATGAGGAAGGAAAGTATGAGAGAGGTGAAGTAATTATAAATACAATCAGGGTAAACTACCAGTTATGTTTAAACAAAAGTCCTTGAGGAATCTCTGGGAATCTCCTGCCTCTGCTTGGAAGGGGTCCCCATTCTTTCCACTTCTGTTTTATTGATAGCTGCTATAATCTTTAGGGACTTAGGTTGCCTTAAAATTAAATCACCTGTACTTCCTTTTCATGTTGTGTGTATTCAGAAATATTCCTGAGATAGACAGCAGCTGGTGGGGGAGGGGGTGTGTGGGTGGATTCAGTAACCTGTCACATCAGGATATAAATTAATTAGTTGAAGGAAAAATACTACTTTTTCTTCATTTTTCTGGTATTCCTTTGCCTACCCTTTATCATTCTGACCATTGTGGATTGAGGTCAAGCGTTGGCATATCTAAGTAACTTTATTTTTAGGTCATTTGAAAAAGATAGGAGTGAAGTATCCTCTAATGGTAGAGATGTGTGATCTCTTGGCATATTGCTTCACATGAGTTTTCACAAGAGCAAGGAAAACCTAAAATGATAATGATGGGATTCTGTGGCATAGATTCGTTTGCTTACATGTTTGAAACAGTAATAGTCAATTCACAACAGAGCCGTCCTCACAGAATATGGCTATTTAACCAGTGTTTTTAAATTAAGGACAAACTATTCATCTTTGGTAGGATCTGATAAACTTAGTAAGCACGAGTGTGGGACGTGGTGAATGAAGACAACACAAATTTAAGAACTCTTCTGCATTAGAGCAAACCACTAACAAATTAACTTCTTAAATTGGGGAAATAAATGTAAAAAAAAAAAATCCCCTCATTCAGGATTATAGAGTCCCCATTTTTTTGGCATCACTGAGTTAGTAAAATTGCAACAAACAATCTATCCTTTAAAAACGTGCTCAGCTTACTCTTCCTTAGCAAAGATGACACAAATATTAATGTCACAATTGATTTATTTTTTAATTTAAATTCAATTAGCCGACATATAGTACATCATTAGTTTTTGATGTAGTGTTCAGTGATTCATTAGTTGCATATAACACCTAGTACAATTGATTTTTAATAACACTAATCTTTAAGAATATTTTTCCAGATAACTGATAATTTAAATTAATACTGTAGTTTTCATCTAAAGTGAGTTTTTTTCTTTACCACAAATAGTACATTCAAATATATCACAGTGCCCAAAGACTAGACAGTGGTTCTCATCATACCAAATTATACATCTGGAAGTCTCCCTTCACTTGCTTTTTGGATCACTAGTGTTATGTGATACATTGTTATGAAATAAAAATAATGAATTTTAAGGATTTAAGGGACTTACTTAGCCTACTTAATAAATATTTGCATAAGATGTTAAGATATATATAATACTACGGTATTAATCATTACATTGAAAATTTGCAAATAATCCAAATTTCCATCAGTAAGAGATAAGTTAAATTAGTATATCAATAGAATAGAATCTTAAACAGCATTAAAAAGAATGAGATAATGTTATCAATAGTTACATGCAAGTGTATGTACATGAAAAGTGTCCAAGATGTATTGCTTAAATAAAAAGAAACAAGTTAAACTTTATAGTATGCATTTTGAAAAACTTAACAACCTGTAGAATTCTGGGGAACTTTCTAAGCTACATATTTTTGTGATGTTTAAATTTTTAATTAATGTGTATTTTCTTTGTAAGCAGGAAAAAAAATAATTTTAACAAGTTGTACATGAGCCCCTCAGAAAATTGTCAATAAATCTAAATCTTTTTTTTTTTTTTTAAGTGGCTACCATTTATTATACCCTTCATGTATACCAGGCACCTTTTTCTTTTCTTGTTATGGTGCTTCCAGTTCTTCTTTCCCCTTTTTTTTAATGAGGTATTAGAGAAATTATGTGAGAAGGATTGCCACTGGGGAGGACACTTGCAGAAAGAATTCTGTGTTTTTATGTTAGTTATAAAGAGAATCATGGGGGTGCCTGGGTGGCGCAGTCACTTAAGTGTCTGCCTTTGGCTCAGGTCATGATCCCCGGGTCCAGTCCTGCGTGGGGCTCCCTGCTCAACAGGGAGTCTGCTTCTCCCTCTGCCTCTGCTTATGCACTCTCTCTCTCTCTCTGACAAATAAAATCTTAAAAAAAGAGAATAATCTGTTATCCCTTTCTGTTGAATTTTATAGGGCATAAAGAACGAAACTAAGAATAAAGTATATAGGAATACATGGGGTTTTTGTGAGTTTGAAAGTCTTGCATGTTTAGATGAGGTGAAGATAGCATTAAAATGAAAAGATTATTTAGGCAAAGCTTCCATGAGGAAGGAAAGATCATCTGAATTTGAATGCCAAAAGGAGCAAAATAGTGCGTAGAGCTTTTCCAGTGGAAGCAGAAGGGAGCGATGAGATGGAGGAGTACTGGAATGACAGAGTGATGGAAATAAGGTCTAGTTTTGAGAAGCTGATGGAGGGCTGTGAAGATTTTTACCTGTGCTGAGCAGGACTCAAAGCTGCATCGGCATACAAAGTGAGAGAACAAGCGAGTGCCAGTGCTACAGACTATATAGGAGTGTACAGGGATAGCCAGGGTGGTGTTAACATGGAAGAGGACCGGACCCAGGTCCGGGTCACCATCACCTTCGCCCCAGCGTTGCTGCAGTAGCTGCCCGGCAGGCCTCCATGCTTCCAGTGTTTCTGCTCCTTTCCCCGCTCATCCCCCACATCCCGAATCTGTTCTCAATAAAGCAACCAGACTGTTTCTGTCAAAAAGTCAAGCCATATCAAAACCTCCAGTGGCCCCCCATTTCAGTCAGAGTGACCCAAAAGGCCCAAAAGGAGCTCCCTCCTACTGCCTACTTGGCCTCATTTTTTTCCCGCTCTTCTTCCTTGATCATTCCAGTCCAGACACAGTCCTTGCTATCTCTCAAGATCGTCACTCGTCTTAAAGTCCTTTCTACAGACTGTCCCTCTGTGTGGAACACTTTTCTCCCAGATAATCCACATGGCTAACTATCTTACCCTTGAATCTTTGCTCAGATGTCACCCTCCCAATGAGGTGTACCTCTGACGATCCCATTTAAGGTTTTCAACCTGCTTTTCCTCCATATGCCTATAGCATTTCATTTCCTGATATAGTATATAATTTACTTATTTGTTAAATTTATTGTCTATTATCTGTCTCTTCCCTGCTTGAAGGAAAGTTGTAGGAGGCCAAGGATCTTTTTTTTTTTTTCCCAAAGATTTTACTTATTTATTTGACAGACACAGCGAGAGAGGGAACACAAGCAGGGGGAGTCGGAGAGGGAGAAGCAGGCCTCCTGCGAAGCAGGTAGCCTGCAAAGCAGGTAGCCTGATGCGGGGCTTGATCCCAGGACCCTGGGACCACGACCCGAGCCAAAGGCAGACGCCCAACGACTGAGCCACCCAGGCGCCCCGGAGGCCAGGGATCTCTCTGTCTTTTGTACACTGATCTATCCCATGTCCCTAAAACGTTAACACATAATAGGTGCTCAACACATATTAATTGAATGAGATAAATGGGTTGGAGAGCTTGTAAAAAAGATGGCAGGTATAATCTAAAAGAACGTGTATGCTAATGCAGTGAGTTTTAACTTTTTCCCTGATATGTCATAGACTCTCAAAACCAGGGATGCCTGGGTGACTCATTAGTTAAGCGTCTGCCTTCGGCTCAGGTCATGATCTCAGGATCCTGGGATCGAGTCCCTCATCGGGCTCCTTGCTCAGTGGGGAGCCTGCTTCTTCCTCTGCCTGCCGCTCCCCCTGCTTGTGCGCTCGCACACACTCCCTCTGACAGATAAATAAAATCTTCAAGAAAAAAAAAAAAGAATCTCAAAACCAACGGGTTGTTGTGTACATACCTATCACCCGTTTAGAAATTTTCAGAATACAGTTTGGATGCCACTGGTAACGTATTAAGCTGTATCACTCTAAGTGCTTGAGTTATATTCCTGGTATGATGTTATTAGTCCTTAATAGTGAAAAGCCCACTTTCCTATGCCCCTTAGTTTAACTCTTATTTCATGTCTCTAAGTGGAAATTTACTATCTTCTGAAGTTAGAGTCGTTCATTTGGTTAACAGAAGAATTTCACAAAACTTCTAGTCTCAGTATGAACTATATTTCTTATGATTTCCTTACAGATGATGATTGGCAGGAAGCACATGAGCGCCTGGCTGAATTGGAAGAGAAGCTGCCAGCAGTTAATGAACAAACAGGCAATGGAGAAAGGGATGAGATGGACGTGTTGGGTGACCATGAGGAGAATCTGGCAGAAAGGCTCAGTAAGATGGTGATTGAAAATGAGCTAGAAGATCCAGCTATCATGAGGGCAGTGCAGACCAGGCCAGTTCTGCAAGTGAGTAAGTTACTCTGATTTGAGAACTATCGCAAACTAGTAATTAAGGTAAAGTATTGAGCTGTGCCATTTTGTTTCATCTGCTACCCTGAGAAACTTGCATATACCATAGAAAACTGTTAATATAATTCCTGATCACAGCAGTTGAAGGTAGGGAATAATGTATCTTCTGGAACACTGTAATTTCGTCTTCTCAAGCAGTTGAGACTCTTTGGGAGCCTTGTTCACCGAGAGCAGGTAAATTGTCCAGAAAGCTCTCACTATTCCAGACTGTGTATGTGTTTTCCTTTTTTGTTAGCCCCAACCAGGAAGTCTCAATTCCAGCATCTGGGATGGATCTGAAGTTCTGAGACGAATCCGAGGGCCGCTGATTGCTCAGGTATTAAGCATTTTCTCTTTATGCAAATTCCTAGTATCCGAAAACTCCTGTCTTGATCCTTTCCTTACTGAAACAATGTATCGATGTATATCATTTGCCGTTGTGTTGATTACTTAACCCAGTGCTCATAGCTGTACTGGTTGATTGTACACTTACTCAGCCTCCAGGCAATGCTCACTTGACTGTGCTTTATTTTGAAAGGCTGAAAGGGAACCATTAGAATTCAGATTTGTTAGCTTATAATTCAAATTTCTTAAGTGTTTCTCGGCAAAACCACAGGAATGGAGACCAGATCAGTATCTACCAATGGTTGGAGGTGGTGGGAGGGCTTGACTGCTAAGGGACACTACAGTAGGAGTTTGGGGAGTAACCAAACTGCTCTGTTCTTGATCATGGCTGTAGATCCATGAATCTATGTATTTATCAAAATTCAGAGGAGTGTACACCAAAGAGAGGGAATGTTACTGGATGTGAAATAAAATTTAAAAATAATTTCTCAAGATGATTTTGGCATCTGTACAGATTACTAAAACAATTTAAGGTGGCTATGGGCTAATTTTCTCTCTCTCTCTCTCTCTTTTTTTTAACTATTTCCTCAATTAGGAAATGCCTACGGTGTCTGTATTAGAATATGCCCTGCCTCAGAGGCCCCCACAGGGTCCAGAAGATGATCGAGACCTTTCTGAGCGCGCATTACCACGGCGGTCAACTTCACCTATCATTGGGAGTCCTCCTGTTAGAGCTGTCCCCATAGGCACCCCACCTAAGCAGATGGCTGTACCCAGCTTCAACCAACAGGTACCTCTCATTAACAGGCACTCAGCCCAGGATATTGGGAATCTGGGCAAAATTATTTGGGAAGTTGGCAATGCTGGGAGGAGGGTGGAAGTTTTGGGTAGGCATTAGATGAGAAAGAGAAATAGCCAATTAGAGGAGAAGGTAGTACAAATAAGAGACACATTCCCTAATGCCCTTTGCTGGTGCTGCTCCTGTTGCTGCTGCCTTTTAACTGGGGGAGAAAAAGGGTAGTTAGCCACATGTAGTGTATATATCCTTTTCCAAGTGTTTTGCTGGCTGCCCACAACATTGGCAGAGAGGTAACTGACAGCCGGGGGGAGTGGGGACACACAGCATTGTCCACATCCCTTTTTACCTTTAAGATATCCCTGCTTTCCCTAGAGCCTGTGCAGTCCTGTTCCATAGACTTTCCTCCACCTGAAACCAGCAGCTGAAAAGGAAGGCCAATTTGGAAGGTATGGGGGGAGGGTGGTGTTGGTATGGCCTAGTTAGGCTCAGTATTCTATGAAACGGTGGAGTCACAATGTATCACAAAAGAGCTGAGCATGGCGGCCATATCACAGGGGCTTCACAATAGGACTTAGTTAATCCTCCAGCTCTCTTATCATTCCTTCTCCCTCACTGCTACCAAAATAATATCCTCTTGCAGAGAATTTGCAAGTCAGAATATCTGTTGGTACCTCCCTCAGATAGCATGGAAGGGTGGGGATAACTGGAGAATTAGCTAAATCTTCCTCAGTTACAAGTGGCACGGTGCTTGGTGTTTACGAGAGGAAGTGACCAAAGGTTCTTATGTGAACCCATAGCCGTAGCGATTTGCTTAGAAGTAGGGCTTTGCATTGAGTTCTGTGTCTCTACCAGTACTTGAGGGGAGGGAGTGTAGGTGGAGGAAAAACTGACTTCATTGAGTGTAGTTGTGTATATATTTGTCCTGATAGATCCTGTGTCCGAAGCCTGTCCATGTCCGACCCCCGATGCCACCGCGTTATCCTGCTCCCTATGGTGAGAGAGTGTCTCCAAACCAGCTCTGCAGTGTCCCGGTATGTCCCTTCACAACCTGATGAAAACGTGCAGCATATGGTTCCTGATCGCTACCAGTATATAGACATCTCCTAAATTAGGTGTGCTTTTTATAGTCTCCATACTTGAATTTCTGGATCTTACGGTCCCCAGGTCAGAAGGCATGGTTCACCATGTTCAGTTGTTTCATACCTGAGTTGGGTTTTTTTTTTTTATCTTTAAAAATTCACACCCAGCATGGTCATCTGGTTTCCTGCTATTTCATTCCCTCATCCTACCGCCTCCTTCTTCAGGTTACATGATCATAGTGCTTCCTGATTTCTAACATTGCTCTCTTTCATATTCCTTCCATAGACAGCTTGACGATACAGTTTGAGCATTTTTATATCCAAGTTTATGCTGTATTCCTACTAAATTCCTTTATTATATCGATTTACCTATTTCACAGACTATGTATAATTTTTTGTCTTTTTCTTTCTTTTTTTCCTTAGAATTCTTCCCTACTCGGTCACCCTTTTCCTCCTAGTGTTCCTCCTGTTCTCAGCCCTCTCCAGAGAGCACAGCTTCTTGGAGGAGCACAGGTAAGCCTGTGATGAGCCGAACCCATGAAGAGCTCTCTTGCTTTCCTAACATTCATAGGTGATCTCTCTCTCTGCTGTTAATCAGTCTCTACTGCCTCTTATTTTTTCTTTCACTTTTTCAAACAAAGTTATTGATGGAAACAGTATTCACTTTTCTGTGGATAAAAGCAAGAGGCCTTGCTGATTCACTAAATCTGAGATCTTGTCCCTCTTTCTAGCTACCGCCTGGACGGATGTCTCCCAGCCAGTTTGCACGGGTCCCTGGATTTGTTGGTAGTCCGCTTGCTGCCATGAATCCCAAGTTGCTGCAAGGGCGAGTAGGGCAGGTGCTTCCCCCAGCACCCGGCTTCCGTGCCTTCTTTAGTGCTGCGCCCCCTGCCGCTCCGCCGCCTCCGCCCCAGCACTCCCCTGGCCCAGGGCCGCACCTGCAAAACCTAAGGTGTGCAAACTAATGCCACTGTTGACCCATCAGTCGCCCAAGGCTCTTTGTCAGTGAGGCCTCCATGTCTGCAAGGGGTGTGTTTTGAGATGTTACTTGATAATCTGCTCATCAAACACAAAAATGTTTGACAGTCCCCAGGCATTCTTACGAATTAACATTTCACTAAAGGCACGTGCTTCCTGTGTAATTTGCATATTGTTAGTTAATCACCTCTTTTATTTCTTCTGACATTTCTTAGGTCTCACTTTATATCCATTTTACAAACACACAGGTGCACAAAGTGCTTATCACTTAACAAGAATTACCACATGCTAAGGACCAGAGATGTAGATGCTAAGTAGTCAGCTCATCTTGGTGCTAGCTAAGTTGCACATTTCTAATCTGGTTTTATAACGGGTTCAGGTTCCTGCTTCTAGTGAAATTGTATTTTATTACATGTCATAATCGTATCAGGATTCCTCAGAGAGAACCAATGAAATATATGTATACACACATATATGTATGTATGTATGCACATACATAAAACTTTATATAACAAAAAGATTTATTTTAAAGAATGAATAAAGCAGGCCAGCAAAGTGGAAATTCAGATAAGAGTTGAATTTGCAGTCTTGAGTCTGAAATTTGTAGGGCAGGCTGGCAGGTTAGAAACTCAGGCAGCATGTCTGTGTTTCAGGCTTGAGGCAGAATTCCTTCTGGTCTGGGAAATACCAGTTTTTGCTCTTAGTGCCTTCAACTGGTTGGGTGAAGCCCACCCACATTTTCAAAGGTCCTCTTTTTTCTTAATTCTTAATGACATCTACAAAATACCTAGACTAGTGTTTGACCAAACAACTGGGCACCATAGCCTATGGTCAAGTTTACATAAATTGACCATGACACATACATTTTCAATATGATTTCCCAAATAGTTGAAACTAAACTACATTAAATCTTAAATCTTAAAACTTAACTACATTAAATCTTTTACGAGACTTTTGTTTACAGTTAGGAAGAATAGTTCTCCTGTTCCACTGCTAATGCACTCAAATTTTATGATCCTCTTCTTAGGAGTTGAGAATTAATTAGTCTTTGTAGAGGACATGTAAAAATATATCAGTCTTTTCCTTCTGAAAGATCTCCTGAGAATAGACTTGAACATTCCCTTGAGTGCACTTGCGTGAAGTTATCCTATACTGACAACATTCTCTAAAACTTCAGATCACAGGACAGCAGAATTAAAAACCTTTCCCTTTTTTTCTCAGATCTCAGGCCCCAATGTTTAGACCAGACACAACTCACCTCCATCCACAGCACCGTCGGCTCTTGCATCAGAGACAGCAACAGAACAGAAAGTAAGTACTTGGGGCACCTGGGTGGCTCAGTCGTTAAATGTCTGCCTTCAGCTCAGGTCATGATCCCAGGGTCCTGGGATCGAGCTCCACATCGGGCTCCCTGCTCGGCGGGAAGCCTGCTTCTCCCTCTCCCACTCCACTTGCTTGTGTTCCCTCTCTCTCTGTCGCTCTCTCTGTCAAAGAAATAAAATCTTTAAAAAAAAAATTAAGTACTCATCCAGCTCCTTGGTGGTTTCTTAATTCAACTTTTAATTTTGACAGTGTAACAAGGTGCTACTAATTTAGTTTACTTTTTAAGTAAATTTAATTAGTATTAAGTTTATGTTACTGGTAAAGAAGATCATATATGCTGTCATTTTATGTTTTTGATACACTAGCTTTTAATTTTTTTTTTCATTTTTTGAGAGAGAGTGGGATGTGGGGGAGGGGAGAGAATCTGAAGCAGGCTCCACAGGACAAGCCCGACACGGGGTTAATCTCACAACCCTGAGATCATGACTTGAGCCGAAATCAAGAGTCAAACACTTAACCAACTGAGCCACCCAGGTGCCCTGATACACTAGGTTTAAATGACAAGACTTTTATCAACTGATTTCTAAGATTCTATAAATCTCTTTATCATACATCAGAAATATAATTTAGATCTGATTTTTTTTAAGTCATTTTATACTCCTTACCAAGTTTTTAACCATACTCTTAACTACCTTTGTTTATGATCTCAGCTCAGAGGTAACTTTGAAATATAATGGCTAGCCTTATATTTCAGTCTTAATATAAAGCCAACAGCCACTCTGTTTTTGCCTGTAACCTAATCTTTTTTTGCTTCTGATGGCACTTCCTAATCCCAGTATCATCAACAAATATAAATATGCATTTATATGTGTAGCCCTGCCTGTATATCAGGCCCTGTGGTAGGTTTTGGGGACTGAAAGAAGAACGAGATATGTCAAAGTCCTGCCTTCCTGGGGTTGACGTTCTGTAATCATTCATATACAGAAAATAAGAAAATTAAACATAACTTTGAGGTTTCTTTAACCTTCAATTTAAGGTTCTGTGTGTGTAATTCCTTCTTACTTTCAAAGAAGCTCTAGAATATTTTTTGGAGGGGAAAAATAGGCTCTTAAGACACAAAAAGTGCAAACCATAAAGGAAAAGATTAATACATTTGTGTAAAAATATGAAATTTCTAGTGCCTGAAGTTAACAGTATGGTTTTATGTATTTGAGAATTTATAAAGAGTGTGGTTGTCATTCATGTAAAGTGTTATTGCCACCAAAAAAAAACAATGGGAGATACAGAAACTCTAGTGAGTGTTGAATATATCTAGTATCTCATGTGTGGTGATGGTATAACGAGTGTTTGCGTGTCCGAACTTTTAAAATTGTACACATTAAATATGCACAGTTCTTTGTATGTCAGTTATACCTCAGTAAAGCTGATAAAAGTGTGCTCATATGTGGAATTTAAGAAACAAAACAAAAGAACAAAGGAAAAAGAGACAAAAACTCTTTTAACTATAGAAAACAAACAGATGGTGACCAGAGGGGAGGAGAGTGGGGGGTGGGTGAAATAGGTGATGGGATTAAGAGTACAGTAACATTTAAAACGATTGAAGCATTTTATTGTACATCTAAAACTCAAAAAAAAAAAAAAAAGATTTCAAGCTTGCTTATAGTCAGAAAAATACAGATTAAGATCATATAACAATTTTACATCATCAGATAAGTAAAATGGTCGTCATTGGCAAGAATATTGGTTAGCCTCAGCCTCTCTCAGCCTCTTGTGAGAGAATTTGGCAGTAAATAATAAGGTTGAAAACGTGGATACAGCACATGCTAGCAGTTCTTTTGGGTATATACTTGGGTATGCCATCAACACATAAATATGAAAAGCATAATGTTGAGTAAGAAGCAAGGAGCAGACTTACATCTCTGGTACCATTTATGTAAAAGTTAAAGGCACACAGAATAATACTGTATAATATTTAAAGATGGATACGTGAGTCATGAGTCTTAAAAACATTGCAGGGAGAGGCGCCTGAGTGGCTCAGTCGGTTAAGCATCCACCTCTTGGTTTCAGCTCAGGTCATGGTCTCCCAGTTGTGAGATCGAGCCCCACATCAGGCTCCACGCTCAGTGTGGAGTCTGCTTGAGTTTCTCTCTCTCTCCCTCTGCCCCTTCCCCCGCACACACATGTGTGCAGGAGCGCACTCTCTCTCAAAATCTTTTTTAAAAAAAAAAAACGTTTCAGGGGCGCCTGGGTGGCTCAGTCGTTAAGTGTCTGCCTTCGGCTCAGGTCATGATCCCAGGGTCCTGGGATCGAGCCCCACATCGGGCTCCCTGCTCAGTGGGGAGCCTGCTTCTCCCTCTCCCCCTGCTCCTGCTCTCTCTTGCTATCTCTGTCTCTCTCTCTCTCCAATAAATAAATAAAATCTTTTTTAAAAAATTAAATTAATGGGCGCCTGGGTGGCTCAGTCATTAAGCGTCTGCCTTCGGCTCAGGTCGTGATCCCAGGGTCCTGGGATCCAGCCCCGCATCGGGCTCCCTGCTCGGTGGGAAGCCTGCTTCTCCCTCTCCCACTCCCCCTGCTTGTGTTCCCTCTCTTGCTGTGTCTTTCTCTGTCAAATAAATAAATAAAATCTTTAAAAAAATTTTTTTTCCGGGCGCCTGGGTGGCTCAGATGGTTAAGCGTCTGCCTTCGGCTCAGGTCATGATCCCGGGGTCCTGGGATCGAGTCCCACATCGGGCTCCCGGCTCAGCGGGGAGCCTGCTTCTCCCTCTGACCCTCTCCCCTCTCATGCTGTTTCTCTCTCGCTCGCTCTCTAAAAAATAAATAAAATCTTTAAAAAAAAAAAAAAAGGAATTTTTTTTCAGGGGGAGTGCATACGAACTCCTCTGAGAAGGAAGGGAGGCAGGAAACCAGGATCCAGATGGGGTGCAACAGTATGTTGCTTTAATACTACTGTTTAAAACTCTGAGGCAAATGGAGGCAAATAAATTTTTTTTTTCCCACTAAGTCTGGGTGGTGGATAAATGAATGTTTTATGTGGGCTTTTCTCTATATTTGAAGTATTTCGTAATTTTTCAGCAAGTTAAAAAAAGTGTATAGATGGCGAGTCATACTGGCCTGTGTTCACACCTCTTTGGCCTCGGTTTATTGTCTTCAGTGGAGAACATAAAGCCACCTACCTCTTAGGGTTATTGTGGGGCTTAAACAGAAGTGCATGGGTGACAGTGCTCAACACGTGATGAGGCACTCACATCTCAGTTTTGTTTCTTTGTGTACGCATAGCTCTTCTCCGACGCTGCCATTAGATTCAATTCTTTTCCCTCCTTTGTTAACAAACGCAAAGTGGAATCTTTTTTAACTGGCCCGGCTTGTTCCTGAATTGGTACAAGGCCTAACGAGTGCCCTGACATGGAGCGAATGCGCCCCTGTGTCCGTGTGTGTTTTCAGTCAGCATCGCAGTCTCAATGGCGCCGGAGACAGAGGGAGTCACCGGAGCAGTCAGGACCATCTCCGCAAGGACCCCTATGCCAACCTCATGCTGCAGCGAGAGAAGGATTGGGTCTCTAAAATCCAGATGATGCAGCTGCAGAGCACTGATCCCTACCTGGACGATTTCTATTACCAGGTAGGTGGTCATCCAGTCCCTTACTCTGGTGAGCCACTCAGGGAAATATCGGTAGACTTAAATACTGACAGAATCTTCTTTTGAGGTGGTATTCAATTGGGTCAGAATTGACTAAGCAAATTCTGTCCTCTTCCGAAGCTGGAGAGCCTCTCACTATTCACTAGAAGGTTTCTGTACATGCCTTTTATTCCTTACACACACAGGCTCCCGGGCCAATGTTTTGAAATCTCTTTGGCATCAATAATCTCGTTCCCTCAGTTAAAAATATTGGCAGTCTAACTTTGAAGATATTTCCATTGAGGTTGGGCTTTTCCGTAGGCTGGGATTTTTTGAGAAGTAAATATCTGGCAGTCTAGCAAAAATTAAAGATCGATACATTTATAGAGTCCCAAGTTGTTGCTGCCACCAGTCTAATCATGTATGATAAAGAGCAGCCATACTCTGGGCTTGTGTTGCAACTGAAATCATCTTCACGTGGTAGAATTACTTTGAAAAACTGGAGAAACTGTCAGCTGCTGAAGAAGTACAAGGCGAAGGCCCGAAAAAGGAGCGCACCAAGCTCATTACCCCTCAGGTGGCCAAACTGGAGCACGCCTATAAGCCAGGTAAGGTCCTTATCCCTGGGCCCACAGTAAAAGAAATTCAATGAGCTGCCAATATGATAAATAGAACTGTATAGATGACTGGATATAGAGATGTTCAAAGCTCATTTATAAGGACTATTGTCCTTAAATGCAGAGACCTGCCTTTATTCCATGGAATGAGTGGTTTAGCAGATAGACTTATAGATCCTTTAGTGCTTGAGATTCCTTAACTTTTTGAAATGTGTTCTAATTTCTAGTATCCCTATAATAAAGGGGAAATACTTCAGATTTTTATTATCATTGCAACCACAAAATGGGAAAAGATAGATTTGGGTAAGAGATCACATTAGATACATAGGTTTTTGTACTGAACTGTTAGGCTGTGAAAGAATAGAGACTATAAAGGTCTTTGAAACTGCCTTGCCTGCATTGCTGAGTTATTTGTTGGAAATGTTTTGTCCTTGCAGTGCAGTTCGAGGGCTCTTTGGGAAAGCTTACTGTTTCTAGTGTGAATAACCCCCGAAAAATGATCGATGCCGTGGTGACATCGCGGAGTGAGGATGATGTAAGTGTCAGCAGAATTGTGTGTTTAAGAAACTCTGGGGGACGCCTGGGTGGCTCAGTTGGTTGGGCGTCCGCCTTCAGCTCGGGTCGTGATCCCAGGGTCCTGGGATCGAGTCCCGCATCAGGCTCCCTGCTCCGCGGGGAGCCTGCTTCTCCCTCTGCCTCTGTCTCTCATGAATAAATAAATAAAATCTTAAAAAAAAAAAAAAAAAAAAGAAACTCTGGGTCGTCACTGCTGCCTGGGGGTCATTGTGGGAGGGAATCAGACACAACGGAGTTGTGTGTGGTCGAACTCGGAGCTCCTCCCGGCGTGTCTTGGTGTTCTGGTTTCCTGCAGGTGGGCTGAGGTGCTAACACCTTCCACTCCAAGGCAGCCAGGCTAGACTTGGGGTGGCAAGAGTCTTTAAACTGCGTAACTGGCTGCAAACAGCATTGGTTGTTTATTCCAGTTTCAGAAATTACCGTTTTTCTATGTGTTTTAAGATTTTCCTGTGATTATCTGCATCTTTACTGCATTCTATAACTACCTTTTGCCTGTCTGTAAATTCAGTTCAGTAGTCTGTGTGGGTTAGTTCAGTCTGTTCTATGACCTTTGTCCAGTTAGCGTTGTTTTAGATTATTAACTTTTTTTTTTTTTAAGATTTTATTTCTTTATTTGAGAGAGAATGAAAGAGAAGAGAGCATGAGAGGGGGGAGGATCAGAGGGAGAAGCAGACTCCCTGCTGAGCAGGGAGCCCAATGCAGGACTTGATCCAGGGACTCCAGGATCATGACCTGAGCCGAAGGCCGTCGCTTAACCAACTGAGCCACCCAGGCGCCCAAGATTATTAACTTACAAAGAGTTAAGATTCTTTTACAGTATTGTTACAAATGGAACTACATATGCACGCTTAGAAAATTATTTTTAACAGAGGCAAAGAATTCACACTGAATAGTCTTTTCTTTTTTTTAGGAGACAAAAGAAAAGCAGGTTCGGGACAAGAGACGAAAAACCCTTGTCATCATTGAAAAAGTAAGTTTTAGAATTTCTTGCTGTAGTTAGTTGCAAATAAGGAACTGTCACATGTATGTGTATGCAAGAAGTGGAAAAGTAAGCAGTCAGTGTTCTGCGATTTTAATTAATGAATATATTCTTCCTGCATGCCTGCTGTATATCAGAGCGCACTAGAAAAGAATGTGCTGTGCCTCACCTATGACCCCGTGGAGAGAACACTGCAGTTACAGTGTCCTGGGTCTTTGTCCAAGCTTGTTCAGTTAACTGCTAAGTGCTTGGGAGCAGGTCACCTTTCTAAGAAAATGAGAGTAAAAATTACATTGTTCCACCTGTGAATTAATTGAGTTAATTAAGTCAGTTCACAGGTATTCACTGGATAGCCCCTTGGAAGCTAGGCACTGTGCTGGGTACTAAGAAAAATTTGGTACTCTGTAGGCGATTCATTTGTAAAGTGTAAATACCATGTAGCAAAGCCATAGGCGTAGCAAGGAAGAGCACGGAGTGTGGAACCAGGCTGCAAATCACGTCTTCTCCATTTCTGAGTCTGTGACTTGAGGCAGGCTACTTAAAGTTTCTGTGCTGTCCTCATTTTCTTCATCTGCAACAGTGGAGATGATAATATAGTCTCTTTCTGACTGGGTCATGGAGAGTGTCTGGTGAATGAGTACATGCAGAGTGCCTTGAACAGTGCCTGGCACCCGGGAGTAAAATTATTGCTGTGTTTATAAATAGAACGCATCACTTGAAGCAATGATACAGATCATGTATGTTAACAGTGCTATTCTTGCTGCTGGAAAGTTTGCAAAGGATGTAATCATTCACTGTCATCTCCTGGGTTAGTGGTCAGGAGGGACAACAAACGGAGGAATTCTTTAAGTTCTTTCACTATGTTTTTCTGGATTCAGAAGAGCACTTTTTTCCTCTCAGTCTTACTACAATTCGTTTTCGCTCTTTTGTCTTTACCTGGTGGTCTTAAACTGTGAAATTGTTTATCAAATACTCTGATCCTGACCTAGCATGCTGTGGCCTGCTTTGTGTCTCACTTAGACGTATAGTTTACTCCTGGATGTGGAGGATTATGAAAGGCGGTATCTCCTAAGTCTAGAAGAAGAGCGACCTGCCCTGGCGGATGAAAGAAAGCACAAAATTTGTAGCATGTATGACAACTTAAGGGGGAAATTGCCTGGACAAGAGAGGTAAGAATTGTACACTTGGAGGGACACGTGAGACCAGCTGGACTCCTTACTCGGCTGACCTGAGCTTTCCACATTTCTGTCTTTGGGATATCTTCCTTACCATCTGAGGAAGCTCAGAGTCTATCCTTCCGGCCTAACTCAAATGCTGCATCATATAAAGCATTTCATAATCCTTCCCAGCCAGGAAAAAAATCTCTTTATTCTGGATTCATTTATTCGACACCTACCTATTCACTATCTGCTAGGAACTATGCTGGGTACTGGAGACACAGTGGGGAACATGATTTGGTTTCTGTGTTTGAGCCTATAGATTGTACTTGCTTTATGCTTTATTCTAGCATGTTCAACCTTGGAATCTTCATGTAGTCTTTTCTACTAAGATGGAAAGCATAGATATTTATACTTTCTTGGGATTTCCATAGAATACTCATACGCTATGGCAGCCAATCAGTCTTCCAGTGAGGACTAAGCTCCTTAATGTATCTTTTTATCTATATCTGTCATCTCTTCCACCCAGGATCTTGCTGACAGTAAATGTTCTATAAACCCCAAGTGTTGGGGCGCCTGGGTGGCTCAGTCATTAAGCGTCTGCCTTCGGCTCAGGTCATGATCCCAGGGTTCTGGGATCGAGCCCCGCATCGGGCTCCCTGCTCAGCAGGAAGCCTGCTTCTCCCTCTCTCACTCCCTCTGCTTGCGTTTCTTCTCTCACTCTCTCTCTCTTTCTGTCAAATAAAATAAATAAAAAAATCTTAAAAAAAATAAAGTAAAATAAACCTCAAGTATTTATTTGATGAATACAAGAGGACTCTGTCCTGAAAACTCCCTTTCCTTTGCCCTTTCAAGAGAATTGGGGATTCTTCTAAGCCAGGACACTCACAAACCAGAACATAAAAATAAACCCCTTCTTTTTAACACACCTTTTCTGGAGTCAGGTTGACAGGCAACTGGTTGAATAAATGTGGGCTTGTCCATAGTTGGGAATGTTATGGGGCCATCAAATCGACGTAGTTAAAGTGTATCTATTGAGGTGGAAAATTGTCACAAGAAGTTGTTGGGTGAAGAAAGCCAAGTAACAAAGCCGTATGGATTCTCTGGACTCTTTTTTTTTTAATTTTCTTTAATGAAAAAATATACAGCACAAAGGTTCTTAAAAATGGTATAGTAGGGGCGCCTGGGTGGCTCAGTAGGTTAAGCGTCTGCCTTCAGCTCAGGTCAGGATCCCAGGGTCCTGGGATCGAGTCCCTCATCAGGCTCCCTGCTCAGTGGGGAGCCTGCTTCTCCCTCTCCCTCTGCCGCTCCCCCTGCTGTGCTCTCTTGCTCGCTCTCTGTCAAATAAATTTAAAAAAAAATAACAATATAAAGTTAATTCTGAAATGATTGTTTTTATATCCTTTTTGCTTATGTATGTTTTCGGATTTTGCTGTATCAACCATGTTATTTGTCTAGTTACATAAAACTTAAAGGAAATGAACACCTGTAGTTTGAACAAGTCTGTTTAACATACGTTTGTGAAAGGACGATTTTCTACATTTGCAAAACTTGAAAAATGACTTGTTATTATTTGGTTGAGAGTTGGAGAAGTAATTCCCACTATTTTGTAGCAAAGGTCCTCGTAGCGTGAAAATGAGCACAGCAAGTTCATTCAGTAACATGTAAGAGGAGATAAAGGATGTGTTAAATTGTTCTTGCTGACCTAAGTGAGTATTTCCTTCCCCTGCAGGCCAAGTGATGACCACTTTGTACAGATCATGTGTATCCGAAAAGGGAAGAGAATGGTTGCCCGTATTCTTCCTTTCCTCTCCACAGAGCAAGCAGCTGACATTCTCATGACAACAGCCAGGAATCTCCCTTTTCTTATCAAGAAGGATGCACAAGATGAGGTGATCCCCCATGTGGGACTTCTTTCCTTTGGGTCTTCATAGTTGATAAGGTTTCTAGAATCCAAATTTCTTATCTTCCCCTCTTCCTATTTATGTTGTCTTGTCTAACCTTCAGTAGTAGTATTGATTATTTAAAGCAAAAGTCTACTCCAGGACTATACTTTTAATCCCATTTTTGGTCCAACAGACCAAGTTCCTAAACTGAGGAATGCAATAATCGCATCGTATTTGACATAGTCGTGAAGCTGTGTTGTGTATCAGAATTTCTTGGGCAGCAGATAATTCAGCCCTACTCCAAACATGTTGAATCAGAATTTACAGAGGAAAGGCCAGGGCTTCTGTATCTCTAACAGAATCCAGCTGAATCTGATGCTCACGAAAATTTACAAACATATGGTCTTGGTTACTTTGCTGGATATAAAGTATCACGCACTGGACTATTGTCAGGAGCTTAACATTCAGCTGCAGACTCCGTTGATTGGTGTCACAGAGGAATCAAGCCAGTGCCCGCTGTGCTCGTAAATAACGTTTATCATGATGTAAACTAGGCTGGACTTAGCAACCTGATTTTCAAGTTTATAAGTAAACTTTTGGTAAGACCTGCTCTCTACTTATCCTCACAGTTGAAAAATTAGCACTATTTAGAATCATTTTAGAAGTTCAGAGCAAGAAATTGTTAAGGGTAGGGCAGTTATTACTAAGTGTGAGGTTCAGAATGTTAGAACTTATGAGAGTGAGCCTCTCACATTAGATGATGCTTGATCAATAACCAGCTGGTGATGATCCACAGAAAACATGATGCCAGGATACCTTGTTAAGTGGTATGGCATGAAAGAGTTGAAAATTAACTCCTTCTGAAATCATAATGAGTTGAAAAAGTCCTTAAAATTGTAGCACGTGCAGAAGAAATTAATGCAAAGTTGAGGCGTTATCATCAGGAAAAGTGAAGTGGGATGAGACAAATACGTTTTTTAAAGATTTTAAGAAGGAAAAATGGGTTGGAGGAAAGTTTAAGGAGTTGAGGTTTATCCTAGAAAACGGAAGCCAGACAAAAAGCAGCAACTCCCTTACAGCATATAGATTGTTGTAGGCCATGGGGTGGACACTCAAAGTCCTAGAGGAACTCATCAGTGGAAACAAGTTTGGGAGAGCTTTATTCATTCAGTAAATATTTATTTATTCAGTAAATATTTATTAAATATTTATTACACGTCTACGTACCAGGCACTATTTTAGGTCTTAGAAATACATCGCACAGAGCTAGGAACTAGGAATTCAGAGATGCTTGCCTTAGTGGAGGTGTCTGCTAGTGAGGAAAATTTGGTTAATTATAGGGGCAGAGTTTATACCTCCTTGTGTTAAAGAGTAATAGACCACATCTCTGAATACCATTTCTTGAAGCAATAACTAGTTGCAGGTCTGAGGCATAAAATATACAAGGTAATCGTGGACTATCTTGTGCCAGAAAGTAAGGAAGCTAAAAGATTACTAGGGTGTCCCACGTGAAAGATGCACAGACAAAGCTGAAGGGGCTCCTGTTGGCCAAAAATGGGATAATTTGCATCAGAAAGAAAAATTACAGAAGTGGATTGAAATATATCAAATATTTTTAATTTAATGAGTTCACAGTGATACCAAAAAATATATTAATCACCTTCCGAGATTGCTAGGCCATCAACTCATAATTACTCTGAAAATGGGTAAATAAGGAAAAGACTCAAAACATTTATCCTGCCTTTTGATTACAACCAAATATCATGGTAACCAGAAAGTTGATAATAGAATGTTCTTCCTAGAAGAATTTCAGCTAAGGGGCGCCTGGATGGCTCAGTCGTTAAGCATCTGCCTTCAGCTCAAGTCCTGATCCCAGGGTCCTGGGATCGAGCCCCACATCGGGCTCCCTGCTCGGCGGGAGACCTGCTTCTCCCTCTCCCACTCCCCCTGCGTGTGTTCCCTCTCTCGCCGTGTCTCTCTCTGTCAAATAAATAAAATCTTAAAAAAAAAATTTTTTTTTCAGCTAATAAATGCAAAAGAAATGATAAAATTAGAAAATCTCCAATTTACAGTCCCTAATGGAAAAGCAATCAGTCAGTCTGGACAGCAATCCTTACTGGTGCAAAAAGCATTGGGTAAAAGGTGGATGGGGAAATTTATGGTGGTTGGGGCAGCAAACAAGTGATCACTGTCTCAGAGGGGGACAACCAGACACCATGTGCTTCTTGACATGATGCAGGAAAAAGCACACAGCTCTATCCATGAAGTTTTCTTACCCTTGCCTTCCCCCGATGAACTTAAATCTTACCAGACCTCCATTCTAACCATCAGTTTTTATTGGAAAGACAGAGGATAGTAGAACCTGTTAAGTGACAGCACAGAGGTGCAGTTAGCCAAATCCAAACCGTAGGACATCGTCATCAACTAAATAGCATGAGAAAAGAAGATGGGCAGTGGGCAAAGGACTAATTCACAGATTTTAAAAGCCTTACCAGCCAGATGCAATGTGTGGGTCCCATTGGAATCATGATTAGAATAAGTCAATTGCTAAAAGATGTTTTTGAGACAACTAGAGAAATTTGAATTTGGAGGAGATATTAGGTGAGATTGAGGAATGGCTGTTAATTTTGTTAGGTGCAAGAATACTGTGAGAGATTTTGTTAGAGATGCAAGCTGAAGTATTTATGGATGAAAGGATAGGATATATAGGAGGGACATAGATTTAATAAGATTGGTAGAATGTTGATTTAATTATTGAGGCTGGGTGATGGGTACACAGACTTCATTATACTCTTTATACTTTTCTGTATGATTAAAATGCTTTTGTTGTTAAAGCTTTGTTTATTTAGAGTAGTAGATGCCTAAAAGTCTACTTTCCATCTTTGAATGCCATCTGAAGTAAAATCAGCTATCATTTTTTATACCATGGGCACTGAGTGCTGGAAGCACCCTTGATTTCCTTTCCTGTGTTAGAACCTAGTTACATTAGTAGCACTGTATTTTAACTTTCCAGTCTGGGCCTCATGGCTAAAAGGCCTGAATGACTTGCAGGCCAGAATTCAACAGCCTTGGATTCTGGTTCTCACTACTAGCTGTGGAACTCTGAATACTGAGCTTCTGCTCGCTTAGCTTGTCTAATAATCTGTAAAGTCTATCATTTCTCAGCTTCCTCATGGAGCTTGTATAAAGATCAGACAAGATCCAGTTAAGTCTGGGGGCGCCTGGGTGGCTCAGTCATTAATTAAGTGTCTGCCTTCGGCTCAGGTCGTGGTCCCAGGGTCCTGGGATTGAGCCCCACATCAGGCTCCCTGCTCAGTGGGAAGCCTGCTTCTCTCTCTCCCACTCCCCCTGTTTGTGTTCCCTCTCTTGCTGTGTCTCTGTCAAATAAATAAAATCTTTAAAAAAAAAAAAAGATCCAGTTAGGTCTAAAAATACTTCTGGGTAGTTCCGCAGCACTCAGGATTTACCTGTCTCAGAGTCCTTCTCATGGTATATCGAAATTGCCACTTTACTCATGACTCCCCACTCAACTTTAGATTCCTGCAGGTCTGACCTGTTTACCATTTCATTGTAGCCCACAGTGCCTGACACACTGTAGGTGTTGAAATATTTGTGGGATGAATTCAGAGATGATATTTTATTGTGAATCTTGCTGTCTATTTGAGAAGTGATTTTACACCCTTGGTTCACACAAGTCATGTTTCCTGTGCAAATTGAGCTTTAAAAGTTCTCAGTAGACACCTCAGAACCAACCCATTGTTGAGACTGTAGTAGTACGTGCTGGACTTGTCAGCCCTTCGTGTTAAATCTTGCCTGAGGCCATTTGAGTGTGCAGCTGAGCATCCTCCTGTCCATGCCCACTGATGCAGGCTGACTGAAGTCACAGTTGCCAGGATGTAATGCTTTTCTCTGTTTTTTGTAGGTGCTGCCATGCTTACTGAGTCCCTTCTCTCTGCTCCTCTATCACCTTCCATCAGTGACTGTCACCAGCCTTCTGCAACAGCTCATGAACCTACCTCAGAGCACAGCTGCACCAGCACCCTCCAACCCTCACCTCGCTGCTGTGCTCCAGAACAAGGTGCTCGCACCCTCTTAGGTCCCTGAACTTGGCCAGCTGTCTAGATTTGAGTTACAGATACAAACATTGGCTGATGTGGCAACTTTCAGGGGCGCCCGGGGGGCTCAGTGGGTGAAGCGTCTAACTCTTGATTTCTGCTCAGGTCAGGATCTCAGGGTCATGAGATCGAGCCCCACATCAGGCTCTGCGCTCAGTGCGCGGTCTACTTAAGTTTCTCTCTCCCTCGGCCCCTCCCTCCCCATGTGCGTGTGTGCCCATGTGAGGCCTCTCTGTCTCTAAAATAAAAAAACATTTTTTTAAAAAGGCATCTTTCAGCCAGGATTTATGTTAAGCTTCTAGTGTCAGAGGCTAGAAATAAGTGGTTTCCACAAAACGGGATTTTCTGTCTCTCAGTGGAATAGTTCTGGCATCCGGTCCACATCGTCGTCAGGGCTGTAGGCTCCTTCGGCCTGCCTTCTCTGCAGCCTTAGCGGTGGCTGCCACACTCATGGCCTCTCAGGCTCCACTCCATCGGGAAGAGAGGTGCTTGCAGAGCGGCCAAAAGGTGCGGATTTGCTGTCTGCCTTGCTGGGGCCTTTTCCAAGAGTTGTAACCAACAACTTCTACTTAATCTCAGTGGCCAGGTTTTCCTCACATGCCACACATCACTGCTGAGAAGGCTGGAAAACATCTTTGAGTTCACACCATTGTAGTCTGAGATAAAATCCAAGTTCTGACGTGAGGAAGAAAACAGGTAGTCCTCACTCTTGCTCGTAAGACTGTAAATAGGAGAACATCCCATTCCATGTTTCATCTACATCAGGTTGACGATCCAGAGACTCGCAGCGGACGCGTAACATAGAAGAGAGAACATGAGCTTTCAGAGCAGCTTTCCATTCCTTGCCTGCCAGTCTCTAGATTTGTGACGGTGAACACGTTATTTCACTTTGTTGAGCCACTTGCCTGACCTGTAAGGGGAGGTGACGGGCGATTTCAGAGCTGTCCTGTTATTCAGATGAGCCCACCGCTGTGACAGTTCAGTGTAATGCCCTTCCTCAGTGGGCACATGTGCGAGCACAGTGAAAAAGTCAAGGCCCCTTCCCCCCTGGCACCTGAAAACCTGCCAAAGCAGGACTCAAGGGCGGTTGAGAGCTGACAGAGCTGGGGTTCTGGAGTGACAGGCTGTGGGCCTTCTGTGTTACTTGGGCTTTGAATTTAGTGTTGATAAATAGAAAACCACGAGGTCAGATGAGAGATTGTATGTGTAGCCCAGTGTTGTTTTTTCTGATAGTGACACGAGGGTTCTCCTCTGTGAGTTGAACTCAGAAACACGGATTCCCTTCATATCCACTGTCGCTGTGATTCATACATTTCATCTCGTGCTGCTTGTCCTTATTTGTATTCTGTTCTGTGCCCCTTTAGACCACATGTTTCCTGCTGGTACTGCCCACTGAATAAAACAAATCTTTAATTTCTAAAGCAGGTTGCTTAAATTTTAATAGTCTTAGTAAGAGTATTAAATCTGTGTATCCCTTCTCTGCTTTGGATATCTTATCTCAACCTTTATATGTCCACTAGGGGTGTGTCCTTTGTTAAGAAAACTTTTTCAGGAGATTCAAGGAAGTCTCTTCATATGCTGATCATTTCAGTGATCTTTCTTTGTACGTTTTCCCACCGGTCTTCACATCTTTGTTCTTAATTCAAAATATCAATCTACTTAATGTTTTTTCTTACTTTTTCTGTGACCTTTAATTTTCTGATCAAAGTTTGTCTTTGACTTTTTTTTAATCCATTTCTGTTTTAGTAAATACAAGTAAAACTAAACCCCACCTTATCTGTGACAGGGAAGAAATTATCTTTTCTTCTCACTTTGGGGTGGGGGAGCAGAGAGGACGCTTGGCCCTGGGCTTCCCCTTTTCGTTGGTGATGCTGTTGCTGCCTGCCTGAGCAAAGCCAGGAGAAAGGCCCAGCCCCCAGCTCATGGTCGCCGGATGTTTGCCGTCGGCAGAACGAACCGGCGGGCTCATTGTGATCTAGTGCTGGGATCCCCTCAGCGGTGCTGGGGAGCGGGTGCAGAGGTGAGTTGGAATCCCTCTGTCTCCTCTTGTAGTTTGGCCTGTCACTGCTCCTCGTCGTCCTGAGCCGTGGGGAAGACCTACAGAGTTCAGACCCTGCTACAGAATCAACACAGAACAACCAGTGGTCAGTCCGGGCTGTGTTTCTTCTTTCACGTTCTTTTAGATCATTGTTTATTCTTTTTCTCATATTGTTCTTATGTGTTGTTAACGGTTTTTCTTTCAGGACGGAGGTGATGTTCATGGCAACCCGAGAACTTCTGCGGATTCCCCAAGCAGCCCTGGCCAAGCCAATCTCTATACCCACAAACCTGGTGTCCCTCTTTTCTCGCTATGTTGACCGACAGAAACTGAACTTGCTGGAGACAAAGCTGCAGTAAGTCTGAAACAGGAGAGTTCCACATCTTACTAAAGTTGGCACTTTAGACGTTACGGTGAGGAGATCAGGGGCATAAAACTGAATTTAGTGGAAGACATTAAGGACTTGTCTCAAGTACGTGAGTATCTACTAGATAGAAGGTGCTGAGCGGGCTACAGAAGCACCCTGAGTTCAGGAAGGAAGGGTAGAGATATTTCAGGTGTTTTGTCAAGAGAATTCTAACAAGGGTGTAACTTTAATGCAAAAGATTGCCTTCTGTTTTAACTCACACAGGTTTCCTTTCTCTCTCTCTCTGTCTGCCCACAGGCTAGTTCAGGGGACCCGATAAAAGACCTCCAGGCATGTCCTGTGCGTGTCCTGTGCCTCCTTTAGGCTGCTGCCCGCACTGCAGCCGTCACAGCGGGGTGTTTCTGATGAGGGAGGGAAGGTAGCTTGTTCCCCAGAGCGTCTCGTGGGACCGGTTCCTGTCACAGGGCTTGGCTCTCAATGCCCCGTATTTCCCCACTGCTCTGTGAAATTTGGCTGGGCGATATTTCCGCTGGCTCCTTCTTACCTTCTGTGTTACAGTTCTGCATGTCCTGCTTTTCCTCAGTTCTTCTCAGTTTTGCATTTTCTTTGCCCTAGAGACACAGATATAATCTCTCCCCTTACCTACCCCCACTACTCCAGTCAGAGTAGATTGTAGCCTGCCAAGGGATTCCTTCCCTCATCCTATTAAAGTCTTCTTTCATTGCCCCATATTAACACGACTATAGGAGAACCAATTAAGTAGAAACCAATACATATATATATGCACACACTCCCCTCTGCATACGTTCATGTGATCTCCAGAGGATCTTTAAAGAACGAGTTTTAGATTGAGAAATATGTAGTTGACACGTCCCTCCTCTAAAAACAAACCAGCTGATGTATTTTTAATCTGTTTCTAGTCCATCTTGTAATTAATTTGGTGGGTTCTACTTGTTTTAATATAAATACAGGGTATGCAGCACGTTAAAATCAGGACTCTTAATTGGCTGACACCCAGCTCTAGGCTGAGAAGTCCTGTTTCTCCTCCCCGCCGTATTTCCTTTGTATCTGTCCACCTCAGTGAAATGGCACACGGTTAAGCCCTTATCCTGCTACAGCTACAGTGTACTTGAGCCTGTCCCCTCCAGGGCGTGCAAGGTTGCCCCAGATGAACCGGACTTAGAGCCTGCTTCCACAGCGTAGCGTTTGCACATTCGCTCTGTCTTCCTGAGACAACTTCAATAAAGCCATGCTTTTACTTCCCTCTTCCCCGTTTTTATTTGGTGTCGTGGGTCGCAACCTCCAGAGGTAACCACGGAAGCTCAGTTCGGCTTGCTTTGCTCTGCAGGCTCCTCCACACCACAGGCAGAAGTGCTGTCCTTCCCCTTCGTCTCCAGGACCCTCTCCCAGGCAGCCAGGGGCCTGGCTCCCGGTCCCGGCAGGGACAGCCCACCATGGCCCTTTCCACCTGTCCCCCTCCCGTCCCCCTCCCGGGCAGCAGCCAAGCAAAATGAGGGGTTTGATCTCTAGAGATCACAGCCCTCTGGAAAATTAAATCAGAGTCCATTTCACATGACTGTCCTGATACACTTTTTGCTATTCTCACCTTTTCGAATGTTAGTTAGGGGACAGGTTATGATATTTAAAGAGAATCAACATTTTGCACATACATGTCTTGTACAACAGTAAAGTCCTCCGTTGTAACCAGCTGTCCTTGCTCTCCATCTCTGTTTCTCCCCATTCTGGAGCCCTGGCCCCGCAAGCTGCTCCCGGTGACATGACCTAGCTTCCCTCCACCCTTACCTACTGACTCTTTCCACCCTGCGCCTTTCCTCCCTTCCCCTCACAACTGATCAAGTGAATACTTGACTATTATTTCTTCCTTTCTGTGCTTTATCTTTTTTTGTTTGGTTCTAATTAATAAAAATTAAAGTTTCTAAATTTACATTTTTATAGGGTATTGTAAATAAAAACAAATTGTATACTTGAAAAGTTGCATGCCTGCATTTCTCCTTCTTGTTACTTCTTGTCTGAACATGATTGCAAATGTGTTTCTAGCCTGTTTCGATGGACTGGCAAACGTCTTGGTGTTGGGGCTCAGTGAGGATTTTAACTTTTGGACTATTGTAATAAGGGAGACAGATTGAAGACCTTATGTTGACACGGTAACTTTCCTTGAAAAACCTAGGTGCTTTCATTCCTCCCCACCCTCCCTTCAACTACAAAACAAGATTGTAAATTGTGGTGGACACACGGTGCAGTTCATCTGCATCCGGTCCACCTCCAGGCACATGGGTTTTAAGAGACTTCATAGAGCCCGGTTTGGCCTAAGCTGCTGACATGGCCAGCTCTGCCTCACATCGCACACTTCTTCCCCTCACTGGAGATGGGGAAGCTTTGATAATTCTTCATAGTAACTTTGTGTTATTTCAGACGTGGGTGTTATTTTTACTCTAACGTGCTCCAGATAAGAGACTGAGCTCTCTCCCCGCACTCTGTCATTGTAATGTGTATGCTTGACTCTTCCTCGCCGGGTCTTCTTATGAGACTTTCAGGATCAAGCAATTTCTGGCCAAAAAACAAAAACAGAATCGTCCCATTCCTCAGTGGGTTCAGATGGAAACTAGTACTAAAAGCTCCTTTCCAGGGGCACCTGGGTGGCGCAGTTGGTTGGGCATCCAACTTTTAGTTTCAGCTCAGGTCGTGATCTCCCGGTTGTGAGACTGAGCCCCACGGCAGGCTCCGTGCTTAGCATGGAGCCTGCTTCAGATTCTCTCTCTCTCTCCCTCTCCCACTGCCCCTCCTCCCCCTGCTCGCTCGCTCTTTCTCTTTTTCTCTCATAAATAAATCTTAAAAAAAAATTCAGCAAATATAATCCTCTAAGAAAAAGAAGACCCTATTAAGTAGTAGGTAACAGAAGTAGGTAACAACAGACGTGTAAATAATAACTTTTATAAAGGAAAATGCAAGTGAGCAGTATTAAGAATTTCACCCTCATGTATGGGGATTAACATAAGAATAAAAAAAAAAAAGTTTCACCCTCACCCATATTAGAGAAATAACAAATAAGATACTTTTTCAACCTATCAAATTAACAAAATCTTTAAAAACAATGCTAGTGAGAATTTGAGACTGCCATTCATACTGGTTGGAGAAATTACAGTTCTGGAAGTGCTTTGGTGATGTGAAGACCTTTAGAAGTATTCACAGCCTCTGACTAATAATTGGGTTTTAGAAATCTAAGGAAAGATTCTACAGGCATGATACTTATATAATGAAAAAAATACATCGGGAGGGAGGGTATGTTCCTGATGGTTACTGATGTCTGTCTCCAGATGGTAGGAATATGGGAAACTAATTTTTGCTTTTCAGTGTTTTCCAAATTTTCCATAGAGAAAGTGCTTCTTTGGGAGAAATATTTCAAATGAAAAATTTCTTTTGAAGGGTTCAGTTAATGTGGGAAAATACTAAGAATACAATGTTAAGTGTAGGATAGGTTCTATATATGTATGCATGTGACTTAATCATGGAGGGGAAAAAAATGGGAAAAAGGTGACAAAGCAGTGGTGGCCTTTAAGGAGAAGGTGACAGGGGATCGTGGGTGGGGCTGATTGTTGCCTTTTCTGTATGTTCCAGTGTCTTCAGTGACCATGTATTGCTATTATAACCAAAAGGGCGATTCCTCTCCAAGAGCTAAAAATAGGAGGAGCCTTCTATTTCTAGTGAGAAAGTAAGTTCCAGCAGGGCAAACGCGTCTGATCTAGTTGTGCTTGACTTCAGAGCCAAAGCATTTGACTTTGCAGCAGGTGAACGTGCAAGGGGGTCTGAGAAAGTCATGTGAGAACAAGGCAGTTACCCCGAGAACCGTGGTCCAGTGTTCCGTAACTCCGTGACGGAGATGGCCAACCGACCGGGGCGGGGGTCAAAGAACCACTTCGCTAAGTCCAAGCTGTAGCTCCCAGCAAGCTTCCTCTTTCCTCTAAGTTGCATTTTTTCCCAAACTGACTTGAATCAGGAAGGATCCCCGCGCCATCTCCAGAAAGCTCAGGTGTCAGCCAGCTGGCTTGCACCGAAGTTGCCCTGTCCGTCATTAGGAAAGCCGAGACATGACTTTCTGAATTTGATACAGAGAACTGGATGCCACCTACCATCTGCTTTTGGAGGGCAGGGAAGCCCACTGTGTGAGAAGTGAAAGCGGGGAGTTGAAGGCAACTTCTGCTTTTCCTCTGCCCGGCCAAGTTTTACGTATATTAATGTTGTGACCTTTGACCTTTGACCTTTGACCACTGTGGGGGTGAAGCAAGTCTTTGATCTGAGGAATCAGCATCTTAAAATCACCTAATAGCATTGTTTTGACCTTTTTTCCTTCTTCCTGCAGAAGCCCAGCTGTGAATCATTTGCAGGTCTCCTAACATAACAGCCTTAACAGCCTCGGGGCGCTTTGCTTTTTGTTTTGCGAATGTTGCACGTAAGGCTCTTCGGAGGAGCTTGTCTTTATTATTCTGTGACTGTGACTCCCGCAAGCTCCCACCTTAGCCAAATTCGTTCTCTGAGGCAGTATTACCCTCACTCAGACCTGAGGGCTGGGAAACTTCTAGAAGGGAGCTAGGGAATCAGTGATGTGTGTACTTGGCTGGTTGTGAATACACTGTCTTAAATTAGATGTTAAGTCAGTCTAAAGAAGCGGAGAGAAATCCGTGTATAACTCACACAGGGAAAGTGCCAGATTTCACCCCCCACCCCGAAAACATACTGCTAACAATTTAGTATATCGTCTTCCAAGTGATTTCTCTATGCATACACATACGTAGTTAGAACTATAGATGTTCTTACCTTTTTTTCCCATAATACATCATGGACATCTTTCTATTTTACTATGTAAGAGCTCCCCTGTTTTGTTTTCTTTAAGATTTTACGTTTTTAAGTAATCTTTACACCCAACGTGGGGCTCAAACTCACAATCCCGAGATCAAGAGTCCCATACTCCCATCAACTGAGCCAGCCGGGTGCCCCGAGCCTCCCTATCTTTTTAACAACTGTGTAGTGTTCCACTGCGTGCCATTGTACATAATTTATTTAAGTGCTCCCCTATTAATAGGATTTGATCTTCAGATACTTTTCGTCAGTGTTCATCCAACAGTGCACAAAGGTAAACCCACAAGATCACCTTACAGCTCTTTTGTAGTGTGCAAAGAACACTCACCCTCATCTTCTCATCAGTCCTCTCTATACTTCTCGTCAGTCCTCTCTATAACCTTTTGGAGTAGGATGGGCCACTCTAAGGGTACACTGCCAAAACTGTAGCTCAGAAGACAGTCCAGCTGGTGAGGGCTGATACTGGGATTTAAACCTTACATTTTAGGGCACCTGGGTGGCTCAGTCGGTTAGGCATCTGCCTTCAGCTCAGGTCATGATCCCAGGGTTCTGGGATCGACCCGGGGATCGAGTCCCCCATCGGGCTCCTGGCTTGGTGGGGAGTCTGCTTCTCCCTCTGCTTTTCCCCTTGGCTTGTGTGCTCGTTTGCTCGCTCTCTCAAATAAAATAAAATAAATAATAATCCTTACGTTTTAGGCTGCATGCCTAGTGTCAAATAAATAAATAAATAAATAAATAAATAAATAAATAAATAAATAAAATAACCTTACATTTTAGGCTGCATGCCTAGTGTCCTGGCCTCTAGAAGGCTCCTGTGCCTGTTCCATGCTTTATACAGGAGCAGCTGAAAAGCTCCAGGCATTTAAGGACACATCTGCAAAGTCTTCTGATGGGATTTTAACGCCTTCGTTCTTAGTAGGCAAATCAAGCAGTTGTCTCTCAGTAATGTCAAAGGGGGCGATTGAGGTGGTCATTATTGGTACCAACTGCATTATATAAAGATCAGAGTTACAGCTGTCTGGCATCTGTATGGTCCTTTAGTGTACTAAATTTGTGCGATGCCCCTGTCAAACTACATTGTCACTCGCTTTGTCACGACAACCCCGAGGTCAGGAACAACTCAGTAATATACATCAGGCCAGCACTTGGCAATGCTGCAGGCCCAGTGGTGATGACAGAGACAAACGGAGGCCCTGCGCCTGTGCAGCCTGAGGTCTCAGGAGGATACTTAGAGATAGAGGCGGGTGTTCAGAGAACAAAGGGTAAGGGAGTCGAGAGATGGGAGGAGGGGTACTTGAGACAGTGGTCAGGAAAGGCTTTGATGAGCAGGAGCCCTGTGAGTAGGTGCATGAATAATGACAAGAGGACAGCCATGCAAAGGGCTCAAAAGAGCATCCCAAGGCAAAAGGAAGGTCGCCAAGACCCTGAAAGGAGAATAAGGAGCTCAAGGACCACAGAAGGCTGATGTTGCTAGAATGAAGTGGGGATAGAATGACCACACAGGGCCCCGATGGGATTTGCTCTCGCTGCAGTGGGAAGACTTTGCAGAGTGTTTAAGGAGAAAGCACAAAACAAAATATGATCTGATTTATGCTTTTGAGAAATCACTGCAGTGTGGAGGTGGAAATGGGCTATCTTCACACTGCGTGGAAGGGACCACTTAAGAGCGGGCCTCACAACACTATTCCTGGTCTGCAGAAGACTGAGCCATTAGAAGCCGAGGTGACTGAGAGAATCATTTTTTAAATTAGATTTAGGACAGTGCTTACCTTTGGGAGTGTTTAGGTGAATGGGATTCAGATAAAGATGTAGGAAACTGGCTATTTTGGGTGGTAGGTTGGTAGGCTTTACTATTGTGTTTCACAGCTTTTGTGTATCATATGCATTCTGTGTCTGCTAGGGGCCAAATTGTGTCCTTCACAACTCACATGTTGGAGTCCTACCCCCCAGGGCCTCCTAATGTGGCTGTATTTGGAGATGGTGTCTTCAAAGTAAAGAAGTTAAGTGAAAATGAGGTCATTAGGGTGCACTAGAACCCAATAGGACTGTCCTTTTAAGAAGACATTAGGACACGGGCACAGAGAAAAGGGCCATCTAAAAGTGAAGGGGAGATTTCAGAAGCCAGTCCTGTCCACACCTGCCACTTGATCTCAAACTTCTAGCCTCCAGAACTGTAAGAAAATAAATTTCCATTGTTCAAGCCCCCCAATCTGTGGTCCTTTGTTACAGTAGCCCTGGAAAACTAGTAAGTAGAGGTGTCAAATATTTCATCTTTAAAAAACTGTAATTGTTTAAAAAATCCCGTAAGGTAGTGGAAGAATATCAAAATGTTAACAACAGTCATCTCTGAAAGGTGTGGTTATGGGGGATTTTCATTTTCTGTATTTACATTTCTGAACCTTTAATATCTTTCATAATGAATATAATAGGTTTGTATTTGAAGGAAAAGAGAGTATGGACATGACTTGTCCAAGATTGCAGTGAGTTGAGTAGCAGAGAAAGAAAACCTGAATTACATGTACAATCATTCCCCAGTGCTTCTCCATTAACAGAGAAGTAAGCAGGCATGTTGTGTGGGATAACCAAAAATTGCTCCTTGGAAGGAAACCCTTTTTTCCTTCCTTCCCTCTTGTTGCCGCCTAGAATGCAGTTGTGATGGCTGGAGCTCCAGCAGCCATCTTGAGGGAAAAAGTAATCTCAACGTCAAAAACAATGCACAGCAGCAGAGAAGGAAGTGTGTGTCTCTGAAGACTTCAGGGAGCTACTCTACCAACCCTGAGCTGCCTACCTCTGGATTTCTTTCATATGTGAGAATAAACTCTTATGTGTTTAAACCGACAGAAATGGAGTCTCTGTCACTTGCACATTGTTTTCAGTCGTTTCGTATTAGAGTTAAGTTTTATGGGGTGGGGGGGAAGCAGTTTTGAATAATCTTTTAAAAATTTATTATAAATTTGAGGGATGGCAAAAATGGTAGCTTTCCCGGATGTAACAGCAGCAGGGGCAGGCTGGTGATACTTTTTAAAAATAAGAGAAATTATGTTTATTTTCTGTTATCAAAATGAAACCAAATGTCATGTCGTTGTGTTGATGACACCGGCTGTAACTGAGTTGTTTATGTTATTGAGAAGAGATTTTATGGTACCTGTGGTACAAAGGACAGCCTGCCTTAGCTGTGGGGCTATTCAGGGCTTTGCCCTTACAAGTTACCTACTTGTTTAAGTCAGTTTCGCCATCTGTAAGAGGAGGAGTAAAACAACCAGGATTGTGACAAAGAATAAATGCAATTATATTTGTGAGTGTGCTTAACAATCAGTAAAAGCTGTGGGGCACCTGGTTGGCTCAGTGGGTTAAGCATCTACCTTCGCCTCAGGTTATGATCTCAGGGTCCTGGGGTCGAGTCCGGAGTCAAGTCCTGAGTCAGGCTCCCTGCCCAGCGGGGGGTCTGCTTCTCCCTCTCCCTCTGCCCCTCCCCGCCCCTGCTTGTGCTCTCTCGCTCTCTCTCAAATAAATAAAATCTTAAAAAAAAAAAAACAACAGTAAAAGCTGATTCACTTTAATAAAGCTTCACTTTACGAACACACTCCTACATCATATAAAGTCCCAATATTTCTAGGCTTCTCTATAGCACGTCTAATACCCCAAGGAAGTCTTGGGTCCCACTTGGGTTAGCTCTGCCATGCTTCAAAGATAGGCCTTGCATAATTAATAATTAGTTAGCATGTACTGATCATTTACTATATGACAGGCAAATTTCATTCATGCATTTTCATTGAATCCTTCCCCCGAAACATTGAGAAATAGATGCTATTCACATGGTCATAAGGAAACTGGTGAGAGGTTCAGTAAATCACGCAAGATCCTATTCCCTTCACACAAGCAGAATACGGACCCCAGTGATCAGGGTCCTGAGGCAGAATAACTCATCACTGGACTATAAAGCCTCAGTGAGCCAATGGTGCCTCCTGCTCGGGTGTTAGAGATTTCCCCAGGTAGTAGGCAGGTCCCGTTTTTTAAGTACACAATTATTCCCTGTGGGAGTGTCTACAAAATAGATACAGAATGTGGTGCTCTGGAAATGCCCTCTTCAGGAGCAGGTGCTCAAACCCAGCTGCTGACAATGTCAGTGGCTCTGGGCTCACGGCTGAGCCTGTCTCCCTCTGGGAATTGCCCTCACCCCAAGGAAATGCCTTGGGCTGGGCCGCCTCCTTGGACGCAGCCTGCAGCAATGACAGACCAGTGCGTGGAGCGAGCGCCCCCAGCCACCTTGTCTCAAGGGCGGGAGCCTGGGATGGGGCACCCGGCTCCAGCTCTCCTCACAGCCGAGTGCATCTCGGGTCCGCTTCTCCCTCTGACCCGATTTCCTGCACCTATTCACAGTGAGCCTCTGGAACGTGTCCACCTGCCACCACATTCAATCCAGCCTCCGGCGTCTCTTCGAGAAAGCTGCAAGTGCTCCCCTGCTGCTGGCTTTCCCCCCTCTTGTGACTCCACAGTGACCATTTTTAACAAAAATTGGGGTCACCTTAATCCCTAATTGCTTCCATTGCACTTGGAATAGAACCCACCTGTACCTTCACTACCCTGTTCCCAACACTTGGCTCAAGACTGGAGATGTTCTAGTAGATGCTCAATAAATATTTGTCACATGGGTGAATAGGCTAGGCTGTGTGCTAACTGTCATGCGGGAACGGAAGATGACAGATACAGATCTACAGACCACATGCTGGAGGAACTCGCCCTGTAGTAGCTGTCATAAGTCGGGAACACAAATGACTTAGGGCGAGACAACAAATGTCACAGCATATTCTGAGTCCCGAGGAGGGAGCATTACTTCTAGGCAGGGTATCAGAGGAGATGCTGTGTGGGGAGAATATTATGCATTCAAAGAAGGCGGAGTGGGGCACCTCGGTGGCGCAGTCGTCAAGCGTCTGCCTTCAGCTCAGGTCATGATCCCAGGGTCCTGGGATCGAGCCCCGCATCGGGCTCCCTGCTCAGTGGGGAGCCTGCTTCTCCCTCTCCCACTCCCCCTGCTTGTGTTCCCTCTCTCGTTGTGTCTCTCTCTGTCAAATAAATAAATAAAATCTTTAAAAAAAGAAAAAAGGAAAGAAGGGGGAGCATATGAAAAGGTACCCACATGGGAAAGTGCAGGGCAAATGTGGAAACAGACGTGTGGACCAATTTAATTGGAGCATGGAATACATCAAGACATTAGAGTAAGAGACTGCCTGGGAAAGAAGTGACACCAGATTGTCAAGGACCTGATTTGCCAGGTAAGAAATCTGGGCTGTATTCTGGAGGCAGTGGGGGCCGACGATGATGCAACCCAGCCTTTGAAAACATTAAGACAAATTTCTTTTCAGATATACAATAAAAGTAGAAATAATAGTACAGTAAATCCCCATATACTTCTCACCAACATCCAACAATTAACATTGGGCTCTATTGCTTTATATAGAGATATACAGATACATAGAATAGATACATAGATAGAAATGTGTGTGTGTGCATTTCAAAGTCTGTAATACTTTTTCTTGGCTTACTCTTTCTTTTTCTTTTAATCTTTCTTTCCTTTCTTTCCTTTTCCATTTCAAAGGGAATTACAGACATTATGACTCTTCACTCCCAATCATTTCTCCAAATATTAAAGGTGCTTTTCCTTCATAGCCATCATACCAATATCACACTGAACATAGTAACTGCCTAACATCATCTAATACCAATCCATTTTAAAATTTCCCCAGTTATCCCCAAAATGTCTAAAAAGCTGTTTTTTGTTTTGTTTTGTTTTGTTTTTCAGAACCAGAATCTAATCAAGCATGTGGTTGTGTCTTTCAAGTTTTTTAAATTTAGGACCATCACCCCCTGGCCCTTTTTTATGACATCAATTTCCCTTAATCTTTAGGTCTTGTCTTCTAGAAAACCAGTTGTCTTATAGAATGCCTCACATTCTTGATTTATCTGATGGTCTTCCTTGGGGGTGTTGTTTAACCAGTTCCTCCAGCTCCTATAAACCAAAGGTTAGATTTGAAGGCTTGATTGCATTCAGGATTCAGCACTTAGGGCAAGAAAACTTCATTAGGCCATGCTGTATACTTCATGCTGGAACCAGGGACCTCCTAAAAATATTGATTGTCCCAGGGTGAGTGGTGCTAAGTTGGATAGCTGGGTTAAAGTGGGGACAACCAGATTTCCCTACTGTAGAAGTATCTAATTCTCCTTTGTGATTGGCAAGTAATCTGGGGGATGTGCTTGGCAACCCAAGTCACATTTTTGTAGCTATTTAGTTTTAGCAAACATGTTCAAGTGCATTTAATCACAACAGCATCCGGTAAGGTTTTATTCCCATTTAACAGAAGTAAAAACTGAGGCTCAGAGTGCTTGAATGACTTTCCCAAAGTCACAGAACCAGTAAGTAGCAAAGGCAGGACCCAAGCATAAAGGGATTCACTTTGACTCAATTTTTTTTTTTTTTTTTTTTAAATCACAATTAGGACGCCTGGGTGGCTCAGTCGGTTAAGCGTCTGCCTTCGGCTCAGGTCATGATCCCAGGGTCCTGGGATCGAGTCCTGCATCGGGCTCCCTGCTCAGTGGGGAACCCACTTCTCCCTCTCCCCATCCCCTGGTTGTGCTCTCTCTCCCTCTGTCAAATAAATAAATGAAATCTTAAAAGAAAAATTTAAAAATCACAAATGGCCTACATCTAACTGGGGATTCTCAAAGTGTATCCTCTCTCCAGAATTCAATAAACATTTCTCTCTTTTATATCAACATTTTCTGAAAAAAGAGTATTCCTTACTTTCTTGATACCAGAGAGCTCAATGCCAAGGAAAAGCAATTTGTTTTACGCTTTCTGTTGCCGGTTTAAACTAGCAAAATGTAACAGGTGCTGCATTCCCCAAAGCTCTGTTTGTAACAATAGTTCGCAACATCTCCATATTCAATGAGCTACTGAATCTGTGACTTTTACAAACATGTAAACCAAGTCAACGATGCTAAAGCCGACAAGGGCAGGGCCCTTAGGTCTGGAAGAGACACCCATCTGTAGAAGCACACATAAAGGCGAGGCCTCTCGAGTCAATTTTCTCCTCACAGCGGGGTCAGCAACTCGGGGGACAGAATGAGGAGTGTTGCCCAGTGGACTGGGGAGACCTGGGCCTGAGGCCTCCCCCAGCCCAACCCAAGGATGTCCCTGGAGGCTCTTGGTCTCATCACAAGAAAGAATTCAAGGACAGACCAGACACAGCAGGTGAGCGGTGCAAGCAGGAAAGTTCATCACAGTGCAAGTACGCTCTGCAGATGTGACAGCAGGCCGGTTCGGGAACGCTGGGGTTTGGGTTTCTACCTTTTACTGGCAACTGTTAGCTATGGGGAGGAAAGTTACTGGAGGCAGAGATTTCGTGGAAGCAGGATTTTGTACCTTTTCTTCCTTATTTGGTCAGGGGTTTCCGGCCTTCTTTGTCAGCCAGTTTGGTTTGATCTGGTTTCTTGTGGGTTTGGGAGTGCTGCCAGGACAGGCCTCTGACCTTCTGGTAACAGAACTGGTCACCGCTTCCCCCTTTCTGGTCTCCACCTATTCTGTTAGAAGCTAACTAGCTGCCTCCTCTAACATTTCTCCCCTCAAGGACTCTGGGCCCTTAAAATCTTTGAAGGGAAAATGGGTGATGGTGCATCATAATGGTCTGGGATGTTGACCCTGCCTGAGGGTTCCAGAAGTCCTTGCTCTCTAAATTTTAGGACAACTCGATGGACAGTGGGGAGTAGAAGGAAATCACGGGCTTGGTGTTGATAGGTTTCATCTTCACAGGGGATGGGTTGGAATCCCTGGTGCACCATCATTTGTAAATGAAATTGTGGGGAGTCTGCAAGAGACAAATTTGACAAGAAAATTAAACAAACAAGGTCCAGAAAGCAAAAGTACCAATATGGTGGTCCTAAAAAGGGCGAGAACCAGGTTACAGATGGAAAGGTCTTACATACAGCATCCCAAATATTATTAGCAGGATCAACCCCTTTGGCCATTGGATGTAGCCATTAGGCTGGCGCATATAATTCTGGGATATTCTCTTCCACTTGTCCAGTGGTGTTGATGTAGGTGCAACATGTTCTGTTAACGACAGCACATACCTTGTTCCGCCAATAAATAATCTAAAGCCAGCCTGTTGTCTATAACCACATTGGCCAAAGACAGATGGGACTTGGGAGAGATCTGAGAAATGAGAGGAAAAGCTAGTTCATCTAATGCTGCTTTCAGATTTCGCAGGGTGGTATCATGATATGCAAACCCCCAAGGAGCTAATGCACTTCCTCAGGTTCTGGTGTCGGGGTGGGCAGAATTATAGATGTGGACTCCAGCGTGCAATGGCCCCAATGTTTGAGGTTATCAGCGCACTGAAATCCTAGGGCCGATATGGGCTGAGTAAAGATGGGCCCCTGTAGATTGTGAGAAGGACGTACACAGATAAGGAGATAGTTGGGAGAAGCGCATAAGGTTATGGGAGAACTTGCTCTTCCTAGCTCCTGGAGCTGTTGGGCCCACGGGGAAGAGTTATTGTGTGTGCATTTGGGGACTCGGGTCCCGCCCTCCTGTATCCTAGGGAACTAGAAAGTGTGGTTGTGAAGGGAGAAATTGAGCAATAATGCTGACTAATGCTAGTGTCCAGCTAGGCCATGATCCAAAACGTGGATGTATTGGGGTTTTACTTGAAAGGGTGGAATTGGCACATACCCAGTGGGTGGCACTGCAATCTGTGTCATTTATATTTTCTATGCGGGCATGCCGCATTCCATGCCTGGAATACTGAATTGAGACATTGGAAATTTGTCTGAAGGTCCAAGGGTCTTTGGCAAAGTGAGGTCCAGAGACTGCCCCCGGAGGTGATGCTATCTGGCAGCTGACCTATCTTTTAGGTCTGTTTTTATGGGTTGAATTATTGGAGTTATCTGCACGTGGAGCTTAGGAATAAGCGGGGTCCACCACCTGAAATATCAGGGTGGTGGGAGGGGATAGGTCAACGCAGATCCAATTAGGGCCGATGAGAATCCCTTCTACGGAAGGGAAACTTGCCTGGTAGTTTTTTTGATGGAGAGTTATATTAGGAGAATGAGCAGGATAAAAGAGGAGGTAAGAAAGGTCTTTTGGGGGGATGTAAATGACAAATCCAGCAGCTGGAAAACTTATTTTCCTAGGCTAGAGCAGTAATAAGAATGAGAAAAAATAAGACTTTTAGGGCCATGTCTGAGGGTGAGACCCAATAGGAAAGGTGTTTTTTGTTTTGTTTTGTTTTAAGGAGGGGAGTGGCTTGAGGAGAGCAAGAAAAACAACTCAGAGGTCCAAGTAGACAGAGGTTTGCAAGGAGGAGAAGCAGTATAAAGAAAATCCAGAACTCCTAATGTTACAGCTTTTACACAACCATAAAGCTGAAACAAACAAAGCTAAATACAAGGGAAAAAACTACAAAACCAATAAAATTCAAATTAACAACCCTTAAAAAAAAATCCAGGCAATAGCTAAAAGTACGAAGCAAATATTCATAGTAGGATGTCAATCACTTATCTTTTTGAAGATATAGCGTAGATTTTCCACTGGCTCACAGGATTAGGATGGAATGTCTCAGTCTTCAACTATGCGTAGTCTGGAGCTGGGTATGTCTATTCTAGACAAATGAACCCAGCTAGTTATTATACCTTAGAGCTTAGCTGCTGTTGGGGTGCCAAGAAGAACCTGGTAGGGTCTCTACCATTTGGGATCTAATTGATCTGAAGGTAAACCCTCCTTCCAGGTCTTTAATAAAACCATGTCCCCTAGCTTGATCTGGGCAGGTACAGGCTCTTTCTTGGGCACAGGTAAATTTTTATTGCCATAGTCCGTGATAGCCTGCTGTACCTGTCTTAGACTGATGAAATGTTTTATAAATTCGTGAGCTTCCGAATCAAACAGCAGATATGCTGTGAAGAAAGGCCTCTTATACAGCATTTCAAAGGGGCTGAGTTGGAGGTTCCTTTTGGGGGCCATTCTCATTCTCAGGAGGTCTATGGGCATGAGTTTTATCCAGGATTTTAAGGTTACCTGACAAAGTTTGGCCAAGATTTGATTAGCGCTCTTGACCTTTCCCAAGGATTGGGGTCTCCAGGCAGCGTGAAGGTGGTAATGAATTCCCAGGCAGAAGACACTTGTTGAGTCACCCTTGGGATAAAGGATGGGCTGTTATCACTTTGCCGAGACTTTGGAAGCCCAAAGCACGGTATAATTTCCTTTAGTAGAGCTTTTGCTACCTCTTGAGCTTTTTCCGTTCTAGCAGGATGAGCCTCTATCCAACCAGTGAAAGTGTCCCCAAAGACCAGGAGGTATTTAGGTCCCTGAGATGGGGGCATCTGAGTGAGTCTATCTGCCAGTCCTTTCTAGGGTACGTGCCTTGTCTTTGGATGGGCTAGAGAAGTGGCGGTGGTTTAAGCCCTCCCCCAGTGGTGTTCTTGTGACAGGCTGTGACAGGTCCCAGCCCTGGTGATTTCCTTGATAACCCACGACAGGATAATTCCTGAAAAGACCCTATTAACTAAGGAGGCTAATATGTCTCTTCCCAAATGAGAAAAGTCATGTAGTCCCTTGATGATTTTCCATTGGGATGCCTAGGGAAGCATCACCTTTTGGTCTTGCGTCCACCATCCCTCAGGATGGAGTAGGTAGTCTTTCTGCTGAGTTCAGTTTATGTCCCTTTTTGTATATTGGGACCTTTGTTGGAGGATTGGCCCTTGAAGGAGTAAAGTTGCCTGTATTGGGAGTTTGGGACCCTAAAGCCATCTTTTGGAGCTTTCTATGAATATCTGGACCTGCCTCACTTATAAAATGAGTTCCCAGGACCAATCTTCCCTCTGGGGTATCTGGATCTACATTGGTGAACTTTTGTGGCCCTTCTACTAGATGGGACTGAAAAAGAGCGGGATTGCCATTGGGTCCTTGGGTGATCTCCCTCACCTTATCATAGTTTACTAGTTTGATGATACACCTCTTTATGCTCTCCAGAGGCATAGTACCATGTGGGCTAGTCCCTGCTGCCCAGGCTGATAATTCCAATTAGGGTCTGTCTGAGGTATGAAGGTCATTCCAACCAGGATATCTGTTAGGCTGGGTAGCATGAAGTATTCCTCTTCCGCCCAGATGCGTAATCGTTCCTCCGGATGGCAGCAATGGGACAGAATGACCAGAAGGTCCTTCCAGGTTAGAGCCAAAGACTGGAGTCAGGCTCCTGAATTCCTCAGTAGATTTGCTGGGATCCTGAGAAAACTGGCTTAACACTCATGGCACTGCCTGAGATCTGACATCAAAAAGGGGACAGAGAGTCTTTGTGGTCCCCTGAGGTCCACCGACCACCTCCTGGAGGGGGCAGAGGAACTTTTTCTTTGGGCCTGAGTCTGGTCAAGGAGGGTAGGTTGGTTACTAGGGTGGGGGACTGGTTGCTTAGGCTGGAGCCAACGGTGTTGGAGTGTTTCCGAGGGGAGCTACTGCAAGAATTCCTTTCTTGGGGCCAAGATCTAAATGACTCCCTCCCACTGTGCATGTTTTATATGTGTCAGGGGCATCCCTGAGGGCCATAAAGGCCTGGACAGAAGGGATCTCTACCCATTTTTCTTGTATCGTATGGAAGAAATTGACTTGCAATATGGTTTTATAGTTAAGACTATCATTTTCTGACCAGACCTCCCCTCTAGCTTATATGGCGGCCAAGCAATGTTACAAAAGAAAATAAGCATTTTCTTATCTAGGCTTTCTAATAGGAGCTGATCCCAGTGTCTCAAAATACATCCCAGAGGGGAGTCTTTGGGGATGGAGGTGGAATTTCCCATTGTCTTCAGGGAGAGAGTTGACTCCCTTAAAAAGAAAAGGAGCAACTAAACCAGGGTTCCCACTACCAGAAGCCTGGAGTCCTATTTCCCTGAGGAGAGTTAGCTCTCTCTCCGAAACCTGATAGGATCTCAACTGGGTACTCTTCTAGAGAGTTCCAATGGCGAGTGGACTGTGGGTGTCCCGAGCCTGCTGTCCATTCACCCTGAAATCACGGCTGTGGCCAGCATGCCGTGTGATGACCCAGCGGCCCTGGCATCCCAGGGCCCAAGCATTTTTCTGGCACCTGCTGTCCCAGGAGTGATGGCCTTCCTGAAGATCCGATAGAAACAATGCCCGATAATTAACCCTGATGTCCCAGGATGAATCCCTTGGGAATGGGCATCATCATGATTCAAGATCTCTGAATATCCCACCTCCCTTGTTCTGATAGGCCTCTTTTTTTTTTTTTTAAAGATTTTATTTATTTATTTGAGAGAGAGAGAATGAGAGAGAGAGAACACATGAGAGGGGATAGGGTCAGAGGACAAAGCAGACTCCCTGCCGAGCAGGGAGCCTGACGCGGGACTCGATCCAGGGACTCCAGGATCATGACCTGAGCTGAAGCCAGTCGCTCAACCAACTGAGCCACCCAGGTGCCCCTGATAGGCCTCTTAACAGTTGGTGGCAAACAACAGCCACCACGGACAGGGTTCCTTTGACGGTCTAAATATTTCTCGTCTGACCTGTTGATCTCCCCCCACTTTGTGGTCAGTTCTGGTGAAACTAACCTCTATTTTCCAGTTCTCTTTGCATCCCTGAATTATTTGGGTTGAATCACATCTAATTAAGTGGTGGATAAGGCATACCCACAGGGAGAGATCTCGAGGAGTGGGGTCCTTTGCCAAGGAGTAGAATGGTTTATAGCTACTTTATGGTGATCACAGTCTGAGTTGGCAGTTGTGCTGGACCTCTGCCATAGGGGACAGGACGTCTCGCAGGTCTCCGTGCCCCACCACCAACAGAGGAGAGTGCAGAAGCAGGTAGGAGAGGAAGCAGTTGAAGGCAGACAAGGTGGGTCAGTGTCCCATGACCAAGAGGCAGATTCCTGCAGACAGAGTCAGCCTGGGAATCTCAGACAGTCACCTGGGGACCAGTGGAGAGGATCTGTGTGCTGCTGTGTCACCTGCACGAGTGACCATGGATCACTCTCTTACGTGTCAGGTTTCTCGCGCCAGAAGTCTAAGACAACCAGAGGGGCTCGGAGCACTGGAGGATCAGTCCTATGTGTGCAAACCCAGATGAGCCAAAGTTTTAATTATGAGGGAGATGCAAAGCCCCATGGGACTGCTGCACATCCTGAGAAATAATCTCCGACACTTCCATAAAACTCTTAGTCACCTAAGAGTGCCTTTCAGCTGGAAGGCGCAAGTGTCCCTTTACTCTTTGGAGCTGAAAATCAGTCTCTCATAAATGCTACCAGACATCGGTTCCCAGGTAGACCAGAGAGAGTAGGGCAAAGGAGGAATGGTGACTTCACTAAGCAACTCTCCAGCACAAAGACAGGCGAGAGTTGGAGACTCACCAGTGGTGGAGAGGGTCGCTCAACGGCTGTTACCTCCTTCTGGCTGGCTTGCCAAAAACGTGCTGCCCGTGGACTGGGGAGACTCGGGCCCGTGGCCTCTGCTCAGCCCTTTCAAGGATGTCCCTGGACGCTCTTGGTCTCATCAAAAGAAAGAATTCAAAGACAGACCAGACACAGTGGATGAGCGGTGCAAGCAGGAAAGTTTATTAAAGTGCAAGTACGCTCTGCAGATGTGAGAGCAGGCCGGCTCGAGGGAGAGCTGCACACTGGGGGCTTGGGTTTCTACCTTTTATTGACAGTTGTTAACTAGGGGGTGGAATATTTATTACCTGAGGCGGGGATTTCTTGAAAGCAGGGTTTCCCGCCTTTTCTTCCTTACTCCGTCGGGGGTTTCCAGCCTTCTTTGTCAGCCGGCTTGGGCCGGTCTGGTTTGATCCGGTTTCCCGTGGCTTTGTTTGGGGAGTTCTGCCAGGACCTTGCTTACAGGCCTCTGACTTGCTTACAACTGCGCTGGCCGCGATTTCCCCGTTTCTGGACCCCAGGTATTCTGTTAAAGCCTAACTAGCTGCCCACTCTAACAAGAGCATACGACAGTCTGGAATCAAGGGTTACGGGGTGTGGTGCGATGACGAGCAAACCGGGGAAGGGAATCAGGAGGATCTTGGACCCAGGAAGGAACTGGGGAAGCTGTTTGTGGACTCCGCAGCAATCCGGGCCTCCAGCTCAGAGCCAGCCGCTAGGAGGAGGCAGTGGCAACCTGCTGAGAGTCACTCTTCCCAACAGGAAACCATACGGATGTTTTTCACTCAGGAAGAGAGACTCCAACGCTTTTGTGAAAAAACGCTTTTGGGAAGAAGACTCTTCGCCTACCCCGAAAAGCTGGAAGCAAGCAGGCACGCCCCCAAGGCGGGCTTCCATGATTTTATTGGTTACCTCCAGTCAGCCCCTCTCTCAATAGGTCTCTGTTATTGGTCAGCACTGCCAAGCGTCAGCTGTCACAGACAATATCCGGAACCAATCATCTCTAATCCCCATTCCGTCTCGCCTCCAACATGTGAGTGACACGCACGCGAACCAATAAGATAGGAAAGTAAGGATGTGAAAACGAGACTCCTTCCCTTGTTCTTCATCTCCTTCAGCAAATGGTAGAAAAGGCTGAGCAGCTGACACCAACCACCAATCCGTAAGGGCGGAACTGGGACGAAGGGAAGAGAGATGGGAGGGGGTGACGTGGCAGTGACGGGATCATAAACTGAAAGGAGTGGCGGAAACCCTGGCCAATCGGTGATCGAATTGGCCGGGCACGCTGCATTCTCGAGTCCTCCCTGAGCGCCGAAGACTTCGGGAAAGCACCAATGGGCTTGTACATGAGTCTGATTGGCCTTCACCTGAGCCAATCAGCGGCGTGCCTGCAGGACGCGTCCCACCCCGGACTCTCACTGGGCGCTGTGGGATGACAGGCCCGAGAGAAATGCCAATGTCCTAGGGGTCCTCCGCAAGTGACGCTCAGCGGCACCAATCGACTGCCTCCTTCCCGCGGCCGAGCCCTCCTCCCGCGGCGGGCCTGGCGGGGCGGGGACGCTGCGCGGCCGCGGCTGATGCGCTAGCCGTGTGGGGCGCTCCGGGCTGCGACGGCGGCTCTCGTAGGCGGTTCCGGTCCTGTATCTCGGGGCGGCGGCGGCTCATGGCGGCGACGGAGCTGAGAGGGGTGGTGGGGCCGGGCCCGGCGGCCATCGCAGCTCCGGGCGGCGGCGGCACCGGTCCCCCAGTGGTGGGAGGCGGCGGCGGCCGCGGAGACTCGGGGCCAGGCTCCGGGGCCGCGCTTGGCACGGTGGCCGCGGCGGCGGCGGGCGGCCCGGGCCCCGGCGCCGGGGGAGTGGCGGCTGCGGGCCCGGCCCCTGCGCCGCCGCCGGGGGGCTCCGGCGGCTCGGGCGCCGGGGGTTCGGGCTCGGCTCGAGAGGGCTGGCTCTTCAAATGGACCAATTATATCAAAGGCTACCAGCGGCGGTGGTTCGTGCTGAGCAACGGGCTCCTGAGCTACTACAGGTAACTGCTTCCGGGGCGCCGTCCCCCACCGCAGCCCACAGCCCCCGCGCCGTCACCCTCTCGAGCCGGCACCGCAGCCAAGGTCGCCCCAGGCCCCCTTTCGTCACCTGCGCGCATTGACAGCCCGCGACGCGAGCCCACCATCACAAAAGTGAACGCCCGGGTCTAACCCCTCCACCTGGGTTACCCGCCCTTGGTGCAATACCTTCCCCTCCGTTCCTGGCCTTTCCAATTGTTTGGAGAGCATCTACTCTTCCATTGTGTTTCCACCAGCACAGAGGTGCAATGATGAATTCTGCAAGGAAGGCGCTGTTGTAGGTGCTAAGGGGCACATGTAGAAGAGCAAAATCCAGGCATGGCTCTCAAGGAACTTACTGTGAAAGTCCCAAGTCTTAGCTGTCTGTCCTCGGTCTCCAGAATTCAAGGTTATTAGCAGCCCTTGATGTACCCGCCGTTGTTCTCTCCATGTTCAGGCACAAGGACACGACGCACAGGGTGGCCTCCGTATCTACCCACTGTCTTCCTTATCTCTCCCAGACTTGGCATATGCTTTCACCTTCTGGACAGCCCAGAATGGAGATGTGCACTCCAGTGCTGCTTTTATGTGTGCTGATCCCACCTCCCGCCATGGGAATGATTTAAGTGGTCTATCCAGTATTTCTGGGGTCTCTTTGCTTGGTTAGGTTTAAGTTTTATTAAAAGAAGAATCCATGTCTTTGGTATGATTACTTCTTGTTTGTTCTGGAGCGTTTAATATATATTTATGGTGACTGACAGTCTTGCCATAACTGTAGCATGCTTTTGGCTACTCGAGTTACTAGAGATAATGATACTGGATTTGGGGACAGGACATAAACATTTCCTGAGGGCTGGACAGTTTGGATAGTTTCACTGACTCCCAACAATAACCCTGGGAGTTAGGAGATACTCCTGTCTTACTGATGAGGAAACTGAGACCTAGCTGGGCAACTTTTCCAAGGTCTTAAAGAGTCAGGATTTGAAATTAGTTCTCTCCACACCAACATAACCTAAAACCCAGGGTAGTGTTACATGAATCAATCAGACAATAGAGATTATTGCTTGCCGATAGCAAGTTTATAGATCACAGTTACTATGTGTACTTTATACAAAATGTGTAAGTCTCCTTTACGGGAGAATTTTCTTAATATAATGGCATTTCTACTTGAAATCTTTTTATAAAGGCCATCCTATTTGAGACCCCAAACGCTGTTAAGAACAGCTCACTCTATTTCTCTTCCTTTGCAGGTAGTCATTCTGCCACCAGGAGAGTTAGGGTGAATGAATCTCTTCCATCAACTCCACTGTATCAGCTCTTAGAGAATTTTGAGGGGAAATTGAAGGTGGGAGTTGGAGGTTGTTGAAGTAAGAACACATTCTTATCGAGTCTCTAACATTGGAAAGTGCCTTAGCACATCCTCACTGCTTAAGCCACATTGTGAACAGTTGTATCATTGGCATTATTATATTCAGAATTGATTTTAATGTTAACCCTTTCTAAGTACTCATCCAGGACAATCAGTTTAAGGTTAGATCACAAATCTTAACATTTTAGTATGTTCCAAAATTTTTCCCCTACTCAAGTCCTATTTTCCTGTTACACCGACCATCATTCTAATGTTCAATTGACTCGTATCCTAACTTGGCTTGTAAGTCACTATTAATATTGATTGCTCATCTTCAGAAGTTGTGTGTCAGCTGAGGGCCTTCCTGTGGCCATTTTTCCTCATCCAAGTTCTTACCAGATTCACTTTCCAGGCCAGTTGATTCTTTAATCAGTACCAGTCTTAATCAGTATTGATCTTGGCTGGACATTAAGAAGTTACATGTTGCTGTCTCTTCAGGTGTTTGTAACCACTTTTAACTTCTCTCTCACAAGAGCTAATGGTACCTGTCTGACTACAGATCAGACTCCTTCCAAAGCATACCAAACCACATACTGGGAAATGTGCATAGGCCTGTCTTTGCCAGCTAAGATGGTCCCACCCACAAACCAACCAAGCAACAGGAACCAGGGTTATCAAATCTGCAGTACCTTCAAAATCACTTTGAAGTACTTCCTACTGACTACATTGGTAGTTTATTCTTCTTAACAGGGTTCTTCGGGTCCCCATCTCCCTAGAGTTATTTAGCTGAATTGTCATTCCTCCCACTTTTCATGCCTCCATAACCTGTCATCTCCTCTATATGCCTTTTACAAAATGCTATTTTCTTTTTAACTGAGAGCATATATTTCTTTGACCCATCCTGTGATGAACCGTCCTAACGGGCTTTGGCGGGCCACTTCCCTCTTTTTACCCATCCTGTTCTTCCTTACATACACAGTTACATGGATGTCCCATTACTTAAAACCATATGTAGACCCTCAGCTTTCCCAGACAAATAGCATTAGTTTTCCTGACTAGCTTCCAGAGATTGAGTTACTGTTTTGGCTGGCCTTTTCAGGGAACTTCGCAGACAGAAAGTACCACCTAATTGTTACCGTAGTGCCGGAAGAACTTATCTTGCACTCTGAACTGCACTAATCATTTATAAACATAGGTGTATCTGCCTGAACCCAAGAGCTCCTGAGTCAAGCCTGCCTTACTCTTTGGGATCCTTGGTATTTCTAAAACTGCTACGAACTTTATGTGATTTGAGAAACTCCTTTAGTTCATGAAGATGACCCAGGCAGAAGAGATTCCTAGGAAGTGGCAGGTGAAAAGTACCAACAGATTGTGAGGAATGTGGTACAAAGTCCAAGTAGCACCTTTGGAGTAGAAAGCAAGGGTGAGCTGGCCTGTCAGCTGTGGGTCTGAAATTCAGCCTGCATTATTCATAATGTAACTGAAGCTTAGGGGCGGGGGGAGGGGAGGTAAGAATAGAAAAAACAGGGATTCACATTACAGTGTGGCAGGTGCAGGGGATAGAAAATGGCCCAGGCCATTGAGACCTCCTTGGCCATCCCATACTACTCATTTGTGCATTTGAGGAGGAAAAACCAGTTTCATGTGACACGCTGAACAATAGCAAATCTGTCTTCCTAAGCACAGTAAACAGACTTTCTCAAACATACCAAGTCTTAGTTTCTGGAGATGGGGTGTGTGTCGTTTCCAGCACACAGGAATTCTGGATGTGCCAGGTGTATGGGGCTGCTTGACTCCAGTGAAAGGGAAATGGCTCCGCTCTGCACTGTGGCAGTTGGCAAAGGACTTCGACCTCTTTATGTTCCAAGTTGGTCAGGGAAAACTGTGGTCTCAACATGCAGGTCTCTGGGCATAACCCAACGGGCGGTGGGGAAATTAACTCAGTTTGCAAGGTATACACAATTGTGCTAGCAGCTTGGTATTTTCTGTGAAGGAGCTTGTTGTCACCAGGTAGTGATGTAAAGTTCAAAAGTTAGTCTATTAATAGAACTGTCAGTAGAGATGGGGAAAATTTTTACACCCAATCCTCTGAGAACAGATTTGCTGAATCTTTCCTAGCTATTAATAGGATGGCTTAGGAGTTCCTACCAATAGAAGTCAGTGGATCCTTGGAAAGAGCATATTCCCAAAAGATTATATACTTGGTGATTCTTTTATGATGATTCTTTCTTTACTCCCACAGAAAGCTAGTTATTCCTCTTTCATATCATTTGAGCTGTAGTCAATATTTAATACCCTAAGCATCTCCGTGTGCCTTACACTGATGCAATATAATTCTAAGCGTAGTATGACAATTCTCATTTGGTCTGAGTTGAGGTTAGGGAGGGGGGTTGTTTAGTATATGTGAAATGGAGCTATTCTTTCTCTGAGGGAGTGAGAGTGTTAAAAGAAATTTTGTTGTGTGAGTTTATAAGTCACTATTTTATTTTATTTTTTTTAAGATTTTGCTTATTCATTTGAGAGAGAGAGAGAGCACAAGCAGGCGGAGAGGGAGAGGGAGAAACAGACTCCCTGCTGAGCTGGGAACCCGACATGGTACTTGATCCCAGGAACTGGAGATCATGACCGGAGCTGAAGGCAGATGCTTAACCATCTGAGCCACCCAGGCGCCCCATAAATCACTATTTTAAAATTACAACTTGCTAACTAAGAAGTAATTCCTGACTACAAAAGGGTAATGAGGGAACTTTTTTTGGTGTGATGGACATGTTCTACATTTTGATTGTGGAGGTGGTTACACAGTTGTATACATTTGTCAAAACTCACTGCATTATACACTTAAAATTGCTGAATTAACATTGTATGTTGTTATACTTCCATGAAGGCTGTTTCTAAAACAGCAGAGCAATACAGTCTGACTCAGTAATACCACTTCATGGCTGTGAAAGGAAATCCCTGCTGATTGTTTCTGGAATCTTAGGGAACTGTGTAAGGGAAATAGTAGAACTTGCTGTTTCCTAAGGCTGCCACATGTTCAAAAAGCTTAGAGCTATGAGAAGACAAGGAAGGCGGTGAAGGATAAACCACCCATCCACTTTCTGCTTAGCTGGTCTTTGTCTCATAATTGCAGGTCAAAGGCAGAAATGAGACACACTTGCCGTGGTACCATCAACCTCGCCACGGCCAACATCACCGTGGAGGACTCCTGCAACTTCATCATCTCCAACGGCGGCGCTCAGACCTACCATCTGAAGGCGAGCTCAGAGGTGGAGCGGCAGCGCTGGGTGACGGCCCTGGAGCTGGCCAAGGCGAAGGCTGTGAAGATGCTGGCAGAATCGGGTAGGGAGCAGAGAACACCACGTCTGGGGAGCTTCCTGTTTGCCCCTCCTAGGCACATACCTTATTTTGTACCTCACTGTCCGTTAATTATCACCCATCTGACTGACTCAGGCATCTCCTCCTCATGCGGTATTTCTCCCGGAATGGTGGTTTTCATCTGGGCGCAGTTCTGCCCTGCGGGGGTCATCAGGCAGTGTCTGGAGATGTTTCTGTGGTCCTAGCTGAGGGATGCTGGTACTATGGGCACCCAGTGAGGAGAGGCCGGGGAGGCTGCACAGGACAGCCCTCACAAAGAGGAGTTAACTGGGCCCAAATGTCAGTAGTACCAAGGCGGAGAAACTCTGTCCTCGAAGCATAATGGTTGTTGTTTTGGCTTTTAATGCCATTTGACTACCTTAAAATTTGGGGAAAGAAATATTTTATTGCTAGGTCTGTCTTAAGATTATTACAACTCACGGTTAGATTCTATCTTTATTTGTTTTCTTTTTCTCCTGGCATTTTCTTACTTAAGTATCTTCTGAGATGAAACAAGACACATTATATGGGATACCTCCTATGGAAAATCTTCAGTTTGCTACCTTAGTTTCACTAAAAAGAGTGGTCTACACATGTTTCGATTTTTCTTCAAGGAAAATGGTGGTATTTCCCCTGCCCCCCCCTTGTTGATAGTTTAATCACACTGAGCTTGTCCACCCAGAACTGACCAAGATGGTCACCTGCTGGCTTTGGTTCATCTCTTGTTTTTTTATCCCCTGTCATTTCCCACACTGTATTATATCTATTAAACAGTGAAAAGAAATTTACCGCTTTGTAAGTTTTTTCGTAACAGGTTATATTTTGACTTCAGTCCTGCCTCTCAGGCTAGCAGATAGGGGAGGTCTTTCCTTATTTCTTTTGTTTTGATTTTAGTGCTGATGTTAGCTCCCCCAAAGGAAGTGACACTGCTAGAAAAGCATTTTGCAGTTGCAGAGTGTTGGGTACAGAACTGATAGCGAGAGGTACAGCGTGGCTCTATTTGACCTACTGTTGGAGGGTCATTTCAGTGCAGGGGTGGCTTTAGTGTCAGATGAGTTCATCACAAACTTCCTGAGCTCTCCTTTGGAAAAGGTAAATTAATGAGTCTTTTGGTGATGTGGATATTGCTTACAAAGAACCAGAGTGCAATTCTCAACCCATTTCATACAGGGCTCACCCATCACCCAGTGGATAATGGTGGATTTATAGTAATGATCAGCTTGGACTGGATTGGAACCCTCAAACTGGAGTTACAAGGCTCAACAATTCATTCCCAATCCCAGGAGCTATTTAGCTTCTCCATCCTATCTTCCAGGGATCATTGATTCTCAAACTTCAGTGTGCATCAGAATGGTCTGGGCAGCTTATTCAAAATTCAGGTTCCTGGGCCTTGCCTCACACCAGCCAAATCAATTTCTGGGGTGGGGCCAGAGTGTTGGCGCCATTAAGAAGAAGCCTAGGGGTGGGGGGAGGGGTGGGGAAATTGAATGTAGGTGGACAAAAGGTACAGACTTTTAGTTATAAGATAAATAAATACTGGGGATGTGACATACATCCCCATGATGACTATAGTTTTTTGTTTTTTGTTTTTTTAAGATTTTATTTGTTTATTTAACAGAGAGAGAGAGAGTGAGCATAAGCAGGGGGAGCGGCAGGAAGAGGGAGAAGCAGACTCGATGCGGGGCTCGATCCCAGGACCCAGGGATCATAACCTGAGCAAAAGGCAGATGCTTAACTGAGTGAGCCACCCAGGCGCCCCTAAATGATGACTATAGTTAACACTATATGGTATATTTGATAATTGCTAAGAGAGTACATCCTAGAAGTTCTCATCACTAGGAAAAAAACTTTTTTCCCCTTTTTTGTGTGTCTATATGAGATGATGGATGCTAACTACATTTACTGTGATAATCATTTGTCAATATATGTAAGTCAAATCATTATGCTTATACAGTGCTATATGTTACATATATATGCTATATGTCAGTGATGACTCAATAACACTGGAAGAAAAAAGAAAAGCATGGGCAAAGTAAATGCTCATTGGCGTGTGCCACAGCGGGAGAAAAAGGAAGAACCACTCAGGGGTTTGTGGTACAGGTGGGCCGCGGACCACAGCAGAGCCCAGTTGTCTGGTAATGGCAAGCCCTCAGCTGGTCCGAAAGCACGGCTGGTTTCGTTGCGGGCAGAGTGGGTGGGGTTCTGACTCTCAGCTCTGGAGTCACGTAACCGGAGTCCTGTAACTCACCTTTGGCTCCTCCAGATGAGTCAGGAGACGAAGAGTCTGTCTCACAAACCGACAAGACGGAGCTGCAGAACACCCTGCGGACGCTGTCCAGCAAAGTGGAGGACCTGAGCACGTGCAACGACCTGATAGCCAAGCACGGCACAGCGCTGCAGCGCTCGCTCAGCGAGCTGGAGGCCCTGCGGCTGCCCGCCGAGAGCAACGAGAAGATCAAGCAGGTCAATGAACGGGCCACGCTCTTTAGGATAACATCCAATGCCATGATCAACGTGAGTGCAGCCAGCGCCTGGGTTGCCTTTTCATTCCCTCCCTCTTCAGAGTGCAGTTCTCCCCACGTGCCGTGCCGGGGCAAATTGTAATTGATAAAGCAGGGAACGGTAGGTCCTGCTTCACTGCTCAGGGGATTTAAGTTACATTATCCGTTGCATGAAAGAGAACAGACCGCGCAGATGCAATGACTTTCATGCTCTGCTCACACAGTGCTCTCCAACCTGGGACTTCGTTAGGAGGCCAGAGGCCCAGCCTTGCTTCTGCAGCCGGCAGGACATCCCATGGTGATGTTAGTTGAGTCCCTTAACCTCTCTGGGTTGCGGTTTTGTTAATTTGTTTTTATCTAACTTGATCTGTTGGATCGGAGTGGTCTCCGTGGGTCCCTTCCACTGTCGTGTGTGAGCTTCAAGTTGGGAGTCTTACCATACTTTGCTAGTGCGCTCTGGCCTACGGTGTGGTAAGTGGGGGCCGGCCAGGTACTAGTGAGAACTTTATAATACTAGTTAGTCCCATCTGTGTAGTCCTTGATTCCGGGGCTAATTCTGGGTGATAAGACAAAAGTACTCAAATTTGGATACTTTGCTTTAAAAATAGAAGGGATCGGTGCTTCTGTTTTATTATGACTCCAGCCTCGGGTGGCTGTGTGGAATACTTCAGCTGCTTGGGTGCAGGGCTCTAGGTAAACTCAGAGCATGGCGGGCGTTGGGATGTATTTCAGATACTGGGTGACAGGTGTGAAATGAATACATGGTTTAAACGGCACTGTTGCTCCTCTGTCGGTGACTGATTCTCACCTGGTGCGTTGTTTCAGTTCACTTGCACAGAAGAACACCAGAGGATGTGTCCTAAGGCAAGTGAAAAGAGTATTCTGAGAAAGGGCTTATGCTGGTTTTGCCCCTGTCCAATTAAATGGGATGAAATTACCTCACTAGGGCCAGATTTTCCCTTGTTCAGGGAGTGATACTAAGACATTTGCTTAGAACTAGTTTAGTTCACATGGCTTCTAGAAATCAAAGGTCTTTCTCGTGCCCAGGGGAAATTTTAGTTTTTCTCACTTAAAAACCCCTCTGTTACTCCATAGAAAGTTGTGAGAACCTTGATTTTCATATCATTTTCTGAAATGCTGAACATTTTCTTCAGTGCTCTGATTCACACACCATGTAGAAGAGGCTAATTATTTTTGTCCACTTAAGGACTGCAGGAAGATCAGCTGTCTCCCAAGCCCATTCTGCCCATCAGCACGAATGCTTGTGGTTCTAATGTCTAATCGTATGCTCTTGTTCCAAACTGTCCCACTTCTTAGTGACTGTGTGCCTGTTTTTCAGGTCCTCTTATGATCAGGAAAACCTCGTAAAAAATACAGGTCAATTCACCAATAAATATACTTCTTAAATGGAACAGGACACAACAGTCTCCTGACAGTGAATGTGGCCTTTTATCCCTGCTCCATGGCAGGTTTTTTTCTCCTCTGATGTGAAAAATTAAACACCTCTTGGTTAAAAAATTTTCTCATAAAACTGAAACTTAGTTTGGATTTTTCTTTTGAAAGAAATGCCCATCTTTGTTCGTTGGGGCAGTTCTTCTTCCCCAAGTTGTAAATGTTCAGAGTTTGTGTCAAAGGGAATGATCCTTTGGCAATCAGAGGTAAGTTCTGTTTTTTCATTCTGTTCTCCCCAGTGTACTGCCTATGCCCCCTTCATAGCTGGTTGTTGCTTGAAATGGGTTTTTTTATCCTTGCATTTTTTCCTTGGTATCTTTTAGGTGATAGTGGCAAGGCCTTAAAATTAACATGCTGACTTTACATCTCACAACAGGCAAAGTTTTATCAAAGGAAGAATACATTTCACTCAATTTCTTGATTGCTTAGGACATAGCTCTTCTTTCTACCAAAGTGAATTGAACCTGGGAGATACATCTGATACTGTTAGTGTATCCATTTGCTTATTCAGGAAACATCTGTTGAGCACCATCTGTGTTCTAGGCACTGTGCTAGGGGATATAAAACAAATATGGATATGGTCCCTGCCCTCAGGGAGATTATTCTCTAGTGAGGGGACAGAGAAGTAAACGGATCATTATGGAGTGTGCTAGGTGTCATGATAGAAAGGAACACAGGGTGCTATGGTATATATAGGATATTGGAAGTGTTTAGCTCATACCAGGAAGATTAGAGAAGGTGACTCCTCAACTAAGTTCTGAAAGACCAGAGAGACTCTTCCTCTGAAAAAAGGCAATATTGACAGCTTGGGGGCCTGAAGTCCAACTGCCTTAGCTATCTACATAACCTGCTTCCTCTGTGAACTCAATTCCTTTTCTGTAAATGGTGATGAAACTAGTAGCTGCTGAAAGGATTGTTGAAAGGCTTCTATTAGATAATTAATGTAAAGGGTTCAGCAAAGTGCCTGACATATAATTGCCTTTCACTAAACTTTAGTTATGACCAGTATTCTTAAAAGAAGTGAGGGAGAGGAACTGATCTAGGTACAGCTGTGGCTCATGGGGATCCCTTCCCTCTCTCTCAAAGTCTGGAAACTACTAATTGACTGTTAGAACAAGGAAGTAGCTAGAGATAAGGCTGGCCAGGGATTAAGTGTGGGGGAGGGGATGGGGTGCAGATCCTACTAAATGGGCTTGGTAGAGTGGATTAGAAGAGGATAAGACCTATTTTGATGCAGGCTTAACTATGATAGCTAACATCTCATTGAATGCTTACCGTGAGCCTCAGATTTCTAAATGCTTTATATGTAAAGCGACAACTCTTTGAGATAGTTGCTGTGGTTGTTCTTTGTTTGCATATGAGGCACAGATAGGTTAAATGACTTGCCCCAAATTCCATAGCTAGATAGTGGGATGGAGCTGCGATGAGAGCCCCAACAATGGAACGCCTCTGAGTATGGAGGATGGAAAGATGTGTACACAGATCCCAGAAATATTAAAGAAGATTCAATAGGACTTGATAATCAGAAGTGGGGAGGGAAGAAAAATTAAGAATCAAAGGTGCCTCCTAGTTTCCTGGCTTGGGCAGGGGGAAGGGCCCTGGTACTGTTCTTGGCGTGGAGAAGCAGAGTCAGAACGGGAATGTGGTGAGTTCACTCTGGGACCCGATGATGTTGAGATTACTTTGAACCATTGGATAGACAATTGGATATCCTGTCTCCATGAATACAGAGCTGGAATTACTGATTTCATGGGCATTAGCTTATAGGCAAAGGTTGAAACCATGGGAGTAGATACTCTGTTTATCTTTTATTTTCTCCATAACAGGGCATAGACTTTTAAGTTTACATTGCTTCCTGCCTTCATTATTTATTAAGCAACCTTTATCAGGCTCCTACAATGTACAAAGCAACTAAGTTAGGAGCTGGAGATATGTGTATAAATAAGGTATAAATGGTGTCTTCGGGTTGCTCATAATCCACCTGGAGAGACAGAAAATCAGTCACAATACCACTGTGGATGGTACAAAACAGAAGTGTGTGCATAGTGCTATGGAAATGCAGAGGAGAGATTGGCTGCTTATGAAATCATCACAGAAGAAGTAACATTTGCCACAGATCTTAAAGAACAAAGAGGAGGGGAGGAGGCTACAAGGCAGGTGGTGGCCACACCTGAAGGGCCCTTGACGGTCAACCCAATGGGGGAGCCAGTGAAGGGGCTAATATGATCAGGTCTGTGTTTTGTCTGTAGATCCCTTCCTTGATGCCCACGTAGGCTTGTAGTTTTTAAGGTCAGTTGTTTCTCTTCGTGACCAAGATAAAAACCAGTTACTTTTCCCAATTTTGATCTAATTCAGGACAGACTCCCTTTTCTCAGCGTCTGAATTCCTCAGCTTTAGGTGACCTGAGTGTGGTCAGGAATGTATTGAAAGCAATTATCCTCTGCTTGTCCTCATCTTTCTTTTAGTCAATAGATTGCTTCTTTGGGTTCAGTTCACATAGTTGCCCCTGGCGATGTTGCCACAAATACCTTGCCTAGGTTTATTGCTCACTTGGCATTTGTTTAGTCCTCATGACCAGGAATATATAAAGGAACCATAACAACCATGTTCAGTTTTTTTTCTGGGATTGACCTTGATTGCATCACGGAGCTGGCTGTCCCTGATACCGTGGAATAAAAAGGAGCCTTTCGCTGTAATTTGCTAAAGTTCCTAGAATATGGTTACTTTAATGGGCTTACAGAGGCCTGAGGGAAAGCTCTGACTAGTTGAGTTGAGCATAACTCCTTCTCCGTCCAGGCCTGCAGAGATTTCCTCATGTTAGCCCAGACCCATAGTAAAAAGTGGCAGAAGTCCCTTCAGTATGAGAGAGACCAGCGTATCCGGCTGGAGGAGACCCTGGAGCAGCTAGCGAAGCAACATAATCACCTGGAGAGGGCCTTCCGGGGGGCCACGGTGCTGCCAGCCAACACTCCGGGCACTGCTGGTTCTGGAAAAGGTAAGTCGCTTGGGTGGCCTGTTCAGATATGAGCCAGGTGGTTTTCTGCCGTTGATAGCAGACCTGCAGACTCTCCAGGATCAGTGACTCCTGGGCCAGGGAGTTGGAGCTGTTTACTTGGCTCTTCTGCTGCTCTCTATCAAGTGTTGCTCTGTTGGTAGTTAGTGTGGTCAAGACCCTGCTGGGCCGGGTTTTGGTCAATTGAGCCAAAGTAAACGAATGGCCTTCTCCTCACAGATCAGTGCTGCTCTGGCAAAGGAGACATGAGTGATGAAGATGATGAGAATGAGTTTTTTGATGCTCCTGAGATCATCACCATGCCTGAGAATTTGGGCCACAAGTAAGTTGTCCTTGACCCCCCCCGAAATGAACACATCCGACCTTCAGAGTTGAGAAATGTTTCAGTGGGACTATCAAACTTGTCGATGTTAACTCAGATCTGGACTCTTTTCCTTAAATGAATGGAAAACCCTCAACTTTTTTCCATGAACGACCTCCAGAGATGTTTAAATTCATGCATATTCTAATCTAAGTGTCCTTCGGTCACCCGTTACTAAGTTTGTGCGGTGTGCTTTGCATTCCGCTTTGTAGAGACCTGGTGCGGACCAGACTCTGGTTGTTGACCCTTGTTCTGATTCTCACATGTTTCCCACCTGTGTAGACGGACTGGCAGCAACATCAGCGGGGCCAGCAGTGACATCAGCCTGGATGAACAGGTAACACTCATTCGGGAGCCATCGGGTGAGGGATGTGGGCATGATTCCCAAGGATTTGCCTGTAAAGCCCTACGAGAAACAGAAAATACTGATTCTTTTTTAATATGGGGGAAGGGAAGCTTATAAATACCGGGTTTTCTGTTCTTTGTGGGTGACTGAATGGCTTTGTTTTTGCCCTTAGTACAAGCATCAGCTGGAAGAGACCAAGAAGGAAAAGAGAACTAGAATACCATACAAGCCAAACTACAGCCTCAATTTATGGAGCATCATGAAGAACTGCATTGGAAAAGAACTCTCAAAGATCCCCATGCCGGTGAGGCTCTTGCACGCCTGGGCTCTGCCAGGAAGGCCTCTCGGGCCGCAGCGGGAAGTGTGCTTGCTGGGACAGCCGCATGCGCTCGAGAGGCAGTTCATGTGTGGCGTGGTCTTTGTTACCCTTATAGTCATAAACTATCCCTTAAAAAATTAGCTGCTTTAATGTAGTCTGTAGATCTGGTGTGTTTCCGGATCACTTCGAATCAGATGCATTTGTTTAGTGACATTTATGAGCAGATTCCTAAGCGCGACGTGCTGGGGGCATGCACAGATAAACAGAGCGGAGTTTCTGTTTTCAAAAAGCATGTAGTTTAAAAGAGACAGACCATGAAAACAGGTAGAAAATTTTAGTCTCCATGGTAGTGTTACGGGAAGTACTAGCCGTACACAGGCTTGGGGAGCGCAGAACAAAAACAGTCTGTTCCGTCTGGGAAGATGAGGATCCTCTCCATGGTGAAGTCGGTGTTTGGGCTGACCTCCGTGCCTCCCACCCTTCCCTCCTCCAGTCTGTCCACACTGTAGCCAGAATGACCTTTTTAAAATTACAGATGTAGTCCTGTCACTCCTTAGCCTAAAATCCTTAACTGGATCCTTTTTGGCTTTGAGGGTAGTCCAGATTCCTTAGTGGGCCTGATTCTTCCTCCCCTGGGCCAGGCTCCACCCACACTGGTGATCCAGTCCTTCAGAGTTACCTTCAGGTTTGCAGAGGCATCTTGGCTTCTCCCCCGTGGGGCATTTGCACAGACTGCTCTTTCTACCCCAACTTTCATCAGCTCCCCACGCACCCATGCTACTTTTCTTTTCCCGTGGCTAATCGCCTTGAGGATTCAGCTTTAGCATTATGTCCGGGAGTGAGCTTTCACCCATGCATCCGGTCAGGGTGAGATGGCTCTCCCTTGTGTTCCAGCAGGTTCCATTGCTCAGTCATTACACAAGCATTTACTGAGTGCCTGCTCTCTGCCTGGTGTTGCACCAGTGTATTAGTGACGAAACAAATCCCAAATCTGTTTGTCTAAACCCAGGGTCAGCAAACTGTGGGCCTCAAGGCCAAATCTGGCTGCCATCTATGCAGCCTGCAAGCTAAGAATAGTTTTTATGTTTTTAAATATTTCAAAAGAATAAAAAAGAGGATAATATTTCGTGACGTGAAAATTACGTAAAATTGAGATGTTAGCATCCCGTGAGTTTTATTGGACCACAGTGATGCTGGTTCACGCGTGTACTGTCCGTGGCTGCTTTCGTCCTTCGGCGGCAGTGTCGAGCAGCTGTGACCGAGACCGTATGGCAGTGTCGTGTGCGATAGGGAATATTCAGGCTTTGAGGGCCATATAAATATTTACTGTCTTACCTTTTACAGAAAAAGCTGGCCAACTCCTACCTTAAACAAATATTAGCTTAACTCATTCTCCTGTTAAAGTCTGGAGCTAGGGGATCCAGGGCTGGTACCATACTCCACGCTGTCAGGACCACGCTTCTTTCTACCCTGTTGCTCTCCTACCTGTGGCCTCAGTTCCTAGGTCTGAAGTGGCCGCCCCGGCTGGGACCATCAGGATCTCATTCCAGTCAGCAGGAAGAAGGAACGAGAAGGCCATGCCCTGCCTGTTAAGAGTGCGTCCTAGAAATTGCATAAACTAGTTTCACTTTAGTCTCTTTGGCCAGAACTTAGTTATATGGCCACAGCTGGCAAGGGGGTCTCCTACTTTCAGTGGGGTGGCCTAGTTAAACACTGGAGGGTTCTATGTCTTGCAGAAGAAGGGAAGAATGGAGAGTGGGGGGTAGCATAGAGAAATACAAAAAGTATTCTCCTCCCCTCTTGGGTCTCAGGAAGCAGCGTGTGGCTTCTGCTTCTCCACAGACTGCGTTCCTTATGGGGAGAGACTGTGTCTTCCTGGTCTTCAGATCTTGGATGCTGAGCCAGTGCCTGGCACAGGTACACCAGTTAGCAATTGTTGAAGTAATTAACTGGGTCTTAGAAAACAGTGATTTATATGTAAGTGTGTAGGCTTTTTGTCAGAAAAGCGTGGACGTCCAGACAAGAAAAGGCCACGAGTTAGCACCGTGGAGACACACAATATAGTTGGTTTACTGGGGGGTCTGAAAAGAAGCCGCACTTTCCTGGTGCCTTGCAGAAAGTAGTGGGAAGGACGTCATTGCAGCCTCAGAAATGCAGTTCCTGCTTAGAGATAACTTCCGAGGCTAGGTGACCTCTCTCTCTCCTTTACCATTAGTTCCTTGTTGACCTTGACACTAGGGGTATGCAGTCCTGTGGCTGTTTGCCCGAAGCTCTAGTCCTCACCCTCTGCCTGCACCGTGGGGCGTCACCGGAGAGCTGGGTCCTCTAGGCTGTTTCTCGGGTTCTGTGTCTTGGCGGCCAGCTGCGCTCCACCAGTGCAAGGCACCAGTAGGAGTTGTGGGGGGCGGTTGGAGAAGGGAGGGACCCCGGCCGTGCATTCTCCTGGGCAGTGCTTTAACGGTGGCTGTGTGGCTCTGGTTTCCACTGGACGGGGCCCGTGAGGCTTCAGCTTCTGCTGGGAGCCTCTGGCCTCTGGGCCATGGTTCTGCCGCTGCTTCTCTCTGTTCCTCCAGCTGTTGTGATCTCCATCAGCCGTGTAATGAATTCCCTCCTTCCTTTGTTTCCCTGTTGGGCCTCTGGCTGATAAAATGACCAATATGAAAAGCTTGGCGCCTTAAAGAAACTCTGGTTCCTGGAACAGTGGTCGGGGGCCAGGGCTGCGTGTGTGTGAAGAACAGCGAGGGCTTACGGATGCCTAAGGCTGTGCCCGTATGTCTTGTAGCCACCAGCGGAGCGCACTGCTCGTCCGGTGTCCCTCAACATGCATGGAAGCGTTACTTTGTGTTGCCTGAAATTCTGCCAAGGAGATTTTATTGGCGTAGTTTCTAAGTACCTTCTGTAAAAAAGACTTGAGGATTTGAGCTCTGTTAGTCCATTACCCCTCAGTGTGCATTTTTTCTTCTGTTTTTCTCTAAGTGTCTCTCAGTGTCAAGAAGATGGTGTTGGAATGTGGTGCCCTGTTTTAGTTGAGGCACTGATTTCTTCAAGATCCTACTTCCCAAAAGAGGAGTGTTCTTTTTTTTTTTAGATTTTAATTTGTAATTTATTTGAGAGAGAGAGAGAGCACAGAGGGGAGAGTGAGAGGGAGAAGCTGACTCCCCACTGAGTGGAGAGCCCAATGCGGGGCTTGATCCCAGGACCCTGAGATTATGACCGGAGCTGAAGGCAGACGCTTAACCGACTGAGCCACCCAGGCGCCCCCCAAAAGGGGAGTGTTCTATTGTTGGTCCGGTGGCTCTGTGTTCACTGGGAAATTTTCACAGAGAAATGCTGGGTATATTTCTCAGAGAAAAAGCAGGCTGTAGCCTATTTTTCATTTTTTAAATGTATAAATGCATAGAAATAAACATGAAAATATAATGGTTATCTTTGGGTAATGGCATCTCAGGTAAATTTTTTCCTTTTTAAAGCTTTTATAGCAGAAACTACAAGACAGTTCACAATTGGGAGGGCAGTAAATATTAGGGTACTATGTGGCTCAGAGATTGGTAGGTAGGAGGTTGGACAAAAATGTGGAAAAAGAGGTGGGACCACAGGAAAGAGAAGTGTTTTTGTTTGTTTTAACTGAAATATTGCTCTAGGCCAGCGCTAGTCAATAGAAAGGGAATTGTTTTCCTCCTTCCTCTGTTCTCTGGGTTCAAAACTCAGGCTAATGATATGCAGGCTTGTTCAGCGAGATTGCTGTATTGTAAAGCTAAAGTAAGCTTTGTGGGCTAGCCTGGGAACCTAACCTGTTTTTTATAGTGATTTTTTAAGTAGTAAAGTCATCTTAAATTCCAGTCAATTTAGAAATTAACTCTTTTTGGGGGGGATGGAGAGATAATGTCTCTTTTGTTCACGTCTCTCTATACCCAGCGGATGGTACAGGATCTGGCAAACATGAGGGATCACTAAATATTTGTGGAACGTGTAAGGGGATCAATGAATGAATGAACATCTGCCCTACAGAAGCACACACATACTTTCTTCATCCTGTGGTTGAGAGCCCTAAGTTGGCTCTGAAACTTGAAAGGCAGAAACACCCGAAGCCCCCAGTGAGCCCCCATCATGAGCACTCCTGTTCAGAACACAACTGTCCAGCCTCAGAGAAGAAACCAGAATCCTGGCCTGATGTAGAACTGAATCAATAATTAGCAATTGAGGGGCGGCTGGGTGGCTCAGTCAGTTAAGTGTCTGCCTTCAGCTCAGGTTATGACACCAGGGTCCTGGAATCGAGACCCATGTCGGGCTCCTTGCTCAGCGGGAGTCTGCTTCTCCCTCTCCCTCTGCCCCTCCCCCCGCTTGAGCTCGCTCTCTCTCACAAAAAAAATAATAAAATCTTAAAAAAAAAAAATTAGCAATTGTCTTATCCAGGAGTAGTAGCTAACTTTTGTAATGTTTTCTTTTCACCAGTCGGGACAATCCTGTACTCATAATTTACTACCCTTTCTTTTCTTCCTCAAGAATTTTAAATACCTTACTTCCTCTCTGAGTATACTTGTGCTAAAATACATTTCTTCTTTTATTCATTCTTTCTATACCTATTTGATGATGGTTTCCAATGGATGAGGCATCAATGGCTCTCGGATATGCAGGGATGAACGAAGAGGCACGGTTCCCATCTCAAAGAGCTTACAGTTAGTGAAATAAATGAAAACAGTGATTTATACCGCTCATTGACAAGGACAGTTGACCAGGGAGAGTGGGTCACTTGTAGGTTAGATCTTAGAGCTGGTCTCCTGAGCAGAGGCCTCTTTTCTTCCCAGTGATCGGCTTTATCATCTCGACATCGCGATATGTCTCTCTACCTGCAGAAACATTCAACTGTCTCTTATAGATGTGTGGGCAAAGTTTTTAAATCTGTTCTTTTCCTGACAGGTGAACTTTAATGAGCCCTTATCCATGCTTCAGCGCCTTACTGAAGATCTGGAATACCATGAGCTGTTAGACCGAGCTGCAAAATGTGAGAACTCTCTAGAACAGCTCTGTTACGTTGCAGCTTTCACCGTGTCCTCCTACTCCACTACGGTCTTCCGTACCAGCAAGCCATTCAACCCCCTCCTTGGGGAGACTTTCGAGCTGGACCGATTAGAGGAGAATGGGTACCGCTCCCTCTGTGAGCAGGTAAAGGAGCCTCAGGACTGTGACACATTTACTTTGAAGAAAGGGCTGGTTTTGGTTGATACCCCTGGGTGTTATATTTGCAGAAATTCCAGTCCTGTCATTCCAGACTGCCTTCTTTTCCTTTAGGGCTTCAACACTGGAGGCCCTGGTGTTCACCTACTGTTGTGGGTATAAAAATGTCATGCGTGCATTTTGGGTGTTTTCTCACCAATTCATAGGCAGTATCTTTTCCTTCTCCTTTCCTCCGTCTTAATTTGAACCACTCATTTCTTCAAGGTGAGTCATCATCCTCCTGCTGCTGCACACCATGCCGAGTCCAAAAATGGCTGGACACTGCGTCAGGAAATCAAGATCACCAGCAAATTCCGAGGCAAATACCTCTCCATCATGCCCCTCGGTAAGGCCGCCATCTGTGTAAAAAAGAAAGATTTTCTGGCATGAAAGAAGTGGTCACTGGTTTAATAGTCAGGAGACTAGAAATCTGATTTGGGTACTGAGCCTTAACTCGCCAGCGTTGGGCAGGTCATTTCACTTCTCAGCGATCAAATGAGTGAGGAGGCATGAGATTCTTGAAGGACCCATCCAGTCATAAATGCTTCTTCTTAGTTATATCTAATAAATTTTTAAGTATTATTTTAGAACATAAAATCTAGCGTGCTTAAAACTCTTTCTCTTAACCAGTGTTGTTGCCCCCACTGCTCTAGCAGTCAGCTTAGCTTCACTCCGTAAATCACAGTTCCTGTGACTGCAAGGTTAGGTTTCTCGGGCGGTCCCTCCCCTTTTGCTCTCCTTTCTCCCCTCTCTCTTCCACCACTGGAAGGGTGAAGTATCATTAATGAATGGCTCAACTCCAGGTAAGATGAAACTTTATTTTAAAAGATCTAATTGGAGGGCGCCTGGGTGGCTCAGTCGGTTAAGCGACTGCCTTCGGCTCAGGTCATGATCCTAGAGTCCCGGGATCGAGTCCCGCGTCGGGCTCCCTGCTCGGCAGGGAGTCTCCTTCTCCTTCTGACCCTCCCCCCTCTCATGTGCTCTCTCTCATTCTCTCTCTCACAAATAAATAAATAAAATCTTTTTAAAAAAATAAATAAATAAAATAAAAGATCTTATTGGATTACAAGTTTATTGTGCACCAACATGGAAAAGATCAGGCCTGGGAATAGGGCTCCTAATATGCAGTATTAGAGAGTCTATACTTTAGGGGAAATGAGATTATTCACAAAGTGTAGTAGAGATTCTCGAGGTTCTCTTGAACCAGAGCAACCACATTTGGCCATGTGTGTCCAGAAGAGTGAATGCCGAAAAAGAAACACAGAGCAGACAGAAAGAAACCAAGTAGCTCCCTAGAGACAGAGCCGACAGGGCAACTGCCTAAGCTCCCGGTGGCCTTCCATTTCCCAGTTCTAGTCTGTCATGAGGCGTAGCCTTAGTGCTGGGTTAGAGTCGTCTTCTTCAGTAAACTCCCCTTTCTCTCAGAAATAACAAAATGTAGCAGGTATAGAAATGAGAAAGTTTCTAGGAAAAAAAATTAGCCAGAAAACAAATGCAGGAATGTTTGTGATATATTAAAAGGAGAAAAGAAACGGGAGTGTTAGCTCTAGGGCCTTGTGGTTGATATGCAAAAGACTCTTAGATCAAAGGTGACTGAGGGATTTTGGTCTTGACGTTCACTGAAGACCTTAGAAAAGGTTCAAATTGCTTAACTGTCTTTGATGCTAACAATTTCAGAAGTATTAGGTTAAGAGTAGTAAAGCCTGGGGCGCCTGGGTGGCTCAGTTGGTTACGCGACTGCCTTCGGCTCAGGTCATGATCCTGGAGATCCTGGAGTCCCTGGATCAAGTCCCTGGATCAAGTCCCGCATCAGGCTCCCTGCTTGGCGAGGAGCCTGCTTCTCCCTCTAACCCTCCCCCCTCTCATGTACTCTTTCTCTCTCTCATTCTCGCTCTCTCAAATAAATAAATAAATCTGTAAAAAAAGAAAAAAAGAGTAGTAAAGCCTGGGGTGTTCTAACCTAATTTGCAGAACTAGGATGTTAATGGTCATGTTACAATATGACTTTCACCCATGGAGAAGTTTGAGGCCCCCTGAGGATCTCCAAAGGGATGGATTTTAACTCTAAGGAGCCGCCCTTTCTTTTTTCTTTTTTTAAATTTTTAAAATTTATTTATTTGTCAGAGAGAGAGAGAGAACAAGTAGGGGGAGCTTGTTTAAAAGTAGCATAAATAGCATATATATATATATGCATATATATATAGCATATATATCTCATAAATAGCAATAAAATAGCAGTAAATCTACCAGTGATACATTTTCTCTATGATTTGACTAATATAGAGTTCCCTGAGGGGTAAATAACTATATGAACATGGTATATGTGGTGGATCTAACTTTTTAGAGTTTAAAAATTATCTTTGATAGGATTCCATTCCTATGGTTATTTAAGGATTCAGGTCACCAGGTTGTGTTGTCTTAAGTCCCTCCATCCATTAAATACTGAGCACCTGCCATATACCAGGCAGGAAGTATAAGTGAGCAAAGCAAAGATCCCAGTTTTCATAGGGAGATTGAACAAAGAATTGACATAGTGACAGGAAGCTCAAGTACAGAGCGTGGGATTTCTGGACATTGGCCCTGGGGATGGCTGTATTTAATATTTTGGATCAGTGACTTGGAAGGAGAATCCTTCAATGAAATTTTTACATTTGCAGTGGCACTCGACTCTCCTAGGGTAAATTGTTAAACCAATAGATGTCACTGAAGAACAATATTTGGACAGGGTTGTGAGTGAGTAGGCAAACAGATGGTTTTTGGAAGTGGTGGCAGGGAGTCTGAGTCTCCTTGTAAAATAGATTAGAAAACTTAGAACTCCTGCAATCTAGAAAGAAGAATGCTTCTAGAAAACATAATGGAAGCGTGCAAAATGAAGACAGTGGCAGAGGATACATGTGAATTTGCTCATCAAGTTCCAGGGTATTGGAACCAGGTGGTAGCCTTAAAGTTGAAAGAGGGGGCGCCTAGGTGGCTCAGATGGTTAAGCATCTGCCTTCAGCTCAGGTCATGATCCCAGAGTCCTGGGATCGAGCCCCACATCGGGCTCCTGGCTCAGCGGGGAGCCTGCTTCTCCCTCTCCCTCTGCCTCTCCCCTGCTCATGCTCTCTCTCTGTATCTCTGTGTCTCAAATGAATAAATAAAATCTTTAAAAAAAAAAAAAAAGAGGCACATTTGGGGCACCTGAGTGGCTCAGTTGGTTAAGTATCCTACTCTTGATTTCAGATCATTGATCTCAGGGTCGTAAGATCGAGTCCCACATTGAGCTCCACACTGAGCATGGAGCCTGCTTAGGATTCTCTCTCTCCCTCTCCCCCTCGCCCACATGCCCATATTCTCTCTCTCTCTAAAAGAAAAGAAAGAAATGGGGCACCTGGGTTGCTCAGTTGGTTAAGCATCTGCCTTCAGCTCAGGTCATGATCCCAGGGTCCTGGGATTGAGTCCTGCATCGGGCTCCCTGCTCAGTGGGGAGCTTCCTTCTCCCTCTCCCTCTGTAGCTCCCCCTGCTTGTTCTCTCTCTCTCTCTCTCTTTGACAAATAAATAAATTTTTAAAATCTTTAAAAAAAAAAAAAGAAAGAAAAGGGGGCGCCTAAGTGGCTCAGTCATTAAACATCTGCCTTCGGCTCAGGTCCTGGGATCGAGCCCCACATTGGGCTCCCTGCTCCGCTGGAAGCCTGCTTCTCCCTCTCCCACTCTCCCTGCTTGTGTTCCCTCTCTCGCTGTCTCTCTCTGTCAAATAAATAAAATCTTTAAAAATAAAGAAAAAAGAAAAAAAGGAAAGAGACATATTTACATATATAGGTATTTATTTGTTTTAAGATTGTTATATTTAAGTAATAATTTAATAAGTAATTTTCTCTACACCCAGTGTGGGGCTCAAACTCACAACCCCGAGATCAAGAGCTGCATGCTCTACCAACTGAGCCAGTCAGGGGCCCCTAAAAAGACACATTTAAATGGGTGTTATTTTATAGTGTTGGAGCTCTCTAACCCAAAGAGAATCACAATTAGGGAATATGAATGAAACAACCAGTCAGCCTGAATCTCTGCATCAGTGACACTGTGGGTCTCCGTGGACCTTGAATTTTGCTCCCGAGTGGCATTTTAGTACAAAAATTCCCCTTACATATTTTAAACATTCTTGCAATTTCTACTTTTTGATTAGAGTGATTACTTATAATTAATTACTGATTAGGTAGGATTTATATCTGCCATTTTTGTTTTTTGGGTTTTTTATTTGTTAGTTTTTGTTTTCTGTGTGTCTTCTGTCTTTTTTTGTTCTCTCTTCCTCTGTAAGTTCCTTCTTTTATGTTAAATACTTTTCTAGTTTACCATTTTTTTTTTAAGATTTTTTTATTTATTTATTTATAGGACAGAGAGAGACACAGCGAGAGAGGGAACACAAGCAGGGGGAGTGAGAGAGGGAGAAGCAGGTTTCCCGCCAAGCAGGGAGCCCGATGTGGGGCTCGATCCCAGGACCCTGGGATCATGACCTGAGCTGAAGGCAGACGCTTAACGCCTGAGCCACCCAGGCACCCCTCTAGTTTACCATTTTAATTCCGTTGTTATTTCTTTTACTATATTTTTAAAGGTATTTTTATAGCAGTTATCCTGGGTAGTACAATTAACATCTAAGCATCTTTTTCAGATTAATACTAATTTAATTTCAATAGTACACAAAAACTTTGCAACAATATAGATCCAGTACCTTTTTCTTCCTTTGTGTTTTTATTTTCATGTAAATTGTTTTCATACATTATAATCTCATCAGCATAGTTTTATAACTTGCTTTATAGGCATGTCTTTTAAATCATATAGCATAAAAAAAGTTGCAAACAAAAAATATATACTGTTATTTTTTAATAGTTTAATTATAGTTACCTTTATTGGTCTCTTCTTTTTTTAAAAGATTTTATTAATTTATTTGAGAGAGAAAAAGAGAGAGAGTTAGTGGGGGGGGAGGGGCAGAAGGAGAAGCAGACTCCATGCTGAACAGGGAGCCCAATGCGGGGCTCCCCTGGACCTGGGGATCATGACCTAAGCTGAAGGCAGATGCTTAACTAAGCCACTCAGGTGCCCCTTACCAGTCTCTTCTTAATGGAGGTTTAAGTTGCTGTCCAGTGTCCTTTCATTTCATCCTGAAAGACTTCCTTTAGTATATTTATTTAAGATCGGCTAGCTATGAATTCTTCAAGTTTTTGTTTGTCTGAAAATGTCTTAAGTTCTTTGTTTGTGAAGGATAGTTTTGCTGGCTATAGAATTCTTGGTTTGCTAAATTTTTTTCTTTCAGCATTATTGGTTATGTCACCCCACTGCCTTCTGGCCTCTGAAGTTTCTAATAATCTTATTGAGGATCATGTATATGTGATGCATCCCTTCTCTCTTAGTGCTTTCAAGAGTCTCTCTTTGTCTCTCAGTGGTTTGATTATGATGGGTTCTGGCATGGTGCTCTTTGAGTTTATCCTGTTGGAGTTCATTGTGCCTCTTGGATATGCAGATGAATGTTTTTCATCAAATTTGGAATTTCGGGCCATTATTTCTTTAACTGTTCCAGTTGTGGGGTTTTGTTTTTTTGTTTGTTTTGCTTTGTTTTAGAGAGAGAGCAACCAGGGAAGGGGCAGAGGGAGAGGGGAAAAAGAGGATCCCAAGCAAACTCCATGCTCAGTGCGGAGCCCAATGCAGGGCTCGATGTCACGACCCTGAGATCATGACCTGAACCAAAACCAAAAGTCGGATGCTCAGCCAACTGAGCCACCCAGGGGCCCCCTTAACTGCTCCAATTGTGAACACCACAGGCAGCTACTGTGTTAAACAATTGTCATTGGTTGTTTTGTTTGTCACCCCTGGGAAAAGGCTTTTTGAGGTGAGCGGATGCTAAGTCACGTCAAATAAAGATAAACCCTTTCGTAGGAACCACCAGACAGGTCAGATAGTGACAGTTCCTTGGAGATTGAGCTTTTGGGGAGCTTCATACCATCTGCTGCCTCCAGTGTTTGCTAGGCTGCTTGCTGGTTTTCATGTCTACCATGATTGTGAGGCTGCTGGTGTTCAAGGCTACTGCCAAGCTGGGGAGAGGAGGATGGAAAGAGGGCAAGTTAAAATGCCACAAAGCTCATTTTTCTTAGTAGAGTTCTGAAAAAGTTGATTCTGATTATTTTTGCCTAGTGTTCTTATTGATTTTACTGAGGAACAGATATATAAAGTCCTTACTTGACCGTTCTGAAGAAGCAGTGACAACAGAAGCAAGAGTGACGTTGGGAAGAGACCACAGGCTGGAGAATGTGGGTGGCCTCTGGTAGCTGGAAAAGGCAAGAAAATGGATCTCCCATAGAGCCTTCAGAGGAACACAGCCCTTGTTGACACTTAATTTTAGACTTCTGACTTCCAGAAATGTAACAATTTAACAACCGTGTTGTTTTAAGCTGTAAAGTTTGTGGCAATTGGTTCTAGCAGCAATAGAAACAAATATGGGGGATAACAGTGCCCGCAGCTGAGGTGTCAACAGGTATTTGAGTGTGCCCTGTATGCCAGAAACTGTTCTCAGTGCTCTGGGTATATAATGGTGGACAAAAGCCACTTTGCCCTCACTTAGCTTACGTTCTTTTCTTTCCCTTTTTTTTTTTGGAGAGAAAGAGAGTGTGTGAGCGGGGGTGGGGGAGGGCAGAAGCAGGGGGAGAGAGAATCTCAAGCAGACTCCATGCCCAGCCTGCAGCCTAGTGTGGGGCTTGATCCCAAGACCCTGAGATGGTGACCTGAGCCAAAATCAAGAGCTGGTTCCTTAACCGTCTGAGCCACCCAGATGCCCCAGCTTGCATTCTCTTCTTAAGCAGACATAAAATTAAACAAACACCTAGATAATAATTATTGTCCATAATTATTTAATTTTATATAGTGGTAATTCTATGAAGAAATAGAGCAAGCAGAGATAGGGGTGAGTGGTGGAGAAATGAATGTGTTTGTGGTGGTTCCTTGGACAAGGTCACCAAAGAAGTTCTCTCTGAAGAGGTTACATTGGAGCAGAGAGCTAACTAATGAAAAGAAGCCAACCAGAAGAAGATCTGGAGAAGAGTGTCCCAGCAGAGAGAACCCCTTAAAGATAAAGGCCCCTGAGAGGGGAGCGAGCACAGCATGCTCGAGAAGCACAAAGGCCACAGCAGCTTCCGAGTGCGATCTGAGGAGTCGACAGGGGCCAGATCTTGTAGGGTTTTGTACAGCAGGGAAAGGAGTTGAGTTTTGTTTTCATTGCAGTGGGAAGAAACTGAGAGATTTTATACAGTGTGGTAAGTTGACTTGACATGTTTTAAACGGATCGCTTTGACCAGAGACTCAAAGGTGACTGTGGTGGAAGCTGGGACCAAAACAGAGTTGTTAGCTTCAGGCAAGAGATGATGGTGGCTTTATTATTTTCTTTTTAAGATTTTTTTTATCTATTTGTCAGAGAGAGCGAGCAAGCACGAGCAGGGGGGGCGGCAGGCAGATGGAGAAGCAGGCTCCCACTGAGCAGGGAGCCCGATGCGGGGCTCGATCCCAGGACCCTGGGATCATGACCTGAGCCGAAGGCAGACGCTTAACGACTGAGCCACCCAGGCGCCCCTGATGGTGGCTTTAGACGGCAGTTGCAGTGGAAGAGGTATTGAGCAGGACACTTAGCATATGTTTAGGTGGCACAGATACTTGAAAGGTGGTTGTGAAGATTAAATGAGCTAATAGTTGAGGACAGCATAGCCCAGTGCCTGGGACACAGCAGGTGCTGACAGCAGAGCTGCTGCTGTTGCCCTTGGCCTCGTTGTCATCACTGCTGCCGCCAGCAGGGCTATTTTAATCTCTTGTACGAGAAGGAGAGAAAGACACATAATGAGTCTTCTGTTCATTAGTGGTTGCAGAGGGAGCTTAGACTTATCCTGGTACTGTAACTGACTGTATTAGTCAACACGTATATAAAGATAGACATAGAGGGGTGCCTGGGTGGCTCTGTTGGTTACACATCTGACTCTTGATTTTGGCTCAGGTCACAATCTCGGGGTCCTGGGATTGAGCCCCACGTCGGACTCCACGCTGAGCACAGAGTTTGCTTGGGATTCACTCTCCCTCTGCCCCCACCGCCCCCCAAGTCGTACATGTGCGTGTGTGCTCTCTCTCAAATAAATAAATGAAATCTTTAAAAAAAGATATACATATATATATATAGTTCTTGTATATATGTATAAGTTCTTAATTATTTTGAATCTCTAGTCACTTCTGTTCACCTCACTTTTTGGTTTGGTATGCGAAATGAACTCATAGGGACAAGAAAAGTTTATTATGTCCGGAGTGCCGATTATGTTGCAAGCTTCTTACTATGCAGATAAACTGTATTTACTGCACAACAAGGTGTGCTTATCCCAAGTCTACAGCTAATAAAGCTGAGGCCTAGGGAAATTACAAAACATCTGCCGAATATAGTACTCTCATGCATTTTGTTGCTAACCACCCAGATTCATGCAGACCCCATAAGTCAAGGGCACAGGCTCCAACAAGACCGCCCTCACCGCAGGTGCCAGCCACAAGTTTGGGGGTTCCCAGGCCCTCTGTACTTCTGATCAGCTGGCTTCAGTTTTGATAATTTGCTAGGATGACTCATAGAACCCAAGAAAGAACTATCCTCACTGTCATAGTTATTATAAAGGGTATAGATCAGGACCGGCCAAATGGAGAGACACATAGGGCAAGGTCTGCAAGTGTCCTGAACATGGAGCTTCCATGCCTTCCCCCATGGAATCAGGGCACATGATCCTCCTCGCACATTGATGTGTTCACCAACCAGGAAGCCGCACCAAACTTCATTGTCCAGAGATTTTACTAGGGTTTCATTAGGTGGGCATGATTGAGCCATTGGCCACATGACTACACTCAGTACCCAGGTCTCCTTCCTTCCCTGGAGGGAAGGGAATACCATTCCCGGGAGATCGGGAGGTCCAGCTGATAGCAAGTGATTCAAGGCCCCAAGTCTCTAATTACATGGTTGATCTTTCTGGCCTGGCCTCATCCTGAGCATAAGCTATCCAGGGGCCCACCATGTTACCTCATTGGCATAAACTGTCAGGGCCCCCATGAATAACACAGATACTACTATCAGTTGGGAAAGTCCAAGGATTTAGAGGTTCCCTCCCGGACACCATGGACAAAGATCAGACAGATTCTTTATTATACAGCCCAGGTTCACACCTCTAATGAGTGTGGGAGCCAGGATTCAGTCCAGTTCTGCCTGATTCCAAAGCCCTTGCTCTATCCACTACTCCATTACTGTTAATGCCCTTAGAAAAGTGGTTTATTTAAGGTCACACAGCTAGTTACTAACAAGAGGGCTTGGCCCTCAGGCCTGACTACCAATGTGTACTCCTTTCCGCAGTTCAATTTTATTTTTTCATGTTGGGGCAGATTTGACCTGTTCCTGTAAATTTTGCAATGTGTATGGCAGGCACAGTTGGTGAAAAGATTGGAGCTTTTGCTTTCATTTTTATTTCTGCAATTGCAGAATATTGCTTCCTAGCTAAGCTCTATCAGTTGTCAGTGTTTGTCATCATTTAGTTATAGTTTATTCATAAATTTAAAAATGAAGTGAAAAAATTCAATCAGTGCTTCCAACATTTAAGAAGATTATAAATCCTTTTTGGTTTATTGCTTTCCTTTTAAAAGTAAGAAATATTGTTAGAAGAAAATCAATCCATTGTTATTTGTAGCTAACATGGTGCTATTGTTCTAATATTTGACTTAATTTGTGTATCTATCTCTGTTCCCAGGTAGCATCCACTGTATTTTCCATGCAACTGGGCACCATTACACTTGGAAGAAGGTTACCACAACGGTGCACAACATTATCGTGGGCAAGTTGTGGATAGATCAGGTAAGCAAAGGTGCCCAAAGTTCAGAAGAATACATTCGTAGGTACGTCTGTGCACTATCAAGGACATGTGAACTGGCCCCAGACTATTGTTACGGATTTACCTGTTTCTCCTAAGGAATTGCTCTCAGCCAGAAGCCCTACCCCGACCTCCCACGTTTCTATACTACAAATTATTTTTTGTAAATGACCAATTTATAACATTGATTCCGTGACTACTCTTCCAGGGCTGTGTTGGCTACTATGAAAGTACAGCAGAATAATAAACACGGCTGCTACTCTTCATCCTTTCATTATTCATCAGACATTTACTGCTAGGCAAAGTGCCAGGTCTTGGGGATACAAAGCCAGATAAGACATTGTCCTTCAAGAATTATCGTATCATTGCAGATAACATGACAGATATGTATAGATTGAAAAGTATTAACAAAATACGTTAGTGTTAAGAGCTGTACTAAGATAACATCTAATTGTCAGTCTGCTCTTAAGACAATGGTTGCAGTAAATTCAGAAAAGGAATACTGTTTTTTTTTTTAAAGATTATATTTGTTTGTTTATTTTAGAGAGGCAGGGGCAAGCGAGGGGAGGGGCAGAGGGAGAGGCGAGAGAGCGAGAATCTCAAGCAGATTCCACACTGAGCACAGAGCCCAGTGCAGGGCTTGATCTCATGACCCTGAGATCATGACCTGAGCCGAAACCAAGAGTTGGACAGTTAACTGACTGAGCCACCCAGGCACCCCAAGCTGAGTCTTAACGTGGTTTGGGATTTAGAAGATAGAAAGGAGGAAAAATGAATAAAGTGTAGAAAGGCCCACCATATGTAACCTTGGAATCCTGAGTAGAGTACTTTGATTTAAGCACAAAGTTGATGAAGGGTATGAGTGGGGGGTTGGTTTGGAAAGGTAAATTATTATGTGAATATTAACATATGTGCTGAAAGGCAAATCATGCCACCTAACATGTGACACGTGATTGACAGAAAGCCAGAAGGCCATTTGGTCTTGATCCTAACCTGGAATACCAAGGTTCCAAAGGGATTTCACAGCTTTTCGGAGTCAGCTGAGACCCTTAAGCAAGGGAGTCTGAGAGTACATGATGGAAAAGTGAAGAATTATGAGGCATGGGGTCTAGCAGATATTCAAGTCCTCCGTTCTTAATAAAATCAATCCATGATGCTTTTTATTTTATAGTCTGGTGAAATTGATATTGTGAATCACAAGACGGGAGACAAGTGCAATCTTAAATTTGTTCCTTATAGCTACTTCTCTCGTGATGTAGCAAGAAAGGTAAGAGAAGTTGGAGTTTAAATGTTTTTCCTTAGTGTGTGTGCCTTAGAAATCCTACTCTTTGGGGGCTGGTGTAGATGATAGATGAAGAGATAGTCTAAACGTGTATATATATATATCTCCTAAATATGTATGTGGTGATTTGAAAAAAAAAAAAAGGAGAGGTAAAGGAGAAAGTCAGTAGGAAGGGGGACTAGATTGCATTACCAAACTAAATCATTGTCTTTTCTGGTAAAGACATTAAGTAAGAAAGTGAAAGTCAAGAGCAAGGAGAGATTGAAAATGGGAACACAGAGGAAGGACCAGTAGGATTTCAGGAAGAAGGATGGGCGGTTTGACCACTGTGAGGTCTAAGCGCAAGTCCTGTGTCACCACCACAGCGGAATTGCGTCATGAGTTTGATGGAGAGTGAAGAAGATCTGGGGATTTAAATCTGTCTGTGGCTGTCTCTGAAGAAAGAAGGAAATACCAGAGAGAAGAGAATGTCATAGAGAGAAGAAAGTACCATAATTCTGAGTACCATTCAGATCATTTTCCTGCATATATCATTGCAACATAATCCCTGTACAACAAAATGATGAAACCCCAACTCATGGCTCATTTACTTTAAGCAGCTCAAAAAAGTATACCAAAATAATTTGGGTGCTCCGTGGTGTTTGTTGTAGCAAAATTTAACCAGTATTGACTGTAGGACTTTTGTTTCCAGACTAGTCAGGTAAGCTAACCCACAGTGAATGCTGTACTCCAAAGCCCTACTCTCCATCCTTTAGGTGACAGGGGAAGTGACCGATCCATCAGGAAAAGTTCACTTTGCCCTTCTGGGGACGTGGGATGAGAAAATGGATTGTTTCAAAGTACAGCCAGTCGTTGGGGAGAATGGAGGTGATGCTCGGCAGAGAGGCCATGAGGCAGAGGAAAGCAGGGTCCTGCTATGGAAAAGGAACCCTTTACCGTGAGTATCAGTATGCATGCTGTCCAGGTAGTACTTTGGCCTCATCCTTGGAGCAGTACTGGTGGCATTTCTGCCTTCCTTCCCGCTTAATTACGTGAGGATCAAGCCAGGGAACTCAGACCTTTGGAGGGATTACCAGAAGGCTGTCATGGTATGATTTGAGTTGTAATGTGCCTTGTCAAGAAAACTGAAACTAATCAAGTCACATCTGCCAAAAAATATTCATAATTTAGAACAAAATGATTCAGAAGCAGCTAGAGGAGAAAGATGCCTACCACCTGTTAACAACTTAGCCCGAAACCCAGTGGCAGTATAAAGGTCCCTGAGGTCATGTACTGGAATTCGGAAATAAGATGGAGTCCATTTGTCCCCTGTCATCTCATATGTTCAGTCTATAGTAAGAGCCGAGATTATCCCCAGAAAGAGGTTAAAAAGAAAGCAAAGGAAATAAGAATCAGGAATTTCCATTTAGTAGAATGTTTCATTCTTCCTAAGGAATTTCTTCCTAATCTCCGCTGAGCACAGCAGAAGCCCAGCAAACTCGCGGAGCGAGTGACACCAGGGGAGGGGATAGGGAGCAGTCCAGTCTGGGTCTCTGCATGAGGGGAACCTGCCCTGGTCCTAGAGTCTGTCTGTCTGTAGAACAGCTTTGGGGAGGCCGTCTTTTGGCAGTGTGCTTTTAACAAGGGGGCTCTGGCATCACCCTTTGTCTTTCTCATCCTTTACTTGTAGGAAGAATGCAGAAAACATGTACTACTTCTCCGAGCTTGCTCTGACGCTCAACGCCTGGGAAAGCGGCACCGCCCCCACAGACAGCCGATTGCGGCCTGACCAGAGACTGATGGAAAACGGGCGCTGGGATGAAGCCAATGCTGAGAAGCAGCGCCTGGAGGAAAAGCAAAGACTTTCCAGAAAGAAGAGAGAAGCAGAAGCTATGAAAGCCACAGAGGATGGTAACGAACCTGTCTTCCACTCTCTCGATGGGTGGAGAATCACTTGGTGTGTTTCTGGCTCTCATTCTGTTTTTCTTTACCCGCTTTCCCTTTTAGGCACTCCCTATGATCCCTATAAGGCGCTGTGGTTTGAGCGGAAGAAGGACCCTGTTACCAAGGAGCTAACCCATATTTATAGGGGAGGGTACTGGGAGTGTAAAGAAAAACAGGACTGGACCTCATGCCCAGACATTTTCTGAAATGGCAGCAACAAAAAGCAGGAGGATCCAAAGGAGAAGAGGACAGAAGATGTGCGGGAAAGCGGGCGTTTGGGACTCTGACCGAGCGCTTTCCTCCAGTTTGTCTGTCTTAACCAATCATTTTGTCCAAATCAATCACCAGAAGCAGACACCAGTGGTGGTGATTGGCTGGTTGCCTTAGCTGATTGAAACTGAAATCGACTCACTAGATCCCTGTGTTTGGGAGGGAGAGGTTTAGTGGCCGGAACGTAGTGCTGCTCCCCTTCTGCAGAGTCCGGTGGTCTTGGCTCGTCCTTTTCCCTCTGCCCCCACTTTAAGATGATGTCGTTCACCCTCCCCTGTAGTATCCTGCTCAGCCAAGGTCTGTGTGAGGTGATGATTCAGGGGCATTTTGGTGCTGTTCAGAGTGAGAGCTGAATTTAGAAGCTCCTTGAACAAGGAGCACATCAGACTTAACCAATGGAGGCATCGTGAATGACCGCAGGGGAGCTTAGGCATGGCGTCACGAAATGGGGTCACACACGGGGTCAGTCTCATGGGGCGTCCATCCCGAGATAACTACAGCGTCGGAACAATTGCAAGGGGGCTTGTTCTGTAAGATTGGAATACTCAGACTGACATTTCTTGGAAATTTCTATCCTCACTTGTGTAAAATACCCTTCTGCTGTCCTCCATGTTTGACAGCAACCGGAGGCCACTTTGGTGGTTGGTAGGAGGGTTGTGTTATCCTCACAAGGGAGTTTTATGGACTTCTTCAGATGGGGGAACTTCTGAGAGCACAAGGCAGGATGGAAAAGACTGCTAGCCACTTTGCTTTCCCAGTTCCTCCTCACCCCCATTCTTCATTGCCCTTCTTGCTCCTCCCTCCCTCCTCCCCCTTTCTCTCTCTCTCTCTCTCTCTCTCTCAGCGCAATACCAGTTTGGGTCTGTGCCCCAGTGTGGAGCAAAGCATTACCTGTCCCATTCTGATATACTTCAGAATTTGAGAGAAGGAGTTAATTTGAAACAAAAGTTTTCACCATCTCTCAAGCCCCATGGACTGGAGCCACCTCTCAAATAATGTGTTAAATATCTGTATATTATATATATGTAGAGAAAATCTAATTTTTTTGTTTGATTTTCCTTCTTCCCATTAAGAATCTTGTCTTTTGATATCCTTTGTCCCCCTGGTACTCTCTCTTGGATACTGATGTGGACTGGAGCCTCCTCTGTTTTCCATCTTTTAGGGGCAGACAGATTCAGAACCTGAGCAGGATCACCTCTGGCAGTTACCGAACAGGGACTCGGTCCCTCTGTATCATGGAGTGCCCACTGCTGTCTAAATTCTGCTCTCCTAATTACCTGAGTCTTGAAAATGAAATCCTAACTCTTTCCTGCCTTTTTTCCTTCTTTTGTTAGGAAGAGCGTGGGTAGAGAGTCAGGACAGTAGTTTCCAGTTTAATTCTGCCTCTGGCCAAATCCCAGCACACACAGCTGATTCCCAAAAGACACTTCTTCCTAGGATGTGGGGCTGAAAGTGCCATCAAGTGGGGTGGGTAGAACTGCTCCTGTCGGGCCTGGCTTCCTTCATTTTGTGTTCTGTATTTGTTTTCGTTGTCTTGTTCAGAAATCTGCCCCTGTGCAGCCCACCCTTGGTTGAGGATCACAAATTGAGGTGCCTTCCTTGTATGCTTTTTGTTAGTGTTTTTCGTTTCTGTTCCTTAACTGCTGAGCCTCAGCCAGTGTGGGTCCTGGGGGAAATATCATTCCAGAGGAAGCCATCCCTGCATGGAAATTGGATTTATACTGGGTAAATTAGTACTTCTGTTCCTTCCTCGCCATTCCTCCCTCTCTAGCTGTGATGCACTTGAGATACAGGCAACCACTGGGGAGTTTCCTCCTAAGACTCCGATTCCCAACCTAAGCGCGGGATTGTGCTGGGGCTTCTTTCAAGGAGGCCCGCCAAGGCTGTGACCTAATCAGGGGGCTTTAGCCAGAGCAGGAATTCCTCAACCAAACTGAACGTCTCTGCTTTATCCCCCACCTTTCTTCCTCCACCATCTGCACTACATTTCCCAGCCTGATCCCCAGTCCGATTCCTGCTAATGGAGAAGCTTTGAGTCCTTCAGGTGAAATGAAGTCACATCAAAACGAAACTATATATATTTTCGTTTTTTTTGCCTTATTGTTTTTTTTCCAAGAAAACTACTAAATTAAATAATTTTTAAAAAGTCATATCGTTTGTCTGATTCACTTGACTCCTATAGATAAGAAGTGGTGGTGGGAGGGGCTGGAGAACTGGCCGGGTGCTGCTTTGTTCTTGGGAATCAGCAGCTGATCCTTGTGAGAAATTGAAAGAAAAACGGGGCATGGGTTTCCAGATGTTTCAACTGTTCGACAACATTCTCAAGGGCCTGTGGACAGCAGAGGAGTTTTAACAGCTCCTTCCGCTTTAATGGAATGTAATCATCAGTGTCTCCCCCCTTGGTAGAGGGAAATCATTTCTAGTGTGTTTTTGATGTTGGGCCTGTTTCACCTCAAAAAATAAGTTTTCTTGAATTCAATTTCTCTTGCCCATTTAGGTTCTCAGATTCTTAGTTGTTGTAGGGATTCAAATTCTATACTTTGAAACATGAGCAATTGAGTATTGATTTGAACGCCTTGGAGAGAAGACCGTGAAGATGCTTGTTCAGGGTTTCACTATAAAGTTCCGGGGGGATGGGGGGGTGGGCAAAGGAATCAAAGGGGCCCAGAGAGGCTGCACACAGGTCCTGCCCTGCTGCTGAGCGTCTGCCTTTGCGTCCAGCTTGCTGAGTTAGGAATTCTGAACATTGTCCAGCTTACACTTGAACAATTTTAAGAGGTAAATGTTAGAGTCATCATGTGAAATACAAAGAAAGGCACTGGGGGGAGAAAACCCTAATTTAAATAAATTCACTAAGGTTACATAGCTGATCGGTTAGTCACGGTGTTGGAACTCAAAGCTGGGTTTGTTTGACCCCCGAGTCTGTGACCTCTACAACCTTGTGTCCTGGGAGAAGCTGGGTTGGAAGGCAGCTGACAGTGAAGTCATTTCCTCCTGGATTAGGTTACATCAGGCTGTAACGCACATTTCTGTTTCCAGAGGCTTAGTGATGTGGATAGCGTCACTTTGGAGGTCCTTGAAGGAAGGGGCATCCTTCAAGTTCAGCCCCCAGGCTCCTTGATTTCTCAGGGCTCTCATGTCCACAAAATTAGCTATGTTGCCAGAGATTGTTTTTCTAGCCTGGCTCTTAGGAAGGCCACCCATCTGTTCAAGTCATTTGCCTGATTCACATTGCTGGGCTTGATGGTTAAGTTTCAGGATCGTAAGGTTTTTTTTTTTTCTGGCAAGCTAAAAATCATTGCAGTAGACCCCTGCTATTTGCAAGAGCTACATCCGGCCATCTTGAATAGCACTGTGCCATAAAACTTCCTCCAAGAGGGGCAGTCAAATGTACCTGAAACATTTTATTTATTTTATTTATTTATTTGACAGAGAGAGACACAGCGAGAGAGGGAACACAAGCAGGGGGAGCGGGAGAGGGAGAAGCAGGCTTCCCGCGGAGCAGGGAGCCCGATGCGGGGCTTGATCCCAGGACCCTGGGATCATGACCTGAGCCGAAGGCAGACGCTTAATGACTGAGCCACCCAGGCGCCCCTACCTGAAACATTTTAACAATCCCTTCTTTAGTCCTTTCATGGACTACTATGACCTGATGGGTCGTGATGTGGATTCCCAAGGGCCTACCACACTCATGATTCAAAATGATAACGCAGCAAAATAATAACTTATAACCCTTGTCAGGGACCCCTGAAGTCCCCAAAAATTGGTAAACCTTTAAATTTCAGGGCCTACTCTACTTTCGGCAAGATAAGTAAAAACCAACCCTAAAAGGAGATGTAGAAATCTTTGGAAGTTATTCACTATAAAGTGTATACCTTGTGAAACTCTAAGATTATCGTCAAAATGTAGAGCTTACTTCTAAAAGTTATAAAGCTTTTGCCCCGTGATCTGCCCTGCCTTGTGGGAAGCATTCCAAGTCTCTCATGGCTTTTCCTTCCAAGCTCAGACAATAATGTGTAGTATTATTTTCCTCAGGCCTTCCTCCCTACAAGCTTTTCAGTTCACACGGATTCCTCAGGGGAAGGAGGCAGGGTGGCCTCAGGAGGCATCTTTAAAGGCAAGAACTAAAGAGCTCGAATCTTCTGTAAAAAGCCTGGCAGAGGTCACATTTGAGTTTAAAAAGGTGATTTTAAAAGTTCGTAAAGAACCAGTTGGCCCTGAGATACGGCTTTCCCTCTCTCTCTGTTTTCTTCCCTCTGCCTCTCTCTCCTTTCTCTCTTTCAACATTGACTCCAGTCTGTTATGTAACATACATTAGGGATACAAATGACAAGAAAGAGCTCTGATAAACAGGCAATTACAGTCTGGTTTGATAAATGGCGTGAAAGCACTGGAGGGGGCCACCAGCCTATGGGGAGTGGGGAGGGACAGGAAAGAGGCACATCAGAGAAGGCTTCTAGAACTAGGAGAACGTATCTGAGTTGAGAGTTGCAGGCTTAATAGGGGTTAAGGAAGGGCAGAGTATAGAAAGCAGCATGGACAAAGATGAAGAGCAAATTCTAGGAAAGCATCCTGAGTTTGGATGGCTGCATGAATTGCTAGAATTCAGAGTCAAGGAGAGAGCACTGATACCGTGCTGGAGAGAGCAAGGACCCAAGTTATGGAAGTCTATATACTATATAAAGATAGAAGTCTTGGGTTTTGAAACATGGTGGATGACGAGGACCAGCAGCAAACTACCAACACCATAGAAGAGCCCCTGGATCTCATCAGGCTCAGCCTGGATGAGCGAATTTAAGTGAAAATGAGAAATGACAGAGAGCTTCGAGGCAGATTGCATGCTTACCATCAGCATTTAAATATGATATTGGGAGATGTGGAAGAAACTGTGACTAGTATTGACTAGTATAGAAATTGATGAAACATATGAAGAGATATATAAATCAGCAAAACGGAATATTCTGATACTTTTTGTCCGGGGAGATAGTGTTGTACTAGTTGCCCCTCCATTGAGACTTGACTAAAACAAAGAATTTATCGTGTAGGGAATATAGGAGATTTTGTATGATTGCCTCTTTAAATGTAGAAGACATTCAAAAGAGAAACCTGCGTAAATTTTGATATTAAGAAATGACCACGGATGCTTCCACTCCTGAAATGAGTTGATTTGCAGGTAACTCAAAAATTCCCCCCCCCTTTTTTTTTTTAAAGATTTTATTCATTCATTTGTCAGAGAGAGAGAGAGCACAAACGGGGGGAGCGGTGGGCAGAGGGAGAAGCAGGCTCCCCCCTGAGCAAGGAGCCCGATGCAGGACTTAATCCCTGGATCCTGGGATCATGACCCCAACTCAGTCCCTGGACCCTGGGATCATGACCGAAGCTGAAGGCAGACACTTAACTGACTGAGCCACCCTGGCATTGCAGATAACTCAAAAATTCTTAAGCTAAAGGACATTTTAATTTTTTTCTAACCCTTTCAATAAATGTGATCACCAAGATGAAGAACTCTTTTTTTCAGGAATTGATTTGTTCTGTTGTTTTCTCAATTTCTGATTTTTTTCCTTTAAATTAAATTTGATGTTTCCTTTTTTGATTAAAAAAAAAAAAGACAGAAGTCTTGGTTTTTGCTCTCAACTAGGGAGCCCATGAAGGATTTTTAAGTAGGGTGATGGGTTCCAGTGTGGATATACAGGTAGGAAGATCAATGAAGAGGTTGGGGAAGATTTAAGAATGAAGAGAAGTGGAGGGATTCCAGAAATACTGAACTCGAATGAACAGCACTTGGGTCTGATTACAGGTGGAGAGCAGAAGGATGGTGGGAGGAAATTGTGTTTTTCTGCCTTGGGAAACTTAGATGGAAGGTGGTAGTAAGTTTAGAGGGAAAGATAGGTTCATTTTTGGACATTCTGAGCTGGCCATTCCCATGAAGAGGTTGAGTAAGCAATTTAAAACATGGGTCTCTTGGTAATAGCTACATTTTTGTGAGACTCAGGAATGGGATGCTGAGAGTGGCTGCACATTAAATTTACCCAGTCAATTTACAAAATACACAATCCTGAGCCCCATCTGCAGAGATTCTGATTAAATTAGGGCTAGGGCTAGTTCAATTGTATACATGTGAATGCAGGAGATGCAAAATAATGAAATAGGAGGAGGAGGTCCTATTTAGGGGATATTATTAAAGCAGAGCTTGCTTCTCAGAGTTTGGGAGAGATCTCAGCCAATTCCACTTATTGACAGTGTCTATTTGAAAGTTTCAAAACGCCAAGGTGGGGTTACGAAAATTGAGGTCTATTTCAAAGACTGAGGTTTAGCAGAACAGTGCTTTTAACATACAGATACAGCGACTCCATGCACAGCACACCTCCTCTAAAGGTAAGATTGCAAAGTCTTTTGCCTTTGACATTTGAAGGCTTTTACAAACGGCCTTCCTGTTCAGTTCCATACATTTCCATACATTCCACACATACATTTCTTGAATCCAAACAACTGAGAAAAGTAAAATTATTTGTCATTTCTGGTTTATAGACAGGGGCTTGGCTTTATCGCCCCTGTAATACTTGCTAAATGCTTACCTCCAGCTGAACTCATCCTGACCTCTTGTTACAACCAAACAAATACTATTTCATTACGGAAATACAGAAAACACTTTTCGCGAGCTGCCGAAATAGCTCAGTTGGGAGAGCGTTAGACTGAAGATCTAAAGGTCCCTGGTTCGATCCCGGGTTTCGGCAGTGGTTTTAGATGTCGCCACCAGCGCTATCCCCTCTCGCTCGGGGGCACCAGGCTCCTCAGGACGGAATCCTTCTAGCTTGCCACCCACCCTCCGGGGCATTCTGACCCACACGTGCTCGGGGTGGCCGCGGAAGCACCGATCTCCTCTCTTTTACCTCTCCGGGAGGGAGAAAACTGAAAACAGAAAAAGGGATTTATGTCGTTGCTTTTAAACTGCTCAGTATAAAGGCAGACTCCCTTCCCTGACCTTGGCTCTGGCTGAGACCACGCTCTCCCTACGCACGGCGCGCCGCTCACTTGCTTCGCAATCACTCCAGCCCTCTCTCTTCTTTCCAGTTCCCCGCGACGTTCCAGGAGCTGGGACCTTTCTGCGCGGGTCGGAGGCACTAGCGCACCCGGGCTCCGCCGCGGATTTGGCGGCCACGCAGCCGCCACGTGCGGAGCGCAGGTCCCGGGCGCGCAGGGGCTCGGTGGGGATGGCGGGCAGCCCCGGCCCCCCTCGGCCAGAGAATCCCTCTATTTCGGTTTGGACCAGCTGGCTTAACAGTAACAAGGACCTAGAACACCTTTTGGTGGTGGTGATGGTGGTGGTGGTGGTGAGTATGGGAAAGCCCTTTCTGGTTCATGTCTGCACCAGGGTTACCAAATCAAATACAGGACGCCCAATTAAATTTGAATTTCAAAGAAACACGAATATTTTTTTTAGTATAAGTATGTCCCAAATATTGCGTGGACCATACAAAGTACACACTCGTTGTTTCTCAGAAATTTAAATTTAACTGAATTGGTATTTGCCAAATCGCAAACCACTATTGTACATCATATATACCTACATAGGCTCTGAATTCAATGCACCCCCTGCCCCACCGGGCCCCAGCAAATGTACTGAGAAACTACAGTCAGGACGATCCGGGTTTCAGAACAGACTGGTAGTTTCTTACTCTCAACATCTCGCCACGTACAAATGCGTTTGCGTCCATCACCACCCAAGCTGGCGGTGGCAGAGATCCCCAGGAAACACGCCGCAGGGAATCAGCCATCCTACCTGGCCCGGGCTTCCAGACCCTGGGCCTGGTCTGGGATGGGGGTGGGGGGAGGGGAACTTGGAGGCTCTGGGCTGGATCCTAACAGTAGTAGTAGTAATAATAATAAGTATTGTTCTTATATAACATATATTATGTTATATATAACATATAGTGAGTATTTATTATAATAGTAATAATAAGTATAATACTTATATACTACATATATATGTAATATATATTATGTAATATATATTTATATAATATGTAATAATACTTATATTTATCATTGCTTGTTAAGATGATGAATAATAATACTTATACTTATTGATGATATTATACTTGTTAAGATGATGAATAATAATAATACTTATTATTAAACTTACGATTACTTATTAAGATGATGAGTCACTCTATCAAGGCAGTGCAATGGAACAACACACGCTTAGCGATGCTTTCTTTTTGGCTGGACACCAGACTGGGACATGGGGAGAGAGAATGGAGATTCAGTCCTCACATTCTAAAAATCCTAGGTGTGGTGAAAGGCAAAATGGAGAAGTATTGCTTTGCGACCTATTTATTATATGTCCTCCCCTTTCTGTTCATCTGTGCCAATACACTAGCTGATGAGGGGCTTCGTCCCCCCGAATCTTTGGGTTCTTGGGTAGAAGGGTGCATTTTGATGAGGGACTCTTGAAATCTAATCATGGTCAAAAGGAAGGAAAACAAAATGATGTCCTAATAAATTGAGCAGTTCAAAGTTTGCATGATGTATGTCAGCATGTGTGACAGGGAATTTTATAGGTCACCTTGGCTAGACTGTCGTGTGGTGGCCAGTTGTTTAGTCAAACACCAGTCTAGGTGCTGCTGTGAAGGTGTTCAGATGTGATGAACATGTAGATCAGTAGACTTTAAGTAAAGCAGATTATCCTCTGTAATGTGGCTGGGCCTCATCCAATCATCTGAAGGTTTAAGAGCAAAGATTGGGGTTTCCTGATGAAGAAGGAGCTCTGTTCAAGATGGTAAATAGAAAACCTGCCTAGGTCTCCAGCTTGCTGCCTCGCTGAAGTTGGACTCAAGACCGCAACACCAACACTTACCTGAATTTCCAGTCTGTTGGCCTACCCAATAGACTTTAAACTTGCCAACCCCCACAATTGTGCACCAATTTCTTAAAATCTCTCTCTCTCTCTCAATGTTGGGACTTCCCAGTTTCCAGCCTGAAGAGAAAAGGGAGAATCCCCACGGGAAGTACTTGGGATCCAAGCAAGAAGTGCGAAGATAGGGTGTTTCTGCCTGAATCACCACCATTGTTGCCCACGTGGCATACACCTCCTCAGTTTTAATGTCTTTTTTCTCTGCCAGGTTCTATTCTGCCTGCCTTCTGGTTGTCCGTCTGCGTTACCAAAGCACTCGTATTTTCCTCTATTAAAGCATTGATTAGGAGGTTCTCAAAGATTTACTGCCTGCATGCTTGCCTTCTGGACCTGTAGTAGATCCACGGTGCAGGGGAGGTGAAGACCAGGGATGGTGCTGGTCACCAGGAGGTACCTCTCAGGGAGGATGGAGGTTAAACTGAGTTCTCAAAGGTGCTTGGACGGGCGAGGGGGAAGGAGTGAAAGGGAGGTGGTACGCCTGTTCGAGGGAAGAGCATGTGTAAAGGCCCAGAGGACCGAAAGGCAGCAGGGGATCTGTAATATGCAAATAGTGGCGTGTGCCGCCGAGACTTGGGGAGAGGTGGGGAGAGGCTACTTCGCCCGCGCAGGGCGGCGGGAGCGCGCGTGCGCTGAGGCCCGGCTAGTAGGGGCGGGACGGGGGGCGGAGCGGTGAGCGGGGGCGGGGGCGGGGCGGGGGCGGGGGCGGGGACGGGGGCGTGCTCTCCAGGCCCAGGCTCAGGTCTGAGGCAGCTGCTAGCGCTTCCGGCCGGAGCCCAAGTCGTCTCGTTTAGTTAATGCGCTTCGCGCTTCTTTTGAGGTGGACGCTTGAGATGGGGACCAGAACTGCGAAGTGGTGCTTCTCGGAAGAAGGGGGCACCTGGTACCTTTAACATTGAACTGTGATCTCCGACCCCGTGCTCTTCGCTTTTAGGGCGAAGATACGCAGGGGGGGCAGTAGGGGGGACAATGAATAAATGGCTTCTCCGCCTGTTTCAGGCTTTTGCAGAACTCGATTCATGTTTGCCAAGGAGTTTCTAAATAAAAAGGGGTGCGTTTTATTTAAGAAATCTGCATGTAGCAATCAAAGAATGACCTGACACCTTCCCCGCGGGGCCGGTGGGTCGGAATTGGGCTGAATCACACAGTCAGAGGAGTCTGGAAGTTCCTACAGCGCGGCGCTGTTGGCGCAGAGCCCAAACAATAACAGAGCCTTCAGCCACCAGAGGGAGAAGCTTGACGTGAGCCCGGATAGCTCAGTCGGTAGAGCATCAGACTTTTAATCTGAGGGTCCAGGGTTCAAGTCCCTGTTCGGGCGACGCTCCCCATTTTTCCTAATAATTTAAAAATAAGAACAAACTTTCGTAATCCGGGTTGCCTTCAGAGAAGGGAGTAAAATCCTGGAGACGGTAGGCTACGAGTCCAGACCCTTCCCTGAAAAGCCGGGCCTCCAGCGCTGACTGACACCGCGAACCTTTGTGCAAAAGCCCCTGTAAAACTTGCCGTGCACTGCTCCAGGGAATTAAATAGGCTGTTTTATTCTGCAACCACCCGCCAGGCCCCCAACTACTGACTGCTGTATTCACAGGAAGAGGGAATAGATGCCTTCCAGGACGTCCCTGGGACTCCCCCGGGGAACCTACCCCCAACGTTGTCCTGGGGCCCTCTTCGCCGACACTCTCTCTGGGGTTCCCTCCCGCTAGGTGCCCGTGAATATGGCATGGATCCTGCACCTACACGCCACCTTCCTATCCTTCTAGAGAATATTTATGCACTCTGCAAAGGGAGAGACAACCATCTAGAAACCCATGCACCTTATAGAGCAGTCCCCTCTCTAAATGAAGTCTTCTCTGTACCCTGCCCCCCGCAAAGTGTGATCCTGAACACAGGGAGGTGTTGAGGTGGAGATGGCAGCTTCTGCTATGGGAGGAAGAGGGTGTGTATTGGAAAGACTTCAAGGGGCTGGAATGGGACAAGTCCTGGTGTTGGAAAAACAAAAAAAGTCAGCTGGCCCGGGCCTCAAACTAACAAGGGAAGGAGTTAGCTTCTGAAAGGTATTGAGGAAGTTGAGCTGTGGACACAAGAGAAGCTTAGGCATAGGTTCACTAAGACTAAAACTAATTTCCTTGGGAGGTAGAGGGAAGGTGCATCCTTGCTTCGATAAAGATTGAGCCTACCTTGCTTCTGCCAGGCAACAAAGAACAGTCTATCTTGATCTCCTTAGCAGGATGGAGGTGTAGGTTGATTGAGTCAGCTGCCCTCTTCTCTGATGGATGGTGGTACCCAGGGAGTCCTGATTAGTGGGGCAGAGCCAGGCTGGAGGGCGCACTCAAGAGGGAGGCTGGGCCTTCACCCTCCACACTGGAGTGCCTTATCCAGAGCCTGCACAGGCCTATACAGACCCACAATTACCTCCCAGTCTCCAAAGTGCAGCTTCCTCATCAGAAGAAAGAGAATCAGAGCAATAGCATGCAACTTATGAACTTGTAATTAAATGAGGTAAGAAGGCATGCACAGTGCTTAGTAGAGTTTTGCCCCAAGGTAAACATTTAATACACTGTAGCTATTATCATTATTATTCAATATTCAATATTGTTATTATTTTCAATCTAGGGAGGAAACAGAAGATACCTATCGAAACAGGTAAGGAACCATTCCAAAAAAAACATACTCCCAATATGCCCAAGATCATAATCCAATCCATATTCATGTGATTTGTGTTGGTTGGTATGTGCTGAAGGGACAGCAATGGTCACTGATCCAAGTAAGAGCAGAGTGCACTGGTTGGGCCAGTCAGGCTTCTTTCTTGAAGAAAGTGAATCAAGGGGCTCAGATGGCATCTCAGGGAGAGAAACAAGGTGAGGAGCTATGGCAATTTTTCTTGTCTCTGAGGGAGTCCTTTGGAACGTGATCAAGTGCACTTTTGGCAACCTTGAAAAGTCAAGTGTCTTTGCTCCACTCATTTCCTGACTGAACAAGAACAGAGCGAGCTGGGACAAGGAGAGGATGGGGCGGAGAGCACTGAGGTCTCCTAGTTCCTTCCTCCCTTCTCACCTCAAGGTCACTCCCTCTGTCTTTCACCAAAGGGGGAAAAGTGAGGAAAAAAACAAGCAAACCCTGGGATGCCTGGGTGGCTTGGTCGGTTAAGCGACTGCCTTGCACTTGGGTCATGGTCCCAGGGTCCTGGGATCAAGTCCCGCATTGGGCTACCTGCTCAGCGGGGAGTCTGCTTCTCCCTCTGCCTGCCGCTCTCCCTGCTTGTGTGTGTATGCGCTCTCTCTCTGACAAATAAATAAAAATCTAAAAAAAAAAAAAAAAACCCACAAAAACCCTACGTCTGTCTTGACCAAGACCTTTTGGGCTTTGGAGCCAGAGACAGCTCTTGTTCAGTTTTGTTCTGGATGATTTGAAGTGAATCAGTTATTTCATTTAGAAATTATCGTATCATCAACCTCATGGCAGGGGTGAGGTGGATGGGGATTGAATGAGACCATGTAGGTCATGTGCTGGGCACACAGTAGGCACTTAATAAGTGGCCGTCTTTACTCTTATTAGGGAGGGGGCCCGGGGAGAGGTAGAGAACGCATTAGCGAGTAAGGAAAGGGTTAAGGTATAGGCAGGGAGGGGTAGGGGGCCCCTGACTAGGCTCTGAAACTATTGCTGGCAGGCCTAAGTGCAAAGCCAGAGTGAACCAAGAGGTAAGGGAATGGACCAGACCACCTGGCCCCGGATGTTAGGGAGTACTTTTCTTTGGCGGCTACAGTGTAGTCACAGAAAATGACCAAACCTCAAAGAATTAAGGGGGTTATCAATAGTCCTTTTTTCTCAAACCAAGATAGCATAAGAATCTCAAGGCCCCAAGCTTCCCAGTCAGTTCTCAGTAAAAGACTGCCACCAAAAGCCCTCAGTGGCAACGCATTCGGGACCCCCTCACTCAAGAGAGCTTTTTCTTTCCTTTCTGCTCTCACCTTCACTTAACAAACTTTCACTTCACTTCACCCTTTTGTGTCCCCGAGATTCATTCTTTGGCTCTGCGAGACAAGAACCCTGTAACATTAGGATAAGAACGCTAACTTTTCCTCACATAACAGGAATTAGTTCTCATTCACTGCTCTCAAAACCTCAGAGCTATAACTAGCACAATTTAGAAGGCGAAATTAGCAACTGAAAAGGCGAAGATAAGAGGGTTTTTTTTTTTTCCGCTTTCTTTTTTAAAATTCCCCTTAACAGGGTGGTAGAATCGTTCGTCTTCGCCGAAATAGCTCAGTTGGGAGAGCGTTAGACTGAAGATCTAAAGGTCCCTGGTTCGATCCCGGGTTTCGGCAGGGTTTTTGCTGACACAGCCCAGGACAGAACAGGTTTCTGCTCCCTTGCGTAGTCTCTCCTGTGCCCCCGGGCGCGCCTGCACAGGGGCCCTGCGGCTCTCTTAGCGCGCATGCCCACCCCCCGCGCCTGCGCAGAGGCTTGGTGGATGGATGGGTGGGTGTCTATTAGCGCGTGTACCCTCTCCCGCGCGTGCGCAGCGGCAGTGCGGGTCTCTCAGCGCCTGTGCCCTCCTCCGCGCGTGCGCACCGGCCATGCGGATCTCAGCGCGCGCCCCCGGGAGGCGAAGGTGCTTTCATTCAGCGCTTGGAGGGTAGTGCGGGGTTGGGCCTCGTCGCGAAGCCCCGAGGGGTGGAGAGCCCCTCACCCGGTCTAAGACCGCACACTAAGCTCCGTAGTGTTTGTTCCCAGTGCCGTCAGCTCGCAGGGCTGGCAAGTTTTTCTCGTAGGTGACAGACGTGCCGACAGCCTTAAAAACGTTTGTCTATACAGCCAGACCCGAAAGCCAGGGCCCCGTCGGCGGGTCAGAAATCTGGTGAAGGATGGTTCCCAGCCGGAGATGTGACTCATAAGCACGTGCCTCTGAAAGAGTGCTTGGAACCTGTTTTCTCACCGCTCCTTCAATAAACGGGGCGTGAACGATTGCTTAGGGCAAAACAATGCGCAGTCACCGCCGAGAGCATTACTGTCAGGACTGACGACGGGGGTGCGGTTTTCTTGGTTATGGGTCTACTGATGTTCCGGATATAAAAGTAAGTTTCAAGGAAAAAACATCCTAGGGCAAAGTAACGTTCCAAGAGAAAGGTCTGAGCTTGGAAGACTCCTTATTAGGCACTTTGCGCATGCACAAAGTCCACCGTGGGTAGGGTCAGGCCTGGGTGGTAATCGGTCCCCACCCAGCGCGGAACGCAGGTGTGCTTTGCCTAACCCCCAACCTGCTCATTATGAGTGGTGTGAACACGGTCTCAAATTTGTTTTTGGAGTTTTTAAAATAACCTCCGCCCGAACAGGGACTTGAACCCTGGACCCTCAGATTAAAAGTCTGATGCTCTACCGACTGAGCTATTCGGGCTCACGAAGGAGTTTCTTTCCTTGTCCTACCCGCAGTGAAATAGGCCACGTGGCCGCATTCTTTTCCTATTGAATTAACATCCTGAGTCCTTTTACTGATTGCCTGGGAGGTGAAACTGCAAAATCAAGATCCAGTGGGTGTTTGGCAGAATGGAATCCTTTTTCTCCCATCAGAGATAGAAAATAAAGAAAATATCTGCCTGCCTCACCTGCCTCGCGTCCAGGCAGCAACACCCCCTCCCCGCCCCCCCGCAAGTGCTAGCATCCTAAAGGGAACATACCCAGAAGAATTCTCCAGAGTTAGGACCTCTGGGCGTGCTTCTGGGTGAGCAGCGGCATTTTTCATTCCAATGCTGGTCTTTGAAGAGCCCCGAAGCGTCTTGTGGGTGGCAAATTATGAATAATTGATTAGGTTTCCAATAATCTATTCAACAGGCGTTCATCGAGAGCCTGCCGCTCTCCAGCCTTTAAGCAAACTTAGGCTGCAAAGACCCAGTCCTGGTCCTCAGTGCGGCGACAAGACACGCTACCAGAAGCACCCAATCAATCGCCTTGACGGTGGGAAACTGGCTTTTGCAGCGTTACCCCGCCGACACCAGAAGTAAGAGGCAGTAAAGTCTTCCAGGGGGGTGGTGAAGCCTGAACTGAGCTGTGAAGGGTGACGGGGCCCCTGTAGACTTGGAAAGAATTCTGCCTGCCATAGTGTACCTTCAACACCTGTATAATGGGTCTATCTTTCCTCCTAGAATGTTTCTGCTGTGAGGCAGACGGTCCCTGTATTGTCCCCAATGCCTGGCCAGTGGCTGGCACAGATCAAGTTCTCAAAAACTGCTGTGGAATGAATGAGGGCCATGGATCAGGGAAAGCTTTTAGGGAAGGTTCGGAGAGCAGAATTGGTTCTTGGGAGTTTTTGTTTGGTAGAGAGAGGAGAACACTCATGTCAAGGTGAATGATTTCCACAGATGGAATAATTTTGCCCTGAAAAAGTTCTCTGCCACCCTATTGTGCCACCCCATTGTATTTATTTTATAGTGCTTATTGCCATCAGAAATTCTGTTTATTTGCTTATTTATAAACCATCTCTTCCCATCACTCTGTGATGTAAGTGCTGCTGGACAGTAATCTTGTTGGTGAGGACCTTGTCTTTCTTGTTGTCCTTATTTTTGTTTACTTTTACTTAAAAAAATGTTTGCATTCCCATAACCCCAGCGTTTAGAACAGTATTTGGCACATAGCAGGATCTTAAGAAATAACTGTTGACTAATTTCAAATGTTGAAGGTTTTTACTGCACAATGTGTCTCCCCTCCCCCCAAGGTAGTATAGTTTTATAGAGATCTTTTATTTCAGTTTTCCAAACCATCAATTCTGAATTTGTTGCTATACGTTGTGTCAGGCGAAAATATTAACATTCAGATTAAGACATCATTGCCATGTAACCATCCATCATACTGTCTCAGCCTAGGATCGCAAAACACGTGGAGGGCCCTAACTGTTCATCCTTTTTAAGCTCTCAGGAAATTCAGAGAGCGTGACTCTTTTTTGGAAAAGCAGGGAAACCTTTACCAGAAGTGGGGTTCGAACCCACGAGGATATAAATCCATTGGATCTTAAGTCCAACGCCTTAACCACTCGGCCATTCTGGTACCCGTCAAACCGGCATTTACTTTTCGGTAACTTGACCAATACAGAGCCGCTACAGTTTCAAAACAAAAAAAATTTATCGCCAATGTCAAAGACCAATATCGGGGAGGAAAAAAAATCCCAGCAACGTATCTCGTCATGCTAATTTCTCCACCTCCACTCACCAGAGACTCTGGGGCCCCCTGAAAGCGACTGGGAAGACTCAGGTGGCGGGACTCCTACCACCTCGGCACGAGAGGACCCAACAGAGGGCTGGAATGAATTTCTTTCCTTTCCATAGCAGGGCAGTGGGATGCGGAATTTTAAATGGGTTACGGTGTTTTTGTTTTCCTTTTAGTGCTTTCTTTTCCTTACCAAAACAAAAGCGACTCTGGTGGGACTCGAACCCACAACCTTTGAATGCCTCCATCTGTCTAGAAGTCCAATGCGCTATCCATTGCGCCACAGAGCCAGGCACTCGCGCCCCCTCCGCGCCGCTTACATCAAGGCAGGCACGGCGCCTGGCCCCGGACACTGGCCCCGGGCCAACCCCGCCTTCCTTCTCGGAGAAGCGGTGGAGCCCGTGTGGCCAAGGAGAAGCGTGGGTGGGAGCTGCGCTGGCAAGTCTGAGATCCCTCTGGAAGTTTCTCCCCGTAAGCGATAGCCGGGCATCAACCCCCAGTCTCCGCCCACGTTGGAGAGAAAAAGGTGTTTGTGTGCAGTTCCTCCACCCTGGAGAGCTGCAGGAGCACGCGGTTCCATAGTGTAGCGGTTAGCACGTCTGCTTTACGCGCAGAAGGTCCTGGGTTCGAGCCCCAGTGGAACCACAAAGCCGTAATTATGCCTTTTAGGGATATTTTCAGGTTTCCCTTTGCCAGCCAGACCTTGAATTTTACTCGGGGAAGCGAGAGACGCTGCGGTTCCCCCCAGGGCTCGGCGCGGCGCCCGGCCGAGGCGGCTCCGGTCCGGTAGGCGCCCGCACAGATCCGCCGCCGAGGCTGCCCCCGTGTGGCGCCTCTGGGGAGGTGCAGGCGGTCAACACCGCGCCGGTCACAGCGCGCCTCTGCGCCTGCGCCTTCCCGACCGTCCCGCAGTACCTCCTGCGCGGGGGTCTGGGCTCACCTGCTCCTTCCTAAACCCTGCTCGGGACATCTTTAAAAGTTGCTGCCACCACTCAGTCGGGGGGGGATATTCGGAGGGTCACCTCCCTCCCTTGTTGATTACTCCAACTCCACTGACCTCATTATTGATTGAAATTAAAAATCTTTTTGAAAAATTATATGCACTTGTTAGACAATTCAGAGAGCCCCACATGTCTTACAGTAATACCCCCCTCTGACAAAGCTTTTCTCCTTAACCAAACGACCGGGGCTCCTCTGAGCCCTCCTCTCAACGAGGCCTGTCACCCTCGCCATGAGGACTTAAACAAACAGCAACAGTAACAGGGTTTGTAGGCATCCCCAAGGTGACCCTAGGTCCACCTGAAGTGCTGCCTGAGAAAACTGAGGGCTGTCCAATTTACTGTTGGTTTCAGCCAACACCTGAACACTGGACGTGGTGTTTTCATCAGACCAAATCCGCTAGTGCCTTGACCTTGGACTTCCCAGCCTCCAAAACTGTGAGATAGATTTCTGCTGCTTATAAGCCACCCAGTCTGTGGTATTTTTGTTACATCAGCCTGAATGGACTAAGGCACTGGGTAAGCCATGAGATAGAACAATAGACCCCTGTAGAGGGATTTTATAAAGCACTCTGGAGGATTGGGATGTGTAAATCAGTCAACTTGGTAAAATCACTTTTATTCCAAAAATTAAACTGATCCTGCCAGTCACATGGTCTCTAGCTTCAAGTTCCTTAATATCCTTTCCTTAGAACTTTCTAGAAGCTCTGCTGATGTAGGCTTCCTCTCTGGTACTACTTTGGCTCATCAAACCGCCTTCCTTCTGCTTTTCTGTGTCTCATAGGCTGGGTTCATTCCCTTCTCACCAAGAGCATAGCTTTAGGTAGTGTGGCAGACTATAGAAGTTCAGCCTGTAGACTCCAGATCCAAACTGTGGGTTCAATCCTGGTTCTATCTCTCTTGGTTGTGTGACCATGGCACAGTACATAACCTGTCTGTGCTGTGTGACATTGGGTTAGTTGCTTAACTGTTCTGTGCCATGGTTTCCTCCATGGTAAAATGCGGATCAAGCTCAGCTTAAGATTCTGGAGAGGATTTAGTGAATTACTATATGTAAAGCATTTCAATGAAATGCATGTAGCAAACACTTAGCAAATGTCATCTATCATCGTGATTATTATTACTGATTTGGCAGATAAGTCTGGTAAGTTTAGGTAGAACAATATGGTTTTCTCATAGGGACATTTTTAGAAAATACTAAGTGCTAAGAACATCAGCTCTGCATTTACTGGCCTGTCTTCTAGGAAAGACATTAGGATTCGAAGCCAACAGCCAAGAATTCTTGAGATGTCTTTGGTGCACAAAGGTGGTTTTATTAAAGTACGGGGACAGGACCCGTGGGGCAGGAAGAGCTGCACTGGGGTAGAGAGGAGTGGCGCATTATATACTTTCAAGTTGGGAGGGGGTTAGGGATAGTGTAAGCCTCCCAGGTATTTTGGAAACAAGGTTTCCAGGACCCTGAGGGGGGCTTGCTATTGTTAGGAAAGGTCATTTGTTACTGTTTAGTAAAAACGCAGTCATGAGACCCTTCAGCTGTATATTGGTGGGTCATATGCTTGGGGGATGATTGCCAACATGTATCCGGGGTGGTGGGGGTAGAGATAAAGGAAGTTTCCAAAGAAAATTTTATACGTTAAAATAGACCTACAGGGTACTGGGGGTTGGGCTAAGATTGCCTTTTGCCCTTAGCAAAGTATCAACATCGAGGCAGTTGAGTTCCTAGAGGAATGTCATTGCCTGTTTCAAGGACCTGTCAGTGGGCTCTAGGGATTAAGGGAATATAGTACTTTTTCTTCTGCTTTTGTTTCTCGCATTACAGCGGACAGCCTTCTCCCTCAGCCTCTTCACATTGTCTGTCCTCCATCTGCATCCTTGGGTCCAAGTTCCCCCTTTTCATGGGGGCACCGTTATATTGGATGTGGGCCCACCCTAATGGCTTCATGTTAATGTGATTATCTCTATCAAAACACTGTCTCCAAACAAGGTCGTGTTCTGAGGTCCTGGGGGTTAGGACTCCAGCAGATGAATTTGTGGGTGGGGGGACACTAGCCATGGCATAACTGTCCAAAACAGAACACGCAATGTTGCCCAGAAGCATGATCTGTCCTGTATTTCCCTTCTTGGCGAGCCATCTATTATTCCCCACCCCCCACCCCAGCCAGAGGCCCAGCATTTTCCCCATTTCCTCTTCCTTCTCCATCCATCCAGTACCAGAGCTGGCAGACTCTTTTCTCTGTACCCGTTTCTCCCCCACCCCACTGAGCTCAGGTCTCACTCATCTACTCCTTGGACTGCTGGGCGGCGACCCAGTCTCTAGGCCTGTGCTTCTCGAAGGGACCAGGGCAACTTCACTGAAATGCAAATGGCATATCCCCCTGCCCCTCTCCCCCACAAACCCTCTGGGACGTGGTCTCCCTCTCCAGCCTACCCCTCACCTCATTTGCTCCCTTCCCTGGTGCCTGGGGTGCTTTTCCTGGCGCTTCTCCCCACTCCTCACTATCATCTTTGAAGAGCAGCTACTCCCTGTCCTTGACAGTTTGGAGACACTTCTGTCTCCTTTCCTGACTTCAGCCTGGGCATCCATGCAGTTGGAAGCCCCTTCCAGTCCCCATTCAGTTCTGGGCATTAAGGCCCATGAGGTCAGAGCATCTTGTTCATTCTTCTGTCTTCCCCTCCCCTCAGCCCCAGGTACTGTTAAAGGAAAAGTTATTCTGACACTTAAAACAATAAGAAAGACTTTATTCAGGACCGTTGCCATAGGGGACAGAGACTGGGCTCAACTCTGAATACAGTAAAGTCAGCTGGAGACTTACAGCCACGGGGCAGTGTTGGGGGATGGAAAATTACTAAGCGGAGACATCAAGGTAAGGGGATCCTCAGTAAACCAACATCACAGGATTCTTGGTGAAGGTAGGCCAGGGTGATCCAATGTCAAAAGCAGGGAATGAGGAATTTGATGTGATATTGATCAAAGGTGATCAGATGCCAAGAGTGGGGAGATTCTTGTTAAACTGACTCCGCAGTATTGTTGGGAACACTGGGCTGAAGACAGGATGGGGGCGAGGTCCAGGTGTAGAGAAGAGGAGAGGGCTCTTGGGAGCCTGGCTCAAAGTCTGGCCAAAAGAGAGTCTTTGCCGCCACCCCACCCAGGTCCCATTCTGAAATAGGCACACGATTCGTGCCCATTGATTTTAATGTATTTCTGAGTAAAGGGCCTTTAGAATAGTGATGTTTTGAAATTTTGCTCTTCTTGTGAGTTAAATTTAATTCAGTTTCTTTTGTAATTTTTCCATCAAAGAGGAAACTCAGCTTTTTTGGAGTTTGTCTTTCAAGGTTTTCAAACAGAGTACCCACTTTGTAGAGGAATGTCTTGTCAGAAATCACTGTATTTCAAGCTTCAAAAAGACAGGGTTTAATTATAGGCCTGAAACTATCAGGTATTTTTTTCTAGAAGATATAGGAGAAAACCTTTGTGACTGTTTAGGCAAAAAGTTTCTTAAATACGACTCAAAAAGTGTCTGTAAAATAAACAATAAATTTAACGTCATCAAAATGTAAAACAAAACAAAAACAAAAACACCTTCTACTTCTCTAAAAATACTCTTAAAGGAAAAGACATGTTATAGATTGGGAGAAAAATGTTTGCCAAAGGCTTATCTGATGAGTCTTGTATTCGGAATTTATTAGACCTCTGATGATGCAGTAATAAGAAAACAAACAACCTAATACAAAAATGGTCACAGATCTGAGCGGACATTTCACCGAAGACGACATACAAATGGCAGGCACGTGCATAAAGAGATGCTCAACATTATTAGTCATTCGGAAAATGCACAGTAAAATTACACTACACACTTGTTAGAATACATAAAACACAAAAACTTAATGCTAACAATACCAAGTGCTGACAAGGATGAGGAGTAACTAGAATTTCCAAATGTTGCTGGTGGGAACGCAAATGGTATCGCCACTTAGGAAAAGAATTTAGAAATTTCTGTAAAAGTAAACACACTTATTTTACCAGCAGTTCTACTTCTAGGTATTTATCCAAGAGATGCGAAGGCATACGTTTACACAAAGATCTATGTATAAATGTTTATAGCAACTTTAGTCATAATCTCCAAAAACTGGAACCAAACGAGATGTCCTTGACTGGTGAACAGGTAAGCAGATGGTGGTTCAGCCATGCCCTAGAAAACCATCAGCAGGAGAAAGGAATGAGCTTCTGATCCAAACATGGATCAGTTTCAAAAGTGTTCTGCTGAGTGAGAGAAGCCATTTAGAAAAGACTACATGATATAGGATTGCGTGTTTATGACTTTCTGGAAAAGGGAAAACTACAGGCACAGAAGACAGACCAGAGATAGCATTCTGGAAGCCTGTGCAGGACTTGACATGACGCCCCAAGATTTCACATAGCTGAGGACGTTTTGCCTGTGGAGGAAGAGGGCAGTGTAGGTGCCAAGTGGCATGAGGGAGCTTTCTGAGGTGATGGAAACACTCAATATCTTGATTATAATGGCGGTTACATGACTTTATATCTTAGTCAAATCTCATAGAACTATACGCCTTAAAATGGCAAAGATCACTGTATATAAATTACACTTCAGTGAACAAGAAGGGTCGGGTTTATAGCACAGTGCAGGCTCTCAATAATGAAAACAGAATCAACAAACACACACAAAAGTACTTGTTGGAGGAATGATGGAATGAAGTGGAAACTGGATTTCAGATTGAGATCGATGACAGTTTTTAAAAAAATTTTATTTATTTATTTGAGACAGAGAGAGAGCACAGGGGAGGGGCACAGGGAGAGGGAGAAGCAGACTCCCCACTGAGCAGGGAGCCCCACATGGGGATCGATCCCAGGACCCTGGGATCATGACCTGAGCCAAAGGCAGATGCTTAACCAACTCAGCCACCCAGGTGCTCCAAGATTGATAAGAATTGTATGATCGATATGAATTAATAACTTTGTGGATAATTTTTGTGATCTTTTTCCATTTCTTGGGGCATAGTTGGAAAATAGAAACTGGGTGACAAAAGAAGGCTAAATCACAGGTGTACCAAACCTCCAGATACAGAAGAGGTCTCTATGCAACTGTGTTTAAAGCACAGAAGAAACGATTTTGGCGGGGGGTAATTTTTAAGAAGAAAAAATAACTTTGTGGGGAATAAGGAGAAGGAATATGGGTTCAAGGCATCAGAAGCTCTGCATCATTTTTCAGACTACCCATGGGAAACGAGAGGTGAGACAGACTAATTAAGTCAGAATTGTACAGTAACTTAGTGGCTGCCCAGTGTAACTTGAGCCCTAACAAGTCCCCCCTCATCCTGAGAGTCAGGGGTGAGTAGGGTGGCACAGGCAGGGTAGAAAGTATAGAAAAAATCAGACACAAAGAAAAGATGGCGGGGAGCAAAGGGAGAGAGAAACAGTGGGAGCCTAGAGAGAAGGAAAAGAAGATGGAGAAGGAGGAGGAAGGCAGGAGGAGGAGGAGAAAGAAGAGAAAAAGGAGAAGAAAAGAGATGTCACCATCAAGGAGGTGTCCAGTGTCCTTCGTAGTTACTTCCGGTGTCACTCAGTACCACTTTTTAACCAACTTGCCTCTGAGCTTTCCGTCTTCAGGGCTGACCTCTCCTTGATAAGTTGTACATTAAATAGAATGTAAACAAGAACGGCTTTAAAATGGTTTGGTGCCAATTTTCATTTCTTTAGCCAAGGTGTGTGTTGCTTTTGACTTCAGTTCTTTCTCAAAGGCACATGGTTTTACAAAGTGATTTTTTAGTGCCACGCGGTTGTTCAACACACAGGGCTGAGGAGGATGTGAAGGCCTTCGGTCCTTTGGGAGCCCCGCCATCCCCAGTTTTCGTGGACTTTCAGCCTGCTGGAATCTCCTGGTTTATTCAGACAGGCCCACGGACGCTCGGATTCAGAACATGGCCCCTTGTAGTGTGGCTGCGTCCTGTCCCTGAGTGCTGACCTTGGGCAGAGGTAGTAAAGGGACCAGAGCAGGGTCTGAGGGTTTGGTAATCACAACTGGTGGTGGCTTGGAGGCTTCACCAAGTCCAACCAGAGAATATGTCCCTGCCCAGTGCTTTCCAAGCTCTTTTCACTGAAGCACCTGCTAATATCTATGTTTTATTTCCATCAAGACCACTATACTCAAGTACATATCCAAAATAAAGGTTTGAGGAAACAGTGCTTTTTTATTATTTGAATTCTGTGCTTTTTTTATGCTCCCCAAGACTATTCAATTTCATTAGCAACAACAACAAAAAATGCATGTGCAGACCTACTGATGACAGCACACCCCTTAGAGTTTCTGCAGTGTGAAAAACACTGACCTGGAGCAGGGCGCCCAAAGGGTGGTGGGACACGGGCCGCTCACACCAGGACCACCTGGAGGTGGGTGTGGGCTCCTGGTATCTATGACAACTCTCGAATCTCCTGGAGATGGTGCCTGGGACTTGGCATTTTAACTACATGGCTAGGTGATTCTATGCCCACTGAGGTTTGGGAACCACTGGCCCGGGAGCACATAGGCTGCTCCTAGCAGAGGTTTCCAACTGATCTGTGGAGCCCTGAGGACTAGAGTGGATGCATCTCTGGGAGACATCTACAGACTGCTCCTCTTGATCTGTGTAAGAATTCATGAGCAAAGTCGCTTCTGCTTCTCAAAGAAAGATCTGAAATTTGGGGGAAAGAAAATGCATGTGATAGGGTTTTGAGGCTTCGTCTCCGGAAATAAAAATCTCAGTTAAGTTCTGTCTGCCAAAGGGAGAATCATGGAAAGGGAATGGCTCCCTTTAGTGGTAAGGAAACATTATAGAACATTTTGCTTCGTAGACACTGGTCTTAATTCAAGAGGAGCCTCTTTAGAAATACAGCTTCCCAATGTGGGAGATATTGAACAGTTTAGCAAAAACTTAAGTATCTTGTATTAGAATCCATATGTTGAAAGATTGTTGTCAAACAAGACATGCTTATCACCTTGAAGGAGAAGAGACATATTTTTTTGGAAATGGATTTTAATGTATACCACTTGTCTCTAAAGTACCATAGTCTTTTTTAAAAAAGATTTTATTTATTTATTTAGAGAGAGAGAGCGAGCTGGGGGAGGGGCAGGTGGAGAGAGAGAATCTCAAGCAGACTCCATGCTCAGTGTGGAGCTGGACGTGGGGCTTGATCTCAGGATCCTGAGGTCATGACCTGAGCTGAAATCAAGAGTTGGACACTTAACCAACTGAGCCACCCAGGTGTCCCTGAAGTATCATAGTCTTAGGGTGCCTGGCTGGCTCAATTGGAAGAGTATGCAACTCTTGATCTCCGGGTAGTGAGTGTGAGTCCCAGGTTGGGTGTAGAGATTATTTACATAAATAAATAAATCTTAAAAAAAAAAATACCATAGCCTTTTGGAACACTGTAATTAATTGTCTCTTACAAGTGTGTGTGTGTGTATGTGTGTGTTTTAAAATGAACTACATGTTATATATTTTTTCCTTGTACTAAGCAGTCTATATGTAGGCACACATATGTGTATATAAGGACACACATACACACATAAACATATTTTTTTGTCTTGTGAATCCTCAATTCATTATTTGCCTCTAGAAAGTAAAGACTAAATGCTAAAAAAAAGTATAAGGAAGGGAAGTTTAATTTTTAAGAAAAGCATGACTTTTTTGTAATAAAAAATGATTTGTAAGTGGGGTGGGAGGGTGAGCAAAATAGGTGAAGGGGATTAAGAGTTACAAACTTCCAGTTATAGAATGAATAAGTCACTGAGATGAAAAGTACAGTGTAGGGAGTACAGTCAATAATGTTGTAATAACTTCACATGGTGACAGGTGGTGAGTACACCTATTGTGATGAGCATTGTTTAATGTACAGAATTGTGGAATCACTGTGCGGTGCACCTGAAACTAATATAACATTGTATATCAAACATACTTAAATAATAAAAATTTTAAAAAATGATTTACAAGGAAGAAAATATCTATTACTGTTGACAAAAGAGCATACTGGTTAGGGCAGAATGTGATTCTGTATTCTGGTTGAAAGAGAATTTTGAATTGTTCTTGCTGTTTTTGATACCTGAGTAATTAGATATAAAAGTCGAGGCTGAAGTCAAAAGTGAGGTGAATGATTTTAATTCTAGGCAGGAAGTCATAACCACCCCAAAGAAGCAAATGCAGATTTTCAAAAGATCTTCAAACTTTAGTAAAGCACCCACGAGTCCAGGATCTGGCATAAGCAAATGTGAATTTTGTTAATAATGTCTGCCTTGCTTTGCCATACTGATATGTTCCATCCTTCCATACCTGGGTCTTTCGGGCTACCTTTGACAGCTTGGGCTTGGACTCATCCCTCACATCCACCCACCGCAGCTTTTCTGTTCTACATCTCCTCTACTCTAGGAGGACACTTGGTGCCTTTGACTAATCCAATAAACCATCTGAAATCAATCCCCAGAGAGGTACCACTGAGAATAGATTCAGAGATGTCCCCTCTCCACCATCAGCACCAGCAGATTGTTATGGCCATCCAGAGATGTATCTAACTTCCGAAGTGGTGGCATTCTATCTAACTTGTCCCTTCTGAACCGTGTCTAACTAATGAAATATTCCAAGAGTAGGGATTTGGGGCCAGCACCAGGGGAGGAACACTAGGCAGTGATAGAGATGTTTGGGATTGGCTATATTTTGAAGCAGGTTTCCCTTGCTTGTGTTTTTCTCAGAATCAGGCTATGTACATGGCTCTTTACTTCCCTTACTTCACATATCCATCAGAGATTGCATGGGAAATAAGACTGGGATCAAAATGCAATCCAAATTTTAGTTGACTACCAATTTCATCTATTTTCTTGACAAAAAAATAGGCTGCCAGGAGACCAACTCAAATATGATATTGTTTTCTATACTCTTAAAGAGGAGGCCTAGATAATGAAAAGTCATTGATTCTTCAGCCTTTTCTTCTTAGGGATTCGAGTCAGGCACATTCTAGCAATGCACACAGGACAAGATTCCTTTCTCTGGATGGCTGCCTGGGAATGAATGGCTGGAAAATGATGTTGAAATTCTCAAAGGGGACTGAAACCTAAGGTATCTGCTCCTTCGTCAGATGAAGACATGCAAGCACCTTTCATAATACTACAATAGAGGAGAAATTTTTATGGATGAGCTTGTCTCAGACCCTAGGAAACCCAGTATGAGGCAGCAGGAGTAGTAAAACATGCACTTAGCTGAGGCTCAGATATCTCAGATCTATCCTTGCCTCTGCCATTCATTAGCTAAGGAAACTTTGATAAAGCATGAAACTTACCTGTTTCTGCAAGGGAAACCCAGAGCCTTCCATAGAAAGATGCAGCCCAGATCCTCCAAGGTTGGCAATGGAAACTGATTTCCACAAAGGGAGGGGTGGCTGGACTTTCCAGCCTTGACTCCTGGTCCCTGGACATCATTTTACTAATTACTGGTTGGGCAACAACAGCCACAACTCAAGACCTGAAAGGAAACTTTCTCTCAGACCTTATTTCCTCACCTGTGAAGCTCACCTGAGGTGTTTGGGCAACGTAATCTTTAGAGTCTCATTAAGAGCTGACAGTTTATGAGACTCTGCATTGTCAACAATCTCACCAAGAGAAGACCTTTCAGAGAAGATCATTTGAGGTCACCCTTATTAGAGGACGCTGTTGAGGGACAAAGGGAGAACTTTGGTCTCAAGATGGCCTATTGATTGGGGTCTTCTACTGTGTTGTGAGAAAATACTTTTCAGTTCTGACTTTCAATCTGGATTTCATAGCATCTATTCTTTTTCGGAAGGTCCAAGTCTTCTCCTCAGTCTCTTCATGGATGACTTCATCTCCTGGTTCCTCAGGGTGTAGATCATGGGGTTCAGGACAGGGATGATGACCGTGAAGGTGATGGAGACAACTCTGTCCATGGGGAGGGCAGTGAAGGGCCGGGCGTAGACATAGATGCAGGGCACAAAGTGCAGAGTCACCACAGTGATGTGGGAGGTGCAGGTGGAGATGGCTTTCCTCCTGCCCTCCCCAGCATGAGACCTCAGCATCATCAAGATGACTGTGTAGGACACAAGGAGGAAGACAAACCATAGTGTAGAGATTAAACCATTGTTGGAAATCATTAAGATCTCAAGAGCAAATGTGTTGGTGCAGCTGAGTTTGAGGACCTGGGGGACGTCGCAGTAGAAGCCATCAACAACATTGGGCCCACAGAAGGGGAGGGGCAGCAACAGGGAAATCTGCACGATGGAGTGGACGAAGCCCCCCACCCAGGAGGCCACAATGAGGGCAGTGCATCGCCCCCTACTCATGATGGTCACGTAGTGCAGGGGCTTGGAGATGGCCATGTAGCGATCAAAGGCCATGACAGAGAGAGAAAAAATGTCTGCCCCACCGAGAAGGTGGAAGAAGAACATCTGAGTGATGCAACCATTGAAGGAGATGGTCTTTGTCCTTGACAGAAGGTCCATGAGGACCTTGGGAGCAGTGATGGAGGAGAAGCAGATGTCCAAGACTGAGAGATTGCGGAGCAGGAAGTACATGGGGGTGTGAAGGCGGGACTCACAGGTCACAGTGACCATGATGAGGAGGTTTCCCATCACAGTTGATGTGTACACCAAAAATAACAGAGGAAATAAGACCAAGCTCAGCTCTCGGGACTGGGTCAGTCCTTGAAAAATAAAATCTTTCACTCTGGTGTAATTTCCCTCCTCCATTGTATCATGTTTTTTCTTCTTCAACTACCTGGGGAGAAAATAGGAAAGAGAAGGTATTCATTAAAAACAAAAGGAATGTAAGTTATAGGACTGGCATGCCTCGGGGGTTACTTTTACAATTATTTTCCTTTTGGGTAGGGATGCCTACAATTCGGTAAGTTATCCCCAGTAGATAGAGTTTTTTTGAGTTCTTTCAGAGCAAACCAAAGAGTGGGTTTCCAGTGGAGGTAATTAATCGAAGCACCAAAATCAGCATGCTATTAAGTTCTTATTAAAATTTTTTACAGTTGCACAATTTTACATATTCTACATCCGTCTTGAAAAGCCACTAGGTGGTCTGAGAAGTGAGGAGAATAGTTTTGTTTTGCAATGAATACTCCTGTGTCTAATTGTTAGGAAGTGGGACACACACAGGGGAGAAGTATAAAACACAGTCTCATGGAAGCTTAGAGAGTCTTCTCTCATCACCTTCCACAGTAGACAATCCGTTTGGCATAGTCCGTGCAAAATTTCATGGTACTTTATGATCAGCACTGAGTTAAAGCAAAAAAAACAGTTTCCAGTTTGCTTTCCCCCTAGGACAAACAGGTTTGCCGCAGCTAACACAATTTGAGCACATGCTGCTTTTGTTTTCAGTTTTTCTTCCCTTTGGTGTCTTGTTCTCTCTTGTCCCTGGGACTTGGCAAGTCATAGCTACAGTCCCTGCTCCACATAATGTTCTTGGCAAAGACTTTATTGCCCGGCCACCGGACAAACGGCTTTTCCTTGGGCTCCCTCCCTCCTCATCACCTACATTTGGATGGCACTTCCTCTCACCTCACTATTCATAAAAGCTTCAGTTTTGTGCAAAAAACACAGATTTTAGAACCAGTAGACCTGAATTTGAATACAGATTCTCTATTAATTGAGTAGGTGGCTCAGTGCATAGGTAACTCTGAGCTTCCGTTTATCATCAGTAAAAGTGGGTATAATCACGTTTGTGTCATAGGGTTGTGAAGTTTGAATGGATTTGTTTCATTCTTTAACCTGAGTTCCCACAGACACAGCTCCCCTCATATAGCAGCTGCTGACATTTTGCAGGGCCAGTCTTCTCTACAACAGTATTTGGGAGATGTTGTTACACTTTTCCTATAAAAGATAGTTTTTTGAAATAAATGCAACGATGATCAAATGTAGCATTTAAAAAGCAGGTATGTTCCATACAATGGAATATTATTCAGTTATAAAAAGAAATGAGCTATCAAGGCCATGGGAACAAAGAGGAGCCTTAAATGCATATTGCTAAGTGAAAGAAGGTCATCTGAAAAGGGACACACAGTATGACTCCAACTATATGACATTCTGGAAAAAGCAAACTGTAGTGGAAAGATTAGTGGTTGCCAAAGGCTGGAGTGTGCAGGTGGGGAGGGATGAGTAGGTGAAGCAGGGGGGATATTTAGGGATTTTTATTTTTAATCAGGGATACATGGCATTATGCATTTGTCAAATCCACAAGAATGAACCCTAATGTAAACGAAGGACTTTAGTAAATAAATGTATCCATATTGGTTCCTCCATTGTTAATGAAAGTAGCACACATTAAGGCAAGATGTTAATAATGGGGAAACTGGTGGGGACAGGGAATGTGTGGAGCTCTCTGGATTTCCTGTGTAATCTTTCTGTAAGCCTAAACTGCTCTAAAAACTAAAATCTATTAATTTTTTTTTAAAGATTTTATTTATTTATTTGAGAGAGAGAATGAGAAAGAGAGCACATGAGAGGGGGGAGGGTCAGAGGGAGAAGCAGACTCCCTGCCGAGCAGGGAGCCTGATGCGGGACTCGATCCTGGGACTCCAGGATCATGACCTGAGCCGAAGGCAGTCGCTTAACCAACTGAGCCACCCAGGCGCCCTAAAATCTATTAATTTTTTAAAAAGCAGATATACCAAAGGATAAAACAATTTAGAACATTTACATTTTGTAAGAAACATGTTTTTAAAAAAGTTTTATTACCAAGCTTCATTTTCTATAAATCCTAATTCAATGCTTTCTGCCTGCTTTCCAGCCTGTTGTAAAGAGAACATTTACAATAAGTACTGCTTTCGGTGGTGACCATCATCTGCCTTTTGCTGTTTGGTCAACTGCTTACAATAAAATCGCCCTTTGCAGCTCTCTCTCTCTCTCTCTCTCTTTAATTTAATTTTATTATGTTATGTTAGTCACCATGCAATACATCATTAGTTTTTGATGTAGTGATCCACGATTCATTGTTTTTGTATAACACCCAGTGCTCCATGGAGCTCTCTCTCTCTCTCTTTTTTTTAATAAAGATTTTATTTATTTATTTGACAGAGAGAGACACAGCAAAAGAGGGAACACAAGCAGTAGGAGTGAGAGAGGGAGAAGCAGGCTTCCTGGGGAGCATGGAGCCCGATGCAGGGCTTGATCCCAGGACCCTGGGATCATGACCTGAGCCAAAGGCAGGCGCTTAACGACTGAGCCACCCAGGCGCCCCACAGATCTCTCTTAAAAAAACCCAGAAAAACCAAAAAAACAGCTTTGTTAAGGAGTAACTTGCATATAATAAACTGCACATATTTAAGGGGCACAGTTTGGTGCCTTTTGACAAATACATACACCTGTGAAGCCATCCCTACAATTAGGATGAGGAACATCTCCATCCATACCCAAAAGTCTCCCTGTGCTCTGGAGAACTGTGGAATACTTGGTACATAATGACTCTGCCCAAACCTCTGCACCGAGACAGGATCCAAGTTTATCAGGGCCTTGGGCAGCAGAGGGCTGCATCCTTAGGATGACCCCAGCCTCCCATCAAAACGCCGGCCTGAGAAAGCAGAGTTGCCAAGAGCATTTACTGCCTGTTCCAGCTGACATGGGGACATAGGCCCCTGACCTCCCTTTCTCAGAGCATTTACTAAAAAGGGCTTGCAATTGTGAATGTGGATTTGTTGCAACGCAGTTTTTCTCAAGGACCCGAGAAGTGCGCCTTTGAACGTGATCATCAGGAAGGACTGGCCTCTCTCTCCCTGTCTCTGCGCAAGGTCAGAATCCTGACTTCTGTAACTGTGGGCTAGCAGATGGAGCAGGACTAGTCTCAGGGACACTGGCCGGCCCCTTGCCATCTTTCCCTTCTCGGAGGCTCTCCTCTCACTCATTCCCCATCCAGAACGCCTGCCCAGTCACCGCTGTGCAAATGAAGATGAAACTCACTACCCCCCCCTTACTGAATGCAGTCCTTGTCACCACTTCTTCCCTCCATATTCTGTCCACACTGAAGCCAGCCGGGTCCTGCCACGCAGTATGGGGTTCTCTGCTCTCACTCTACTCTCTCTCTCATTTTCTCATCAGAACACAACTGCTCCTTCACTTTCCCTTCTCTTTCCTTTGAAGCCCAAGCCACAAACGCTAATTTTCTAGGCTTTCTGCCAATGATCTATCGACCCATCAATAAGTCTCAGAGAATTTCATTGCCTTTAAACCTTTTCGTTTTTAAAAGGGCCAGACATTTTCTTCAAAGTTTTTTTTTTTAAATATCTTAAAAATAAAATGATCAGAACACATGCAGTGTTTTAGAGAATGCACGGAGGATTTTGTTTTGTTTTATTTTGAATTATGGCAAGGAGTAATGTGGTGCAGAGGAAAGACAGGAGCTTTGGTGCCTTCACGGAGCAGCGGTGCAATCTTTAAAGGCAGTGAACTCCAGGAGGGTCAGTCTGTTCATCAGTGAAACGGGATCATTTGCTGCCCTAAGTCCTTCTGAAAGTAGCCGAGGTCTGCACAGCAGACAACAATATTAAGTGGACCCACTGATCTGGGTGATTTCTAGGCATTTGGAGCTTTAATGCTGAATGGTTTTATTTTATTTTATTTTATTTTATTTTATTTTATTTTTTTTAAGATTTTATTTATTTATTTGAGACAGAGAGAATGAGAGAGAGAGGGAGAGAGAGCACATGAGAGGGGGGAGGGCCAGAGGGAGAAGCAGACTCCCCGCCGAGCAGGGAGCCCGATGCGGGACTCGATCCCGAGACTCGATCCCGAGACTCGATCCCGAGACTCGATCCTGAGACTCGATCCCGAGACTCCAGGATCATGACCTGAGCCGAAGGCAGTCGCTTAACCAACTGAGCCACCCAGGCGCCCTGAATGGTTTTAAATAATATTGCCTCAATTACCGTATGACTAGTCAAGACTGTGGGTTCTGCCCAGTGCCTACCAACAGTTAAATCCCAATTAACCTCAAATTGTTTCTTGATATTTAACTGTAAGCGGACTGGTGGCACCAAGAGAAATTGCTGACATCAAGAATCCCCGGGGACAGGGCACCTGGGTGGCTCAGTTGGTTAAGCGACTGCCTTCGGCTCAGGTCATGATCCTGGAGTCCCGGGATCGAGTCCCGCATCGGGCTCCCTGCTCAGCAGGGAGTCTGCTTCTCCCTCTGACCCTCCCCCCTCTCATGCTCTCTCTCTCTCAAATAAATAAATAAAATCTTTAAAAAAAAAAAAAAAAAAAAAAGAATCCCCAGGGATAGTGGTTCGCAGCGGCCGAGAGAATGGACTTTGAAACCCATATGCATGAGGTTCTGTGCAGACATTAGTCACGAGCATGACCAAGTCAACAAAATCACCATGAAATACCCCAAACGGTGCTCTTTTGTGCACAAAAGGAATGTGCAACTAGGAACATTAAGCGTGGAGAATGGGAGGATGAAAGAGAGCGCCTGTGTGTGGATGTGAGTGTTTGGAACAAAAAAGAAGAAATAAAACAGACAAGTGTAGTTTATATGTTGGCTTTTGTTTTTGTTTTTGGCAAGAACAAACTCAAGGTCCCAAAGCGCTTCTTCAGAAACATGTCTGGGTAGAGCCGTCTTAATAAAGCAGGCTTACTGAGTGGCACAGAATCCCCAACCTGAGGGAACCCCCAGCCCCATTGTCCAGCACGCCTTGCCACCCCGTCTCTTTACAACTGATTTCCCTGTATGCTCTTCAAGTCACCTTCCTCATAGCGAAGAATGAGTTCCTCTTCTCAGCATTGCTAGAGTTTCTTTTCTTTTTTTTTTTAAGAAGAGGTAAATTTTATCATATATATATATATATTTACAGATTTTATTTATTTGTCAGAGAGAGAGAGAGAGAGAGCACAAGCAGGGGGAGCTGCAGGCAGAGGGAGAAGCAGGCTCCCTGCTGAGCAAGGAGCCGGACTCAGGACTCGATCCCAGGACCCCGGGATCATGACCCGAGCCGAAGGCAGACACCCAACTGACTGAGCCACCCAGGTGTCCCATCACTACAGTTCCTAGCTTTAATATACATAACAATATACGGGAGCATTATTAATATTCAAAACACTTCTGTAATTCACAGTGGTATTTCAAAATTGGCTGTGCATGGGCCCATATGCACAGACACACAGTCAGACACATGAGCACACACCAAAGAGCCCTCATAACGAAATGACCTCATTAAAGGTCCCAAACTCGAATCCTTACCTGTTAGAAGTAGAGCTGACCTTAGGAGACACTAATTGTCAAGGAATATTCTCCTTTAAGGCAGACATGCATCTGAGGGTTTGTTGGGTCAGGATCTTCTTTCCTCCTGTCAGAGGCAAAGGGCAGCTCCAGGAATCGCCTCTGCGTGGTCCTACCACAGTCCTATCACGCTGCCCTGTGGTGCCCCTGACATGAGTACCGGTCTCTCAGCCCCAGACCCGACAGAAGCTCATCACAGGGAATTATTTTTGGATGTGACTACTAACTCGAGTAGCCAGACTTTCCTTTTGGGAGGAAGCTCCCTTGAGTGTTATTAAGAAGTCATGCAGTGAAGGACACCCTTTGTTGCAGTTTTCCTAATGTAGGGGAGGAGATGAATCCTCTTAGAGGCTTAGAGCCCAAATATCTTTGCCTGAAGGAAGGGCTCACAGGGGACCAACAGGAGTCGGCTTCCTTAAGAAGTAGGAACTCAGGGATAATGAACAGAACTCCCAGTAGAGTGTGTTTCAGACCATTCCTATTTTTGTTTTCTTTCTAGGCAGGTGGTTTGCTTGTTGTCCTATTGATATACATAATCAGAAGCATCATAAAGATTGGGAAATGCATTTTCTCCTTGTTTCCCACCAAACTTCTCATATGAAGAAGAAATATAAGCAGATAGAAGATATGTTGGTACTATTCATTCATCAAATATCTAATTGCAAAATACTTATTGAGCACCTACCATGTTCCAGGCCCTGTGATTCCAGAGGTCCTAAAAGCAGAGTTGCATGTTGCTTCTCATGTCATTCCCTCTATCATTTTTGAAACTTTGTCTATCACCATAGATCTACGGATGGTCTCACTTGGATATTGTATACCTCCAACCAAAAATATCTCTAGTAGGGGTGCCTGGCTGGTTGAGTTGGTAGAGCATGTGACTCTTGATCTTGGGGTTATGAGTTCAAGGCCCATGTTGGGTGTAGAGATTACTTAAAAATAAAATCTTTTCAAAAAGTTGATCAAAAAGTGCCTGGCTGGCTCATTTAGAGAAGTATGTGACTCTTGATTTCGGGGTCAGTGAGTTTGAGCCTTGTATTGGGTGTAGAGATTACTTAAATAAATAAACAAAACTTAAAAAATTAAAAAGTTGATCTGATCTGATCATTTGATCTGATCATTGTTATTAATATAATTGATCTGATCATTGTTATTAATAAATAAATTCTTCTCTTGCTGTAGCTGGCACTATTATTCTGCTTGTCACAAGGGCTCAGTAGCTCTGAATCACCTCTGACATTCCTCACTACGCATTTTTTTTTTGTCTTTTTTAACCTTGTCTGAGTAAATTAATTTTAGGTTTCTTTCATAATTTGCAATAGTTTTTCATAATTTACTTCTAGAACTTGTCAGTCTGGGCCCTGATATTCATACTCTTGTGCAATTCCCTCCTCTTGTGTGTGGACTGAATTTAGTGACTTGCTTCTAATGAATAGAGTACAGCAAAAGTGATGTCACTTCCAAGATTAGGCTATAAAAGACTGACTTCTATCTTGCTGTGCACTCTTTTGCCTTGATTGCTCACTCTGATGAAGTAAGCTGCCATGTTGGAGAGGTCCACATGGCAAGGACCTGAGGATGACCTCCAGCTAACAGCCAGCAGGGAACTGAAGCCCTCATTCCAATAGCTCATGGTTCTGGCCAGCAATTATGTGAGTGAGCTTGGAAGCAGATCCTTCCCCACTTGAACCTCAAAATGAGACAACAGCTCCCAGCTGACAAATGGACTATCACCTTGTGAGAGACCCTGAAGCAGAAGATTTAGCTAAGCCATGCCTGGTTCCCAACACACACAAAGTGTGTTGTTTTAAGCCACTAAATTTTGGGGTAATATGTTAGGGAGTAAGAGATTACTAACATAGTACTGAACTGATAGTCTTCTTTATTGAATAAGAGGTATGTTGACAACTCTTTCAAACTTGAGAGTGTTTGAGTTTTTTGAGTTTCTCAAAGAAGTCCAGAATGGCAGGATCACTCTTAAACCAGCTGGTTTGCATATATAGATATGTTTACTTGCTTAAAAAATACTGTGGGAATTTAAAATCAACTTTCCTTATATAGAAAAAAAGTCACAGGTGGTAGGACCAAGCATATGTGACCTGTGTAGGATAAGCTAGAATCAGTTTATATATAATAGTTACCTAAGGACATGTCTCTACCTGGAGAAAAATATAGATTAATCCAAGTAATTATGTGATGTCTTATTGCAAGAGAAGTAAATTTAATGGTGTTTTCATGAATTCAATTGCTTTTCCTCACTGTGTTTGATTGGGTTGTTTTGCATGTGTAAACAGTCCAAGGGGAACTTCATGGGCACCTTTTGCTGTGTTGCTGTCATTTGTAGTGTTTTGTACTGGGGAACATAAACTCTGATTGTACACATCTTTGGTTACTTAAAATTCCACCTAGTCATAAAGGTTTTGCTCAAGGTAAAGTCAACATAGAGGTAGTGAAAAAAAAAAGAGGTGTCGTTGTGAAAAGTACATAAGATCTGGAGAACAATGATACCAGAGCAAAGAAGGAACCAGGTAGTAAATGGTCATCTGGTCTGCAGATGGATCTAGCCTAAGATAAATTTATGTCTTTATTAGAATTTTAATGCTTGGGGAAGCATGTCTAATACTAGAAAATGATGCAGAACATTTTTAAGTGGTGGGAATAGAACAGAACATAGGAAAGGACAATCAACAAAGAAAAAGACACTCATCTCTGTAGGAGCTTCTAAATGCATTAATAAATGTTTGTTTACAATTAGCCAATGGTAACTATGGGGATAAGTGAGGGTTGTCTGCTCTAAGAGTGTCTACCAGGCCAATCTTCTTTGGGCACTTAACTCCAGTGTTTTAGCTTTTGGGACCTGACGTTCTAGTTTACTGTCACTCTAATTCCCAGGATTACCTTTACCTTGATCACCTTCCCCTTCCTTTAAATTAAATTTCCTTTCCCCAAATTTCCTCCATTTCGATTTGGTTCCCTGTGCATTCCAAGGGTCCAGCAGTACTTCCAGCACATCTACACATAAAGAGAATCCTTTTAGAGGCAAAGTCCTAGTCTTTGTAATCTAATCCAATTGTGATTTCTTAGCAATGAATCATAGGTGTGGAAGAGATCATTAGAGTTCACCATTTTTCTTTTTTTTCTTTTTTAAAGATTTTATTTATTTTTTGACAGAGAGAGAGATAGCGAGAGAGGGAACACAGCAGGGGGAGTGGGAGAGGAGAAGCAGGCTTCCCTCTGAGCAGGGAGTCTGATACGGGGCTCGATCCCAGGGATCATGACCTGAGCCGAAGGCAGACGCTTAAAGACTGAGCCACCTAGTTGCCGCTAGAGTTCACCATTTTTCATGTTCTCCTTTTCTTTTTGGGAATAGAGCTGGATTACATTCTCCAGATTCCCTTGCAGTGAATTGGGATTATATGACCAAGGGCTGGTCAATGGAATATGATCAGAAGTGGAACATACCACTCTCAGGACTGGCCAGTAATGACCCTTCCCCTCTCCCCATAATTCTTCACATTTTTTTTTTAAGATTTATTTATTTATTTGAGAGAGAGAGAGCGTGAGCACATGCGTGCCCGTGAGTTGGGGGGTGGGCAGAGGGAGAGGGAAAGGGGAAGCAGACTCCCTGCTGAGCATGGAGCCCCATCCGGGGCTCAATCTAATGACCTTGAGATCACAACCCCAGTTGTGACACCCAACAGAGCCACCCAGGTGTCCCCTGCCCCCCATGATTCTTAATCCTCTCTCCCTTTCTCCATTTGCTGGATGAATGGAGAGACTCTAAGGACCTTGAGAAATGTGGAGCCCAAGGTGGAAGAAGCCTGTCTCTCTAAATGATGCATAGAACAGCTCTTTCTAAAGACCAGCATTGGCCTGTGCCATGAGCAGGAAATAAATTTTTACTCCAGTTATTAAGTACTTTGGTTTTGGGTGTTTTTGTCACAGCATTTGATCTACTCTGATTAACAGACGAGTGCCAGTTTCTGTGGCTTGAGCTTTATCATGAAGAGAGACATAGTCTAGTAAAATCAATAGATCCCAGCAAAACATCAGTTGGATTGTTAGGTAAGCCTTCTCCTAGTATCCTTCTCATCCCTTTCATTACAAAAACTAGCAAATTCCCAGATTCAATGATTAAGCCTTCATGCTTTTTATGACCTTTCATGCTTTCTTTACCTTTTAATGGATTGAGTGGAAAGTGTTAAAAAGTTGTGGGGTCCCTATGTGCAGAAACAATAAGGAATTTGGGCCTGACTCATCTGTGATTGGGATAATCCTACTACACAATGAGGAGTCAGTTTCTTCACCAGGCGAGTGCTTAGCATCTCTATTTGCTTAAGCCTTGCACAGATCCAGGTGAGCTGTCCACAGCCTTTACCCATCACTGTTATTTCTTGATGAATGCTTCCACTCACAGCATTACCTCCTTCTGTCTAGGAGGCAACCATGGCTTTGAAGTGATCTGAGGATCCTCTCTTCCCAACAGAAATCATGGATTTGCATTGCTTAAGGGACCACAAATGGAGTTCTGCTTTCCTGACTTTCCTTGTAAATGTCAATTAGTGGTATTCACTCCATGAGTGCACTACTTCATGGCTACATTGAGCTCACTGTTGCACAAACGTGGCATATTCTTACGCCAGTCTCTCCATTTGTAATACTGATTTCTTTTCTTGGGTTGTGTTTCTCTGTCTCTTCCCCTTGAAAAGGTCTACTCACTGTAAAATGCCTTTTGAAGCTCTCAGGTAAAGTGCCTACAATATTTCCACAGCACTTTGCTCATATCTTCATTAGAGCATTTTGGAGTGTGGCTCTAGGAAAGTGACTATATTTAATCTTTTTGCAGCAGTCTGAATCCTAGCACTGTCAAGCACATACTGCGTGTTCTGTAAAATATTTGCCGAATGAATAATTAAAAGTGAGTAATGGAAGAGATGAATGAGCTTCACCTTAAAGCAGTGTCACCTAGAGGTCCTTAGCACATACTATACTACAGAACCAACGTCTTTGAGGACTCCATGATATCCATAGATGCCCCTTTGTTTTGGGCATTAAAGTGATGTCTTCCCATTTTGAGAAAGTGAAGTTTAATGTCTATATTTACCTTTGGGAGCTATCTCATTCTTACAGAATTTAAATCCTTTCTGAATGCCCTAGTCGTTTCTTTAGTCTCCTCATGGCTGACTTCATTTCCTGATTCCTCAGGGTGTAAATCATTGGATTGAGCAAAGGGGAAATGACAGTGAAGGTGACAGAAATGGCTTTATCTGTGGGGAGGGCGGTGAAGGGCCGGGCATAGACATAGATGCAGGGCACAAAGTGCAGGGTCACTACAGTGATGTGGGAGGTGCAGGTGGAGATGGCTTTCCTCCTGCCCTCCCCAGCATGAGACCTCAGTATCGCCAGGATGACTGTATAAGATATGAGGAGAAAGAAGAAAATAAACCAACTGACCAATCCATTATTGGATATCATCAGGAGCTCCAGAGTGAAAGTGTCAGTGCAGGCAAGTTTGAGGACCTGCGGGACATCACAGTAGAAAGTGTCAAGAACATTTGGTCCACAGAAGGGGAGGGGCAGCAACAGGGAAATCTGCACAATGGAGTGGACAAAGCCCCCCACCCAGGAGGCCAGCACCAGGCTAGTACATCGTCCCTTACTCATGATAGTCATATAGTGAAGGGGTCTTGAGATAGCTACATAGCGATCAAAGGCCATCACAGAGAGAGAAAAAACATCTGCTCCTCCCAGAAGGTGGAAGAAGAACATTTGAGTGACACAGCCATTGAAGGAGATGGTTTTTCTCTTTGATAGAAGATCCACCAGGACCTTGGGAGCAGTGATGGAGGAAAAGCAGATGTCCAAGATAGAGAGATTGCGGAGCAGGAAGTACATGGGGGTATGAAGGTGAGCCTCACAGGTCACAGTGACCATGATGAGGAAGTTTCCCAGCAGAGTTGTCATATACACTATAAACAAGAAGACAAACAAGACCCAACTCAGCTCTTGAGACTGGGTAATACCCAGGAAAATAAATTCTTTCACTCTGGTATAATTTTCTTGATCCATTGGGTCACAGATCCTTTTCAAGTATATGTTTGGAAGAAATAAAGCAGTTAAAGAATGTGTTATAAAATCTTCTGTTGTCTTTTCTGTCTCTTGACTCTCGGTGTTTGCCTTGGGAGGAAGCTCTTTTCCTATGCATGTGCTGTGCCTGCAATTCAGCATGCCACCAGTAGGTGGAAGATAATCCCGGCTTTTACTCCGTCATCCAAGCAGATAGGTTCTATCACTGTGGTCACTGAAATACAGGTGACAGGTCTGTGAAGTTATTCAGTTGTGCTTTTACTATACAATCTGAGACTTAAAATAATAAATAATAAGCATAAATTCAACTACATGAAGAATTTTGTTCACAAACTACATCATCACAAGAATTAAAAGATAACCCACAAATGGGATGAGGTATTTACAATATGTATATCTGAAAAAATATTCCTGTCTAGAATATATAAAAAAGTCTACAAATCAGGAACAAAAGAGATGACAACTGGATCAGAAAATGGCAAAGATATGAACCAAAACTGCACAAACGAGAATATCCAAGTGCCAGTCCAACTTTGTTAGTTGTCAGGGAAATGCAAATTAAAATGACAGGAAGAAACTAGTACATACACACCAACATGGCCAAATTGAAAATGATGAGAAATACCAAGTGCTGGTGAAGATGCGGAACAACTGGAATGCTCATACACTGCAGAAGGGCGTGTGAGATTGGCAGAGCCTCTTTACTGTCAGGTTATATCTGCTCATGCTGTATATGTATCGCAGAGGATGGGGTTACATACATAAGAACATCCATTCCACTCCTAGGAAATCTGTACACCTGTCACATGCACCACAAGACATATCCTACAATGTTCATAGCAGTGCTATTTGTAATTGCTTCAAATTGGAGAAAGACACAAATGCCCATCAACAGCAGGAAAGACAAACAGTGTTAAATCCACCCAGTACATCAGTGGGAATGATCTACACTATGTTTAATAGTATAAATGAACCTCATTGTGTTTATAACATGGAACCAGATAATCCAGGCACAAAGGAGTGCACACTCTTATTTTGTTCATAAAAAGGATAAAAAGATACAAAACTAAAGGAAACACGAAGGAAGTTTCTGAGGTGCTGATGATGTTGTTTCTTGATCAGGGTGATTGTTACAAAGGCGTATCAGCGTGTGTGAAAATTCATCAGGCCATACACTCATGGGCATTTTCTGTAGGTATGTATATTATACTTCCATAAAATGTAAAACATAGTGAACATGTGGTGATTGTACCATTTTATTTATTTATTTATTTTTAAAGATTTTATTTATTTATTTGACAGAGAGAGAGAGAGCACAAGTAGGCAGAGTGGCAGGCTGATGGAGAGGAAGAAGCAGGCTCTCCGCTGGGCAGGGACCCGGATGTGGGGCTCGATCCGAAGACCCCAGGATCATGACCTGAGCCAAAGGCAGCCGCTCAATGGACTGAGCCACCTAGGCACCCCTGATTGTAACATTTTAATCTCATGCCTAAAGAATGAATTTCACTGAGGGGCGCCTGGGTAACTCAGTCGTTAAGCATCTGCCTTCAGCTCAGGTCATGATCCTGGGATCCTGGGATCGAGCCCCGCATCAGGCTCCCTGCTCCGCGGGAAGCCTGCTTCTCCCTCTCCCACTCCCCCTGCTTGTGTTCCCTCTCTCGCTGTCTCTCTCTCTGTCAAATAAATAAATAAAATCTTAAAAAAAAAAATGAATTTCATTGAAAGTGATACTAAATGGACTACGCACTTTCCTAATGGTTACTTTTAGAGTTTTGTAGTTGTAGCCTTTACCGGCTACAACCTGAGGGTTGCCTTCTTATTTTTCTCCCACTTAGGGACTTTAGGTCCTCCCAAATCCTAGTATTACACAGGCTGCCCTGTAGTTCTTTCTCTGATTCTAGTTTTAATTTCTGCATTTCTTCTTCATTTTGCTCTTCTAATCTTAGGGGAAAAAAAATCCTTAACTGACCACAGTTCCCCATGTAGTACTCTCCTTTTTGCTCCCACAGAAACATAAGAGCTCCCTCCCCCATTCCATTATCATTTGTTCCGATTCAGCTCAGTCTCCCTGTCTTGGGGGTTTAGTAACGACATGGAGTGACAAGAATAAATGTTCAGAATAATGACTGCAGGAGACTTCAGGTCTCCAGGATGCCAGAATTAAGAATTCCCCTTACTATACTCACCAGGGCTAGAAGGTGGAGAAATTATTTCAGAAGGAGTCTGATCAGTCTGGACTGCAGAAACATATTTTAATGGATGACAGCAATCCACTCTAGAATCTTTCTTTTGGATACTGGAATAATAAGTTAATAGGTTTCAAATCTTTTGCTCTGGACACTACTGCAATAAACCTAAGAGCTTTCTGTGCCTCCTGTCCTCTCCCTCCCTCCCTTCTTTCTCTCTCCTGTTTTTCTTTACCATATCCATTTTCTTTATTTTCTTCCTTATATACCATTTCCATGACTGTATTAGGATTCTCCTAATCTATACATATATACATATAATATGTACAGTCGGTTAAGCGTCTGTCTTTGGCTCAGGTCATGATCCTAGGGTCCTGGAATCGAGTCCCGCACCAGGCTCCCTGCTCAGCAGGGAGTCTGCTTCTCCCTCTCCCCTCTGCCTTTTGCTCCCCTTGCTTGTGCTCTCTCTCTCCTTCTCTGTAAAATAAATAAAATCTTTAAAAAATTAAAAAAATATATAATATGTACATATAATGCACCTATATGTGCCTACATATATATACATAAAAGGAGAATTATTATGAGGAATTGGCTCACACTATTATGGAGGCTGAGAAGTCCCACGACCTGCTGTCTGTAAGCTGCAGACCCAGGAAAGCTATTGGTATGATTCAGTCCTAGTCTGATGGCCTGAAAACCAGGGATGCATTGGTATAAATGATGAGATGAGATGTTCTTACTCAGGCAGTGAGGCAGGAGAAAGGGGGTGAATTTCTCCTTCCTCCACCTTTTGTCAAACTATTCAGGTCCCCAAAGGATTGGAGGACATCCACCTTAAATGGGAAGGGCAATTCATCTGCTCTACCAAGTCCACTGATTCAAAAACTAATCTCATCTGGAAACACTCTCACAGATACACCCAGAAATAATGTTTAATCTGGGCACCCTGTGGCCAGTCAAGCTGACATATAAAATTAACCATTATGATGACAGTCAGGTGATTTTTTTTTTGAAAGAGAGAGAGTGCACGCGCCAGTGATGGGGGGAGGGGCAGAGGGAGAGGAAGAGGGAGAATCTTAAGCAGGCTCCATGACCAGTGGGGAGACTGACTTGGGGCTCGATCTCATGACTCTGAGATCATGACCTGAGCTGAAATCAAGAGTCAGATGCTTAATCAACTGAGTCACCCAGGTGCCCCTGAGATGAGAAAGCTAACTCAAATATCTGTCCTTTCTTTAAGAAGTTTACAGTGAAAACAGTAAGTGTTGTAGCTTGTGCAATTAGTGGAAAGAAAAGTGAGGAGCTACAAAATCATGGGGGATATACACAAAAACCAGTCCCATTTGGGCACATAATGTTTGTAAACCCTGTCTACGAGCCCAGATGAATAGTATCGTCCCACATGTGCATTTGGGATACACATGCGTGGATCATCTGGAACACTTATGCAATTTTGGTTTTACCACTTCTTAGCTGGTATGACCTTTGGCAAGTTACTTACTAACAGTACCAAACTCATGATAAATATATAAGATTCATAGGGCATGGCTTAGAGTTATTTCTTAGCCTGCACCATTATAATTTATCTGCAACATGATGATAATAAGACTTACCTCATATGCAGGATCCTTCTAAGAAGGAGGTGAGATTATATATCTGTTTTGGAAGCATCTGAGGAAGCTGATTCTGCCAGCCAGCTGCTCCGTGTCACTAGCCTCAGGTGAGAGCTTCTTCCTTACACAAGCCAGGTCCATCTGTGGGGGCTTATCTGAGAGTGGCTCATCTTGCTATTGGTTCAAAGCCCTCTTCCCAACATTTCGGGGTAAATTTAAAATGCAGTCTCTCCTTTACTAATATTTTTATTTTTTGCTTAGGGATTTGAGCTAAGACTATGTTCAAAAAAATTCAGAATATTGTATTACATATCTGCTTAAAAACACGAATACATTTATTTTTGTATGCAGTTGTAAATATAGGTATTCATATAAAAAAACAACCCTCAATTGGAAAGGTAGTCATCTGGGTATCAGGCTCTGCGGGCAGGGAAGGGTGGTGGGGGTGGTGGGGGTCCATGCAACTATCAAGATGTCAGCATTATGGAAATGTGAGCAGAATAATGGAGCTCTCCTCTGCTTATTTTTTGCAATAAAGATTTTATTTATTTATTTGACAGAGAGAGAGTGAGTACAAGCAGGGGGAGAGGCAGAGGGAGAAGCAGGCTTTCCGCTGAGCGGGGAGCTTGATGTGGGACTCGATCCCAGGACCCTGAGATCATGACCTGAGCCAAAGGCAGATGCTTAACCGACTGAGCCACCCAGGCACCCCTAGTTTTTGCTTGCTTTCAGTGAACATTTATAGAGTGATTCTTAGGTGCTATACCAACTGCTTCATTTTATCGCTTCCCAAACCTATTGTACCTACATGAAATAGATATTATCTTGATTTCGCAAATGAGGACCCCGAGGCACAGAAAGATTAAGTAACTTGCTCAATGTCTCACAGCTGGTAGAACCATGTCTCAGACTCAGATCCGTCTTATTGCAGACTGATACTCTTAACTACGGCAACTATACCTCTCCCCAGTGGTGATCAGCCCTTCCCAGAAAATGCTGCAAAGAAAAAAATAATCTTTCCAAATCAGGTGAAAGTAGTATGTGGGTGTTAGGAGACTACACACCCTCTCCTATGAGAGGATATCAGAGTGACTGGGAGAGAAAAAAAGCAGAGTTTGGAAGAGCACACTTTGCAGTCTTCAGAGGTACCTTCACCAAGAGCCTGCATCAACGGCATGCAGAGCTCCCGTGCAAGGTGCAGAAATGAGATCTGAGTAGCATCACCTTAAATATAAACTCCTCTTGGAAATAATGGATCTGGTGGGTTCCAATGGATGCTGTCTTTTTACAAAGAGTGGGAAGAATACTTTGAGAGTATTAGATTATGCATATTGCATTGAAACACATGCATAATACAGAGTGGGGGATTGGACGAAGAAATACAATCTTATGTGTCTTTGCAAGGTCAAGATACAGAGCACAAGAATTTCTTAGGAGTCACCTCAAAGGAGACCATCCTTAGGAAACAAGCTTGTCAAACATGTTGGACAGAGCCTGCAGCCAGAGGGTTACCCTCGTACCCCAGCTTCCCACTGGGCAAATGCTGCTCCATTCTATACATGGAGTTAAATCATGTCACGGTTTTCTTTTTCCCAATATTGAAAAACCTCTACTCTTAATTGAATCCCTAAAAGTTTCAGGAGCATGATTCATATTCATTAGCACATGAGGGCATAGATAAGCTAGCCATCAAAACACTTTACTCAAAGCCCTCAAACTTCCATTCCCAGCCAAGAAACATAGACTGAATTCAGGAATTGTTGTCTTGGTGCTGTTTTTCTGCGGCAGTCACCCTCCTGAGAACTGGGATATTAGCACCCTCTCAATTACCTTCAACACTTTGAACCTCAACATCCCAAGTAGAATATATCACATCCCTGAAGCCAACTCACCTTCTTCTTGTATTCTGTAAGCCCCACTTCCCCTTTTCCTAAGAGTGAAAAAACACCACTTTTATTTGCTTCATTAGAATTTTGGTTTCAACAGGAACATCCTATAGACTTGTAGTATTTCTGAAAAATCAACACTGACAGCTTTTCAGTTTCAGAAGTTCATGCATACCAACACTAACTGACTTCAGTCTCCAAGTGGGAAATTGATCCTCTTATGATGCTCCAACTGCACCTTAGAAGAAGTAGGTTCTGGGGAAATTCAATGTTTAATGGAAAGCCTACCTCAAGGTTAGTGATTTTGTTATTTTCTTCCTTCAGATGGGAAAAGACAGCCTCAGGGAATCACATCCTACTGACTCTTCATCTTTGCCTTACAGTTTCTCAGCCCCTTCGATTAGTCCCTCAGCCACAAGCCCAATATAGGAATGAGCAAAGGGAATATTGTCGGTTACGAACAAGAAAGCTAAGTGGCCAATTCAGTGGAGTTCCTGTGGGAGTCATTAAAATGTCACCAAGCCCTTCCCCTCTCTCTCCCTCATCTCTTCTCTGCCCCCATCTCACACATAATGCAGAGGTCCCAGTGCACATTCAGGACATACCCTTTTCTCTGGAAGAAGCATATGAGACAGTGCATTATCCTCTTTGGCTCAAGAAGACAGCCTAGTGTTCAATCACACCAAGGACTGTGCAGTCTTCCTCCTGACCAAAATCAATTTGCTTGCAATCAGCTGGGAAATGAAACTTAAGTAAAAGAGTACCAATGGAAAAATTAAAGCCCTGTGGCTACTGTTAGGGCAGCTTTCAGAGACTGGACAGTGTAGATTTATCTGTGCAGTTTCTGTTTAATACAATATGTACATTGTCCCTATACAATTACTTTATTTTTTATTTTATTTTTTAAAAGCGATTTTATTTTTAAGTAATCTCTACACCCAACGTGGGGCTCAAACTCACAAGGCCAAGATCAAGAGTCACATGCTCTGCCAACTGAGACAGCCAGGCGCACCCCCCGCACCTCATGCATGATCTTTAATCTACTACATGTCCGAGATCCATAGTTCACTTAAAACCTAGGGAGGTAGCACAGTGACAGCTCATCAGTTTAATTACTTCAGCATTATTTTAAGTTATTTGGTTTGTGGGTACCCAGAGATGTTTATCATTAATGTGTTTTATTCCGGGAACAATGCAAGAAAGGGTAATTTGAGAGCTATATGTATGCCCAGAGTTTGTTAAATTTTCTATGGTTCTCAGCAGCAGAACTTAAAAAATAATAAAAACCGATTTAAATGGAAAAAATGCAGTCGAAGTTGTGATTTGATGTCATCCAGATAAATGATGTATGTTTGTGTAATCAGATGCTATTGCCTTCCCTTTCCTCTGAATTATCGATCAGGTTATGTTGTACATTTTTTTTTTTAAAGATTTTATTTATTTATTTGACAGAGAGAGACACAGCGAGAGAGGGAACACAAGCAGGGGGAGTGGGAGAGGGAGAAGCAGGCTCCCCGCAGAGCAGGGAGCCTGATGCGGGACTTGATCCCAGGACCCTGGGATCATGACCTGAGCTGAAGGCAGTCGCTTAACCAACTGAGCCACCCAGGCACCCTATGTTGTACATTTTGAATGGTTTGAAGAGGTGTCAGGAGCAATGGTGTGGCAGAGATTTCTGGGTTCTTGCCCTTTGTGATTATGCTTCTGCAATACAATGATTCAGACCCCATATATCTTTGGTGCTATCCAATTCTGACATAGCGATAACAATCTGATTTGAATGAGTGATCAGAGATACGAAGGAAAGGAAAGGACACATTTGCATGAAATGGACTATAAAATGGCTCGCGGTATGCATCTTTTATAGGCAGTTTCATAAAGAAAAGCCTAAAGACTGTTGAGAGCAAAGCTACCTGAGTAATGTAGCAGGACTCTATGAATGGTGACTTGACAAGTATGAATTATTCTTAGAATTTTCATGCTAGAGGAGGTAGATTAATATTGTAAAGTTAGAATTGATTGATCAAAGTGACAGGAAATGGCAAACAATTGAGCCAGTTAGTTAATGAATGCTTATGGGGCCAGCCCAGATCCGATGACAGCTATAACTGAAGTCTGTCCTCAACACTCATCACCCTTTGGCTAACTCTCCTTGGGCTCTTTTCTATCCTACTGACTCTGACTTTTTGGTCTGGTCCCTTATCTCACTCTCAAAGCTAGGGTTTATCTTTGACTCATTATCTTCTTTTGATCTGAGACTCTCCTGCATTGTAACTTATCAGCTGCAGGGTGTCTCTTTAAGTTGTGTAAATAGCAAGCAAACCTATTGTCATGACAGGAAGCTAGAAGTTTTAAGATGATAGATGCTTTGAATTCAATGTACATTCCTTTGCTTTTTATCCCATCAGGGTTTTTTCCCCCTCATAATAAGGTATGGGCCATAAAAGAGAAGAGTGTAACAGGCTAACGGGGAATTGAATGTGTGTTAGGCAGAGCAGTAAGGGTGACATTGAGAATGACATTTGCCTTGCACTGAACATTTACTATCTGCTGGGCATTGTATGTTTCACACATACCATCTCGTTTTAACCTTACCAGTGACTCCATGAGATGCATAGTATAAGTATCTTTGTATAGTGAACTATAACCTGTGGAGAGACAAAATAATTTGCTCAAGATCACACAGCTGATGGATAACAGAGATGGGATTTGGATCCAGGTCACAGTGCTTTACTTTTTACTTTACTTCTTCATGAGGCTTTCTCAGATAAAACACTAGCCTGTACCACCTATTCCCAAACACCAACAGATTGAAAAACAGACTGATTAGAATTTTACCTTCTTTAACACCTCCTCTCTTCCTCTCTGGTGGGAATAATGTAAATCCTCAATGGTGAAGCTAATCTGAGACTGGAAAATCGGTTCTTCAAATAATAAAAATGGGTTGCTCTTCATTTAGGATCCCTGAGGTTCTGCCTTTGTCTAAATTTATCTTGAGAATGTGAATCTGGCACGTCTGGTTCTACATGAGATAAATCCTTTTAGGACATATGCGGAAATCTTCCTAAGATTCTTCATTACTGATAGGAATCAGGGAGGACAACCATTATGTACTGTTGAGGTTCTCAAAAGGTCATGAGCCCATATGGAGTTTAACTGGGCTGAGAAAATTTCTTAATCTGTGATAGGCCATATGTGCCCATTATGTGTACTACAGAAGCACTGATCATAAGATCTTTTCTAGAACAGGATTGTAGTTTGGTATAGACAGTTCTGGTAATGTAGCACATTACATTCATATGGAGGAAGAACAATAGATTAGGTGTCTGAAGACTTATCTCTGCAATTTACTTGATATAAAATCTTGAGCAAATCACTCCTATCTAGGCTTCTATTAACTTACCTCTTGAAAAAGGATTCGATCAATCTCTTTACCTGCCATATAGTTCTCCTCAAATAGAAATACATCAATCAGTGCAATCCTATAATACTAGTTACTTCATGCTCACCAGAAGCTTGAGTTATTAGTAACCTATTAACTTAAATAGGAAAATAAATTGTTATCTAGTAAGTATAGTTGGTTTATTGACAATATATTCAAGTATATAAATATGACTCTATAGAAAAAATAATGGAAGGAGTTCTTGGTGATGAAGAGGTTGGAGATTCTTACACTATTCCATCACAAAAGGCATGAGTCTTCTCCTCAGTCTCCTCATGGCTGACTTCATCTCCTGGTTCCTCAGGGTGTAGATCAAAGGGTTCAACAGTGGGGATATGACAGTGAAGGTGACAGAAATGGCTTTATCTGTGGGGAGGGCAGTGAAGGGCCGGGCGTAGACACAGATGCAGGGCACAAAGTGCAGAGTCACCACAGTGATGTGGGAGGTGCAGGTGGAGATGGCTTTCCTCCTGCCCTCCCCAGCATGAGACCTCAGCATCATTAAGATGACTGTGTAGGATGCAAGCAGGAAAATAAACCACAGGGTACTGACTAAGCCATTGTTGGAAATCATCAGGAGCTCAAGTGCAAAGGTGTCTGTACAGGCGAGTTTGAGGACCTGTGGGACATCGCAGTAGAAAGTGTCAAGAACATTGGGCCCACAGAAGGGGAGGGGCAGCAACAGGGAAATCTGCACGATGGAGTGGACGAAGCCCCCCACCCAGGAGGCCACAATGAGGGCAGTGCATCGCCCCCTACTCATGATGGTCACGTAGTGCAGGGGCTTGGAGATGGCCATGTAGCGATCAAAGGCCATGACAGAGAGAGAAAAAATGTCTGCCCCACCGAGAAGGTGGAAGAAGAACATCTGAGTGATGCAACCATTGAAGGAGATGGTCTTTATCTTTGACAGAAGGTCCATGAGAACCTTGGGAGCAGTGATGGAGGAGAAGCAGATGTCCAAGACTGAGAGATTGCGGAGCAGGAAGTACATGGGGATGTGAAGGCGGGACTCACAGGTCACAGTGACCATGATAAGGAGGTTTCCCAGAAGAGTTATCATGTACACCAAACACAAAGAAAGAAATAAGACCAAGCTCAGGTCTTGGGACTGAGTAAGTCCCAGAAATATAAATTCTTTTACCCTTGTGCTATTTCCCAACTCCATTGAATCATGTTTCCTCTTCTTTGTGTAGCTTGGGAAAAATGAAAAATATTATTTCAGAAAGTGTTCACTGTCCCTTAATATATCAGACAGAGTCAGGTATTAGGTTGAGAACTAGTGAGTGGCTATTACCACATAAAAAGCTGTTCTGAGGTTATTGCTAATGTGTAGAAAATGACATCTGATTAACACAAGCATGCATCTAATTATTCTTCTGTAAATTATAAATATTTTAGATGTGGCATAAAAATAATGTTCTATGAATAGAAGTTCTAAGCATTCAAGATAAACAGGTGGATGTTAAATATTCAGAAAGGGACTATTTGGGCACGAGGGATATAAAAATGGGGTCAGTTTGATGTATGGGTAAGGCAAGGTGTCTGGCTGGTTTCTTTTCCAGATTGCATGCTCCATTTAAATGGTCTAAGAACCTGTATCTGCAAAATGGTTCCCTTTGGACTGAACTCCACAGAAACACTCTTCCCTTTTTTAAATTGCAAATTTAATTCTATGAAAAATGAGAAAATTTTAAAGCCATGAAGGTCTTCTTTATTTCTACCTTTATTTACACTACTTTAAGTACCAAAACCCCCGTTGAATAGCTCCTCAGCTGTGGAAATGAAAGTGTAATTCAGATCTTCTCTTCTGTTCATCGTTCTAGTTTGTTTCTTAAAAATTATTATTATTTTCTATAGAGCTATCATCGACATACAATAGACTCACGTATTTGAAGTGCGTACTTTGATGTTTGGATATAACCATATACCCATGACATCACTATATTTAAGATTGTTACCATATCTGTCAACCCAAAAGTGTTCTTGTGACCCTTTGTTATATGTCCCCTTTGCCCTTCTTTCTTCAGGCAACCACTGATCTGCTTTCTGTTACTATACGTTAGTTCGTATTTTCTAGAATTTTCCATACATTGAGTCTTATAATATAGACTTCCTTTTTGTTTTTTTTTCACTTATAAAATTTATCCTTGTGTTTGTGTGCACCAATATTTTCTTCCTTTTAATTGATGGATAGACCACAGTTTGTTTATCCATTCACTTGTTGATGAACATTTGGGTTACTTTTAGGTTTTTGGCTATTACACATTAAAGCTGCTATAAATACTCTTTTACAAGTCTTTGTGTGGACATATGTTTTCACTTGTCTTGGATAAGTACCCAGGAGTAGAGTGGCTGTAACTCTTAAAATTCAATAATAAGAAAACAAACAGCCCAAATGAAACACAAAGGGATAAATGGTTTGAACAGACACTTCAACAAGAAGATATAGGGATAGCAAATAAAAATGTGAGAAGATGCTCAGCATCGTTTATCACTGGGGAAATGTAAATTAAAACCACTGCACATACCTATTAGAATAGCTAACATAAAAAAGACAGATGTATCAAGAATAGGTGAAAATGGAGCGGGATTGGAACTCTGGTGGAAACAGAAAATGGCATGGCCACGTGTGAAAACAGCTTGGCTGTTTCTTACAAGGTGAAATGTATATTTCCTGTATAATCTTACTGCTTTTGAATTCCTTTCTTTTTCTTTCACGAATCCTTGAAATGGGCCTTAATTTCTTTCTTTGCAGTTAATTCCCTTTTTCTTACCATATTTAGAAACAAAAGAAAGGTGAACTTACTTTTTTGGGTATGTTTTTCAGTTCCAGGGAAGATATTTCTTTTCACTTAGCTCAGGTTCCCATCAAGCTTTATTTCACCTGTGTGTAATTTTGTCCAAAGTCTATTTAATATGGAAAGCTGAAAAAGCTACTAAGAGGTATTGTAGCATACAGAGGATACCTGGGGGACTCTGGCACGACCTGCCTGTTCAAATCCCAGCCGGGCACTTAGTGTGAACGTGGGCAAGTTACTTCACCCCTTTGGCCTGAGTCTCTGCATCAGTATTTGGAAACAATAGCATCCCCCTCATATGATTTTTGTGAGGATTAAATGAACTAATCTCTGCAAAACCATCAATACTTAGAGCATTGTCTAATCTATAATCCATAATAAATGTGATTATGTGTGTGTTTCCTTAAAGAAAAACTCTGGGTCAGTTGCTTTCACAGACACACAGTCTTTAAATAGTCCAACAATCTCGTGGAGGGACTGCATATTTCCCAGAACATGTATTCTAAAACAGCTTCATCAGAACATACTGTTTTGAGGAAAATAGGAGATGTTTTTCTTTCAGTGGCAATAAGAATGACCCAGAGCATGGTGACAGTGTATGGTAGCAAGAAGAGAGCTTGCCTGATTTGGCTCCTTGTCTGACATCATCTTAGCAAACCAGAAAAGTCCAGTGCATGGTCTCTGCAGTGAGAGCTTTCTGGGCTCAAGTCCTGGCTTTGTAATTTGGGCAAGTGAGAGACTTCACTTCTGCATCCATGGAATGGGGCTTATAATACTCATCTCACAGGGAAGCTATGAGGATTAGGTGAACTAACATATGCAGAAGTGTCAGCCTACAGGCTGCTTATCTGTTATGATTAGTACTATGTTGGGTAACCTTAATACTGGAGGATCATCAGTAAATGGGGGTGTGTTGAACTAAATGATAGCTCGGCTATCAATCCTGACTAGTTTAAAGAGAGAGCAAATGATCATCAGAAAACACCAACTCAGTAGTTACTGAGGAGATCCAACCTAGTTATGAAAGTCTTCCACAGGGACCCGCATGTAAATAATAGGCAATCTACGCAAAAGGGGAGAAGGTACCTCAAACCCCAAGTCAGGCCTATTAGCAATACGTCCCATAAATTCAGACAACATCTTTCAGCTTCTCCATCTTTCTCCTATTTTTATTTTTATTTTTCTAGAAAAAGATTTATTTATTTATTTATTTGAGAGAGAGTGAGTGCGCCTGAGTTGGGGGAGGGGCAGAGGGAGAGGATCTCAAGCCAACTCTCCACTGAGCATGGAGCCTGACACGGGGCTCGATCCTACGACCCTGAGATCATGACCTGAGCTGAAATCAGAATCAGATGCTCAACTGACTGAGCCACCCAGGCGCCTCCATTGTTTTCCTATTTTTAATCCATCCACTTGTTTAGCAAATCTTGAGGGAAATCGGCAGATTTCTAGGTTATTTGAGAGAAAGAAATACAACCAGTGGGAAAAGAATCGAAATCAAATAGTAATATGGGGAGTGATGAAGATAGATGAGCTGCATGTAAGAAAAGGATGATTTTTCACTAGAAGCTATGAGAAATCTGCATGGAGAGGGTGACATTTATGTTTGGGACACACAGGAATGGAGAAAAGGGGAGCTCTGGCTTTAGGGGACAACTGGAATATATTAAAGTTGCTTGTAGGGGCGCCTGGGTGGCTCAGTGGGTTAAGCATCTGCCTTCAGCTCAGGTCATGATCTCTGGGTCCTGGGATCGAGCCCCACAGTTGGGCCCCATGCTCAGCATGGAATCTGCTTGAGATTCTCTCTCTCTTTCTCCTTCTGTTCCCTCCCCGCTTGCGTGCATGCGCTACCTTTCTCTCTCAATTAAATAAAATCTTTTTTAAAAAGTTGCTTGTAAGTGGGAAGATTGGCTGGAAAGAAAGGATGCAAACATGAAGGCATGGAGAGAAAATCATTGCTTGAAAATTTTTATTTTTTGGTAAACCTGAGGAACGGTATGTGTTTATTGTGTAATTCTTTCAACTTTTCTGAAGGTTTAAAATATTTTATTTTTCCCTCTACTTTTAAATTTAACAAAAGAAATACCTCTACAGATTTCAGGCTGAGGACATCCATGTAGGGGAAACAGGGCCTGCAAAAAATCTCTTTGTGCGGGCGCCTGGGTGGCTCAGTTGTTAAGCGACTGCCTTCCCCTTGGGTCATGATCCCAGGGTCCTGGGATCGAGTCCCAAATCGGGCTCCCTACTCTGCGAGGAGCCTGCTTCTCCCTCTCCCACTCCCCCTGTTTGTGTTCCCTCTCTCGCTGTGTCTCTCTGTCAAATAAATAATAAAAACAAAATCTTAAAAAAAAAATATCTCTGTGCAATTTAGGGGGTCTCAGAAAACAAAAATGCCTTTTCTCTAATTCCAAACTGAACTTATTTCTGTCTCTCATTTCACAATGCCTTTTTTGGTCAATATTCCTTATCTGTGCTCTTACTGAAGGTGAACCTTGGAATACAGCACCTTGTGTACACATCACATTTTTAGTCAAAATGTATTTGTGAATATTAATGATTCTATCTAGATTTCAGTTTTTCTCACTCTTATTTGTCACTCTTATACATGGACATCCAGACACTACACACACTCGTGTAGAGTTATACTTCTTACCTGAAGTCTCCAGCCTTCTTCCCAGGACTCCATCTGAGGTTATGTTCACGTGAACCTTGGGAACTATCCAGCTTCAGGAAATTGTGTCACACACCCCTCAGAAGGCCGGTGATTTCAGTGGCTCCTCTTCTGTCTTTACATGGAAAAGGAAAGACTCAGGGAATAGTATTTTCTTGTCTCTCCCATGCTGATTCACAGCGTCCCATCCTATTTACCAATTCTTTAATCCCAAACCTGGTGTGAGAATTATCAGAGGGATTCTAGTTGGATGTGGCTATGGAAAATGTCTGCTGATGGTGAGGTTGTTTCTGAGGGAGTAATTAGGACATAATTAGGCCCACATACTTAGGAACACCCATTTTTGTCAGGGCCTAAAATTGTCTAGCAGTGAGAAAGTTTCTGTCCTTGGCCAAACTCTACTCAGGTTCCCCTGAATTTTTTAAGCAGGACTCAATGTTTGGACCTCGGTGTCTGTCTCTGCATTGTCCAATTTTAGCAACAATCCTGCTAAGTCAGGTTAGCTAGAATCCCCCACCCTCATATCTGATCACCTCAGCAAGAATCCCATTAGGTTGGTTTAGCCAGAGCCTCCCGCACCCCCACCCCTTTAACTCTGGTGTTTCCTCTTAGTAATTTTCCTGTTGGAAAATAAATATCGATTCTTAGGGATTCTGAACAACTTCCTCAGGCAGTGTCACCCATGCAGGGGGAGTTCTGACATGTGACACAAAAGTATTAGAAGGACCGTTGGACCTGACGGGGTTATTAGGCGGGAGTGAAGGAACTGAGGATGGGTTGATGACCAAGTTCTCAGAGGATACACAAGTAGCCAGGAAATCCACACTGGATCTACCAGCAAATCCTACTTGCTTGACCTTTAGAATTTTTTCAATTCTCACCAACTCCACCCTTACTACCTTAAGTCATGTCTTTATTATTTCTAATACAGCAGCCTCTTAATTGGTCTCCCTGCTTTTGTCCTTACTCCTCTTCAGTCTACTCATCATAGTGGCCCCTGTGATTCTGTTAAAACATCATTATTCTGCTTTTCGACACCCTCTATCTTACCTAATGGGAAAGTCAAAATCCTTACAATGATCTAAAAGGTCCTAGTGCCAGGTCCTGTGGCCCCATGATCTCTCTGACCTCAACTGCTACCTTGTTCCTCCTTGCTTCTTCTCATTTAGTTACAAAGTCCTCCTTGCTGTTTCTTGGGTGATCTGGGCAAATCCCCAACTCAGGGCCTTTGAACATCTGATTTGTGGACTGAGATTTGTATCATGATGTGAACATTTTTTTAGTTTCAAAAATTTTAAGATCTAAGATTTAAAAAAACATCCAGCAGCTATACATAGCATAATAAGTAAACAAATACATACTGAGTTGATATGTTAAATAATGTGTTCCATTTCATTCCAACCTTTTTGATGTCTATGCATGGTCTAAAGCAGCTTCATAGGTTTCTGTCAATTTTAGGGAGTCATGTTATCAGATAGTAAAAATGAATCAGTTGTTTTTTTCAACCATATCCTCCAATGATTTGAGTTGCAGAAATGATTGAGAAACATTGTGAAATCATTGAGTTGTCTTAATTCAACAATTTTTAATGCATTGTTACTATATTCCACTTGATGCTGATGCTGGGGATACAATAATAAGTAAAGCATAAACCTAGTGGGAGAGATAGGAAGAAAGGGAAGAAGGAATAGAAGGATCCTGAGTTCTGTGCTAGAGCTAAGCACCAGGTGCTGAGGGAATGCAGCGCTCGTGTGGCCAACAGGCCTGCAGTTCAGAGAAGGTCAGGGTAAGGACCTTGCACGAGCTCACAGAACTCATAATTGGTGAGGTGCATAATCTTACTCAAGCTGGGCTAACTTCAAGGAACCTGCTCTCAACCACTGGGATGTGGGCTTTAGATGGAACAATCTTCTGGTAATAGTTACCTTATTAATATTATAGAGGCAGAAGATGAACTTAATTTGGATGTGTTTACTCCAGAAAGATGTGATTACTTTATGAAAGACCTTGTAGAATTTTGATGCCCAAGATACATTATGTCTCTAGTATGTGTCTCAGCTCCCTTCCTGGTAACAGGGCAGGAATGTAGTGGGAATCTCTGAGTATATACATAGGTGTTTTTTTAATCGAAAATTTAATTTAGACAATTGTAGATTTACATGCTGTTGTAGGAAATAACAGAGATCCTACCTTAATGCAGTCTCCCCCTGTGATCATTTACATATATCAAAACATTGAGTTGTACATCTTAAGTATGTGCCATTTTTGTCAATTGTTGATCTTAAAAACCAAAGGAGCTATTTTTTCCCCCCCAGCAAAATGAGTTTATTTAGGAATAGCAGAGGAATTACAATTTGGGACAAGCAAATTATGGTGAACAATAAGTGAGTCTGGAGAACAGAGGGGAGGGGCTTGCTTTTATAGGGGAGAGGAGAAAGCTGGGAGGGGCTGTTTTTATTGAATTCTCATTGGCTGGGCTGTTGCAGGGCAAGGAGAAATTCTTCCCTTCTCCTGTTGGGGTATATAAAGTTTCTTTGTGGAAATATCAGCAAGGTGGTTTCCCTTAGCCTTCAGGAAATCAAGTTTGGGATACCCAGGGATCTTGATAATGGCTAAAGCAGCTGGTAAGAGTATGGCACCTAATAATTCCTGAACATAAAGACCATTTAAAATTTTGTCCCTGTTGGAAGTGAGGAGGTCTCACTGTTTCCATAGCACCCCAAAGTTATGAGTTAGTCCAAAGGCTTACCTACTATTAACATAGATATGTGCAGTTTTGTCCTTGGTTAAAAATGCAGGCCTGAGCAAAAGCACACAATTCAGCCCACTGGGCCAAGATAGCCAACAGCAAAGGTACCACCTAAATGATTTCAAAAGGAGTTGCAAGAGCATACCCAGCATAATGTTTACCATTTTCATCTCTTAAATAAGAACCATTGGTAAACCGTGAAAAATCAGTGTTATCCAAAGGAGTTTCCTGTAAGTCATCACAAGGGGTCAGGAGAAGATCTGTCAGTGTCAAATAGTCATGAGGAGTATCATCTGTAGAGGAGGGAAGAAGGGTGGCAGGGTTAAAATTATTACAGCAAGAATTATATGAGGCATGGTTAGCAAGAGGATTTCAGAGGAGGTGAGACAACTGGCTGAATGGTGTTGAGTGTGAGGGGCACTCAGAAGGGCTTCAACTCCATGGGGTACAAAGATTTTTGAGAGAGGATCCCATGACTGTCTCTTCAGTGGTCTTGACTAAAAGGGTGTTGGTAGGAACGGCTCTGAGGCAAGGGGGGGTGTCCTTGTGCCATTGGCTCTAGCTGTTGGCTATAATACCCCATGGGTCAATGGTGGGGCCCATGTTTTGGGTGAGTACCCCAAGGGTGTTCCCTTCCTCTTCAAATACAAAAAGGAAAAAGAGAAGTTGATAATTGGGATGTCCAAGAGCAGGGGGATTTACCAAACTTTCCTTTAGGGCTTTAAAAGCTAAGTTATCTTGATCTTCCCCAATAACAGGGTCAGGTTTATTGTTTTTTTAATAAAATATATAGGGGTAAAATAAAAGAAAATATAGAGGGGTTGGGCCATAAGGGATTTTGGAATCCAATTTTGACAGCAACCAGCCAGCTCAAGAAAACTTTGCGATTTGTGCTTAGTTTTGGGTTTGAGGAAGTTCAAGATGCCATGGAGCTTATTTGGATCTAAAGGTAGCCCTTGTTGTGAAATCAGGTACCCCAAATATCAAACCTGAGTGCAAGAAAATTGCAATTTCTCCCTGGAGACTTTGCATCCCACTAAGGCTAAAAGTTTTAACAGGTGGATGCCGTCTTGCTGTGAAGAGGCCTCAGAAAGGGAGCAGAGAACTAAGTCATCTACGTGTTGTAATAAAGTAGAGCCTCCAGGTAACTTATATCATCCAAATTCGCTTTTAAGGTTTGGGATAAGTAGGAAATACTTTAGGTAAAACCCTGAGGCATTACTGTCCAGGCATATTGCTTTCTTTCCCAAGTGGAGGCAGATACTGACTGGCCTTATCCACAGGGATACTAAAGAAGGTGCTACATAAATCAACCACAGTGAATATTTGCTTTCAGCGGGGATGCAGGCTAACAAAATATTGGGGCTGGAACAACAGGATGGTGAGGGATAACAATATTGTTCATGGGTCAGAGATCCTGGACAAATCTCTATCCGCGGGCTTTGGGTTTCTTCACAGGCACCGTAGGAATATCACAAGGACTAGAGCAGGGGATCAGGAGGTCCTGAGCCTTATGATCTTTTTTTATGGACTTGATGCCTTGAAAATCCTCTTAATTTATAGGGTATTGATTAATTTTGGGGAGAAAAGAATGAGTATCTCTTAGGAGGCCTAACCAAAAGTGGACAAGCTTAGAGATAGGAAGGTGTTGAGGTTTGAGACTCCCTATGTTTGAACCGTTTCAGATGGTTCAGAACCCCAGGGCACGGGTTTAATAACAACGGTGTGGAGCACCAAGAGTGTGGCTCTGACGTCAATAAGGTATAGGGAGAGATTCATTCCCAATCTGGAGAGTTGTTTCTCCACGCTGGTTAAGAGCAGAACTGGGGAAAGTCCCTGTATTTCCTCGGAGTCCTGTGAGAGGGTGTGCGAAAGGCTGGTCAGAGGGCTGAAGACACTTGGGGCACTTTTGTAGCAATCTTTCTTGCAACATCCTGGATTTTCCCAATAATAGCAGAGGCCAGGAGGGGGTTTTATTTAGGGGACTCCCATTTGTTGGAACTGAAAACTAAGGATCTTAGTGGTCTTGTAGTTGAATTCTCAATGGTGCAGGTGAGCTAGCTGATTTGCTAAATTAACTAAATCTGGAGTGGATACAGTTTCCCATTCTATCCTGCTCCTTTTAACTAGGAGGGAAAGATGCCAGTTCAGCCTATTACTAAGCACAGAGTTGAAGGCTACCTGAATGGATTCTACATCCATAGGAAGGCCAGAATTTTCCTTAAAAACAATTTGTAGTTGATGGTAATCATCATGCACAGGTTCCCTGGGTTTCTGAGTGCAAGCCTGAATCTTAAATCAACAGGTTTTGGGAAAGCCTAGGGGTTGCCAGGGGGAGTCATTTAGTGATTGGTGAGCCTGATCACATAACAAGACAGGGGATTGGCCTCTTGTTTTGCAGTCCTGGAGCCTTCAGGATCATCCCAATTAGCTGCTTTCATCTAGCGTTGGCTTGGCCTTCTCCAGGGAGCATGTGAGCTAGCTGGTACAAATCAGAAACCTAGTTGGTAAGTTTGAACCACTGTTAAATTCCTTGGCAGATCTATGAGGATCTTCAGTAACTCTAGGAAAATCTTTGGCCATGGCTCATAGTTCATCCTTAGTCCAGGAAAGATAGGAAATTATAGGCTTACCATTTAGGATCCTCAGAAGGTCTAATTTTATCTTACTTTATTTTATTCTTTTAAAAGATTTTATTTATTTTAGAGAGAGAGCAAGCACAAGTGGGGTAAGGAGCAGAGGGAGAAGGACAAGCAGACTCTGCACTGAGCTCAGAGCCCAACACGTGACTGGCTCCATCCCACGGCCCTGAGATCATGACCTGAGCCAAAATCTCGAGTCACTAAACTGACTGAGCCACCCAGGCCTCCCTAGAGGGCCTAAGTTTAAAGGAACAGGTTCCAATGGGTTCAGAGGAGGAGGACATGGGGAGAGGTTTGGAAAAAATGGGAAGTTCAGTGAGAGAAGTGGAGCGAATGAAAGTGAGGATGGAGATAAAGAGGAGGGGGGAGGGGAGAACAAGTCCTCAAAAGCTTGTCTTTTTTCAGTTGCTTGTTTGCCTCAGTTAACTTGGAAATGGCATTTTGTAGAGAGGTGATTTTAGAGTCCTGAACACACTTGGAAGCCTCAAGATACCAGCTGAAATAGGCATCCCATTCCGTTTGTGTTTTTTAAAGGTGTGGTCTTCTAAGAAAAGCAAATTTGGGGAGATCAAAAGTGCCCCCTAATGGCCATTGGAGTTCTAAATTAATTTTGGTTAAGTTGGTCCAATTAATTTAAAATACTCTTGAGGAAGGACCGTAGTTTTTAAACATAAAACCAGACTGGGCCCCAGAAGGAGGACCTTCCTGAGAGAATTTAGCAGATTCAGATGCTGTTACTCAAAACCAGAGATTCAGTAAACAGAAGAGTAGTCACCAGAAGGGGTAGTGCCTTCCCAACAACATAAAACCAGATTCCAAATACAGTTGTGGAGCTCAGCTTGAAGGAGGGAACCCTGATCTGAGAGGAGACTTGGAACCCAAAGGGAAAAGATGACTCAGGGAAGCAGAGAGTGCAAGGGGCTCAAGTGGGTGCCTCACACGCTTCTAGGGGCCATTACTTACTTAGGGGTTCATCTCCTTCAGGTTCCTTTGTGGTCACCATGTAATACTGACCTTAAAAACCAAAAGGGCCAGTTATTTTACCAGCAAAATGAGTTTATTTGGGGACGGTTGAGGAACTGCTATTCAGAACAAGCCAACTATGGCAAAAAACAGGCAAGTGGGGGAGAATAGGGGAGAGGCGCTTGCTTTTATACTGGAGAGAAGGAAGCTGGGCGGGGCTGTTTTTGCTGAGTTCTCATTAGCGGGGCTGTTGCTGGGCCAGAGAAATTCTTCCCTCCTCCTGCTGGGGCAGAACAGGCTTCTCCCTGCTGGGGAATGCCGGGTAGGCCTCTTACAGCCAGTGGTAGTGTGAGAGCGCCCCCTTCAGGGCTTCCCGACTCCATTTTTAAATGAGGTTTCCTTTATTTTCACGCAATAATACCTCAATAGAGTTGAAAATTCCAAATTGATAAAATGAGTATATTTTTATTTCCTTGTTTCTTCCAAGGCTGTGTTGCAAAAGCAACATGTACCCCCCTGGCTAACAATTTGATTTCTTTTGTACCATGGAACCCATATTTTGACATTATTACTGCATGCTGAGCAGAATCTTTGAAAGTCCTCTGTAGCTTAGCAGAAACATAAAAATTAATTAGAAACCTTGAATAAATACAGTTTATTTCATGGACAGACTTTTTAAGGGTGTTGAGAAGGCGTGAACTACCTGTCTATTCCGTGTCAGAAGGCATGAATCTTCTCTTCAATCTCCTCATGGCTGACTTCATCTCTTGGTTCCTCAGAGTGTAGATCAAGGGGTTCAGCAGAGGAGAGATGACAGTAAAGGTGACAGAAATGGCTTTATCGGTGGGGAGGGCAGTGAAGGGCCGGGCATAGACATAGATGCAGGGCACAAAGTGCAGGGTCACCACAGTGATGTGGGAGGTGCAGGTGGAGATGGCTTTCCTCCTTCCCTCCCCTGCCTGAGACCTTACTACTAATAATATGACCATATATGACACCAGGAGGAAGAAAAACCACAGTGTGGTGAGCAGTCCATTATTGGAAATCATCAGCAGCTCAAGCATAAAAATGTCTGTACAGGCGAGCCTGAGGACCTGGGGGACATCACAGTAGAAAGTGTCAAGAACATTGGGTCCACAGAAGGGGAGTGGGAACAACAGGGAAATCTGTACGATGGAGTGGGTAAAGCCCCCCACCCAGGAAGCCACTATTAATCCAATGCAACGGCCTCTACTCATAATGGTCACATAGTGCAGGGGCTTGGAAATGGCCACATATCGATCCAGTGCCATCACTGACAAAGAAAATACGTCCACCCCTCCAACAAGGTGGAAGAAAAACATCTGGGTGAAGCAGCCATTGAAGGAGATGGTCTTTCTCTGTGACAGAAGGTCCACCAGAACCTTGGGAGCTGTGATGGAGGAAAAGCAGATGTCGGCAACAGATAAATTACGGAGCAGGAAGTACATAGGGGTATGAAGGCGAGGCTCATAGGTCACAGTGACCATGATGAGGAGGTTTCCCAGGAGAGTTATCAAGTACACAAGAAGCAGGAAAAAAAATAAGACCAAGCTCAGTCCTTGACTCTGGGTTAGGCCAAGGAAAGTAAATTCTTTCACCCTGGTGTAGTTTTTCAGCTCCATTGAGTCATTTTGTTTTTCTCTTTTGTTTCAAGCTACTTCACATGAACGTACTTGGCTATTGATTTCATTTTCCTCCTAAGCACTAAGACTGCAATTCAGAATCTTGCCCATATGGCTGTAGTGTTTGCAATTTGTTGGGCTGTCCAAATTTTAAGATTGAAATCAGTTTTGTGATCAAATAAAATTACCACATGCAAAGTCATTCAATAATTCTCTTCCTATAAAACTCATTTTGGAAAGAATAAGCATGTTTCCAGCCATTGTAGACTTATAGTCTACAAGCGTAATGTTCATATTAGCAAATATTCCATTGACTTCAAGAGGGTCTTATCTTGCTAGAAAATAACGTTGTTCTGTTTCTTATTGCAGTGTTGCTGTGGCATGAGTCAGTTTCCTTGCTCTTGACTGCTTTATGTCAAATTTCTTAAATCTTCAGCCTATTATTCCATGTAGGTAACTTGTTACTGTGATTATTACTTTATACTAATCAGATTATTTGCTTGATAATCATTTTAAAATATTCAAAAATTGCTATTGGAGAACAGATTGAGACAGCGTATAAATCTAAATCTCAAAGAATCACATTAAATTTTTTTATTGTGGTAAAAACAATTAAACATGAGAGCTACCCTCTTAACAAATTTTTAGGTGCACAGTGTTTTATAGCAATTTTCTAGAACTTCTTCATCTTCTATAACTGATGTGGTCTTTGCCTGAGTGTGGGGGAAAGAATAAGGATAATGACCTGATTTTGAGAAGTGAACTATTCTGTATCCATCACACTCTTCTGCCTCTTTTTTGAATCAGAGCTAAGAGAAAGAGAGATCACACAGCAAGGAGAGACGTTAGTATCATTAGAATAATGCCTTTTTTTTTTCATACACTGTTATGGATAATTCTTACTTATTTTTATAAATTTTTATTTGTTCCACTTTGTACTTAGCAAGTGAGTATTTATTGCAATCTTCATAGGTATAAGAATAAGTTGGACCACATTGTCCAAGTGTTTACACTCTAACAAAAGTGGGTGATTTGTGTAAGTTGATGAACAAAATGTATGATAAAATGTGAAATGTGTCATGAGAAAAGTGAAGGTAGATTTAGGTGGGAGAAGAGATATGGTATAGATATTGTGATTTCCAGGAGCAACAAAAGCTACTACTTTGTGAGTGCTTACTATGTGTGAAGAGTTATAAAATGTTGATACATTTAATGTGCACCACTATCCTTTAGTAAATATTAATGTTATTCTTGTTTTTCATATGGAATATACTATGAGTCTACGTTTGGCTGAAGGGAAGGAAGAGATGGAAATAGGATGGAAGAAATAGAGGTTTCTTTTTTCCCCCTTCAATCTCATTTGGAGGGTCTAATTTCATATAACAAGAATGTTTGATAAAGTCTGTCCGAAGACAGGGATTTGGCAAAACGGGGCTCTGGAAACCCCATTTACATCGACCTTAGTCTGAGGTGGCTTCACTGATAAGCAACTCAAAGGATCACAACAAATATATGATGTCTTCCCTCACACTGAATGGACCTCGTTTCTGGAATCCCTTTTAACACAGCATCCCTCTTCCTGATAGTTAACACCCACCTTTGTTGTTTCTGTCTCTGGGAAGATCATTTTGGCTCTGAAGTGCTTGATACACCTGGAAAATATCAAAGTCAGACTATTTATATATAATCAAAATGACAACATGTCAGTTTCACTATGCATAATGTTAACCTTAGCTAGAAGTTTAATGTCTTGACCGAATTCCTTTGATCCTGAAATTCCAACTAAAAATTGTACACTCTTAGGTACAGTGCAGAATATTACACTTGGAGACATTAATTCTTGAAAATTTTGTTTCTGAAGGAAAGCCTTTTGGAAGACTAAATCTTAGTACCTTTGCTCTCCTTTCAAGAGAAAATGGGCAGATTCAAAGCATCACATCTTCAAGAACTTCTACTGTATCCCTGTCTTATATACAAATCCCTCAACCTCAGGCCTAATAAAAGAATTGCAAAGGGAATATTATTGGGCAAGGATGTGGAAGTCAGATGCCTGATTCTGCTGGTGGTGATGAAGGTTCAATGGGAGTTATTAAAAAGTTACCAAGATATGCACATGTATACACACACACAGATGGACACATTTTGATTAGTGTCCAAATTATTTAGAAGCAGTAGTGGAAATCTATCCCCTTATCCACAGCTCAATCGGAACACTGTTAAAACGTGCCAAATGCTGTGCCCAAGAGACTACAAGGGTCCAATTTTCATGGCTTGCAAGTCTCAGAGGACATTATATATAGGTTTCAATTAGATTGCCAGAAAACTACAAGAGAACTGGACTTAAAATCCTTTGCTGCCAGTTCAATTTCTAATTATACACAGGATGATTATAGTCTCATGATGTTACTGTAAGTCCCTACATGTGGGGAAACATGACTTAGATGGTGTTTGGGGAATGCACATTTTTCCTGTTTTCCTATACTCTGCACGTGTGGTATCTTTCAATTTGGATATGGCTAGATGAGTATGTTAGTAAAGCTAACAACTACAGTAGTTACTTAGGATTAACTCAATTTATTGAATGGCTTGACTTTATATCTTCTGTTTCTACAAGGATGATGGGTTTGGATTTACCTGCTTTTCCATTTTGTTTTTGTTTTATTATATTAAACTGATCTACAAAGATGAAAACTGTATGAGACAGGTTGTATATTTGAGATAGGTAATTCCCCCCGACCCCCACTGCTTTATTGAGATATGATAACATCAGTTAAGGCTGATCCAGCCTTAAACATACACAATGATATTGTGTATGTTTAAGGTATATGATGTATTGACTTGTTACATTTATATATTGCAAAATGATTATTATTGTGGTATTAGCTAACAGCTCCATTACCTTACATAATTACTAATTCTTTTTTTGTGGTGAGATCACTTAAAATCTACTGTCTTAGCAAATTTCAAGTATATAGTATTGTTAACTATAATCACCATGCTGTACATTAGGTTCCCAAAGGTTTTTCATCCTATAAATGGTAGTTTGTATCCTTTAACTAACATCTCCCCATTTCTCCCACCCCTCAGTACCTGGAAACCACCACTTTACTCTATTTCCATGAGTTCAGATTCCACATATAAATGAGATCATACAGTATTTCTTTCTCTGTCTGACTTATTTCACTTAGCTTAATGCCCTCAAGACCCATCCATGTTATCACAAATGGCAAGATTCCCTTCTTTTCTATGGCTGAAAATATTCTAGCGTGTGTGTGTGTGTGTGTGCGTATTTGTTTGTATATACACATATTTATCCATTTATCCAATGGACACTTAGATTGTTTTCCTGTGTTGGATATTGTAAACAATGCTGCAATAAACATGGGAGTGCTGATACTTCTTTGAGATCTTGATTTTATTTCCTTTGGATATGTACCCAGAGATGGGATTGCTGGATCGTATGGTAGTTCTATTTTTAATTTTTTGAGGAATCTCTATACTGTTTTCAATAGTGGCTGATCCAGTTTATATTTCCACTGACAGTGCATAAGGGTTTCCTTTTCTTCACATCCTTGCCAACACTTATCTCTTGTCTTTTTGATGATAGCCATCCTGACAGGTGTTGAGTGATGTCTCATTGTGGTTTTAATTAGCACTTCTCTGATGTTTAGTGATGTTGAGCACTTTTCATGTATTTGTTGGCCATCTGTATGTCTTGTTTGGAACAGTGTCTTCAGTTCCTCTGCCATTTTTAAATCAGACTGGTGTTTTTGCTGTTGAGTTGTATGAATTCTTTATATATTTTACATATTAGCCCTATATGACTTGCAAATACTTTTTTCCCATTCTATATGTTGTTTTCTTCATTTGTTAATTGTTTCTTTTGCTATGCAGAAGTTTTATAATAACATCAGTTAAGGCTGATCCAGTCCCATTTATTCATTTTTGAATATAGTAGTCCCATTTATTCATTTTTGCTTTTGTTGCTTGTGCTTTTGGTGTCCTATCCAAAATAATCATTGCTAAGACCAATGTCAAGGAGTTTACTCGCATTTTTCTTCTAGGAATTTTATGGTTTCAGGTCTTATACTTAAATCTTTCATCCATTTCAGGGCCCCTGGGTGGCTCAGTTGTTAAGTGTCTGCCTTCAGCTCAGATCATGGTCCCAGGGTCCTGGGATCGAGCCCCGTGTCTGGCTCCCTGCTCGGCGGGAAGCCTGCTTCTCCCTCTCCCACTCCCCCTGCTTGTGTTCCCTCTCTCGCTGTGTCTCTCTCTGTCAAATAAATAAGTAAAATCTTTAAAAAAAAATCTTTCATCCATTTCAAGGTAATTTTTGTGAGTGATGTAAGATAGGGATTTAATTTCATTATTATGCATGTGGTTATACAGTTTCCCTAACACCATGTATTAAAGAAACTATTGTTTTCTCGTTGTATATTCTTGCCTCCTTTGTTGTAAATTAATTGATTATATATGTGTGGTTTTATTTCTGAGCTCTCAGTTTTGTTCTATTGGTCTATATGTTTGTTTTTATGCCAGTACTGTGCTATTTTGATTACTATAGCTTTGTAGTATAGTTTGAAATCATAATCGTGATGTCTCCAGCTTTGTTCTACTTTCTCATGATTGCATTGGCTATAGGAGTCTTTTGTGGTGCCACATAAATTTTAGGATTTTTTTTTCTATTTCAGTGGAAAGTGCCTTTGGAATTTTGATAGGGATTGCATTGAATCTGTAGATCTCTTTGGGTACTATGGACATTTTACAATATTATTCTAATCCATGAGCATGGAGTATCTTTCCATTTATTTGTATCTTCTTCAATTTCTTTCATTTATGTCTCATGGTTTTTAGTGAATAGATCTTTTACCTCCTTGGTTAAATTTATTCCTAGGTATTTTGTTCTTTTGATGAAATTGTAAATGGAATTGTTTCCTTAATTTCTCTTTCTGATAGTTATCCTCTTTGCTGGTAGGTGGATTTTTTTTTTTTTTTCCAGTTTACCTTTCCACAGATGGAGCAATATTTAATTCTCTGGTTTCCTCCTTTATTTCTATTTTTGGTCCTGAGCCTTTCCCTTCCTTTTCTGTGAGTTCTGTTTGCACTTAAGTAAGTTAAGTAAACTAAAGTAAATGTTTGCAAGAAGCACTTTAATGTGTGTATGCATGTTTAAATCAGGACTTTATTTCATGATATATGGTCTTTCATATTGCCTGAAATAGCTTTATTACATTTTCTCCATGGATATAGTTGTATACGGGAGACCAGTGGTGTATGTAATTTGATTTTGTATGTAACAACCTAGTTTAATTCTTTTGTTATTTTCAGTGATCTTTCGGTGAATTTTCTTTATATTATTTTAGATATAGCCTCTCAATATCTGAGAATAATTTTTTCCTCTAATTTTCCAAAGTTTATATTCTTTCTCATTTTTCTTGTTTTTAAATTGTAAGTAAATTCAAGCTTAATGACTTTGTGGTGAGAGTGGGTATCATTGTTTAGTTATGTATGGTAATGGAAATTATTTTAATGTTTAATCATTAGGTATACTGTTTGCTCTCTGGTTCTAATAGATATTTTTTTTTATCAAGATAATACAATTTTTCAGGGACTCCTGGGTGGCTCAGTCAGTTAAGTGGCTGCCTTCGGCTCGGGTCATGATCCCAGGGTCCTGGGGTCGAGCCCCGCATCAGGCTCCCTGCTCAGAGGAGAGCCTGCTTCTCCATCTCCGTCTGCCGCTCTGCCTGCTTGTGCTCTCTCTCTCTCTCTGTCAAATAAATAAATAAAATCTTAAAAAAAAAAAAGATAATACAATTTTTCTTCAGTTCTTGGCTTTATAGGTGTTTTGTTCTTCAAGTAAGAACAAATTGTGTTGTATTGAATATTTTCTGCATCACTGAAATAATCACATTGTTTCTCTTTTTAATCCATTATTGCTGTGAATTGCATTAATAGTTCTCTTTGAAAAAAAATTTTTTTTAAAGATTTTATTTATTTATTTGACAGAGAAAGACACAGCAAGAGAGGGAACACAAGCAGGGGGAGTGGGAGAGGGAGAAGCAGGCTTCCCATGGACAGGGAGCCCAATATGGGGCTCAATCCCAGGACCCTGGGATCATGACCTGAGCCGAAGGCAGACGCTTAACGACCTGAGCCACCCAGGTGCCCCAAAAGTTCTCTTTGAATTTTGGGAATAAACCCTACTTGATGATAATTTGTCATTGTTTTAATTCATTGGTATGTAATTTGCTAAAGAGTAATAAGAACTTAACATTTTTGTTCAAAGATGTGATTGGTGTGTACACATATATTAGATACACGATAGTACTAGATATATTAGGTGCTATTATCTAGTTTATAGATAGGGTTATGCCATTTTTATAGAATGAGTTAAGAAGCTTTCTACATTTAGTTAAAATATTGGATTTACTAGCTTTTTGAATATTTATTGAAAATCACGGACAAAGCAGTTTTGACAAAGCTATTTTTGACACCTTTTCAATTCATCTATAATTATTGATCTATTAAGATTTTTTCCCCCTTTCCTTTAGTCAATTTTGGTAACCTATATTTTCCATGGAAATTATATTCTCTCTTCCATCCTGTAAAAATTTAATACTATGTTTCAGTGCACTGAGTCTTTACTTCTTTCCCTTAGTAGGGTGCAAGTTCATAGATTACATTTGTTTGTATACTCGAGAGAATGGTCACTCTTGGATGTGCCTGGATATTTGGGGAACAAAAGGAGGGTTCTGTATGTTTTCTGTATGAAAAAAAGATAATATGAGGAACTATAGCAATAGTATCTTTGGTCCCCTGAAGTGAGGACAAATAGCAGTTTCAAACTTTCTTTTAACACCAAGAAACTGATAAACTGTGTATGAATAATGTAATTTGTGTAATAGATGATCAAAATTTAGTCATAAAAAATATGTTTTGTACTAGTGAGTTGATGACAGTCTTATGTGTTCCTAAAGCACAGGGTTGACCAAATTAAACATGTTTGCTTTTTATCTCTCTTTGGGAAAGTGTTTGTGTGTTTGTGAGAGAGAGAGTGTGTGTGCACACATCAGGGACTGATTACTTATATATATATATTTTTTTAAGATTTATTTATTATTTTTAAATTTAATTTAATTTTATCATGTTATGTTAGTCACCACACAGTACATCATTAGTTTTTGATATAGTGTTATTTATTTATTTGAGAGAGAGAGCGAGAGTGAGTACACAGAGGGAGAGGGAGAAGCAGATGCAGGGCTGGATCCCAGGACCCCGGGATCATGACCTGAGCCGAAGGCAGATGCTTAATGACTGAGCCGCCAGGGTGCCCCCTACTTATATCTTTAAATATTGAATTTCTTTTCTTTTTTTTTTTTTAAGATTTTATTTATTTGAGAGAGAGACAATGAGAGACAGATAGCAAGAGAGGGAAGAGGGTCAGAGGGAGAAGCAGACTCCCCGCCGAGCAAGGAGCCCGATGTGGGACTCGATCCAGGGACTCCAGGATCATGACCTGAGCCGAAGGCAGTCGCTTAACCAACTGAGCCACCCAGGCACCCTAAATATTGAATTTCTTAAGTTCTAAGGTGAACCTTTCTTTTTAATATTTCTTTCTTTCACATTTTTAGAATCAGTAATAGAATTTTATTGCATCTAGGTATTACTTCAATGAAAGACTGTGTTCACAATACTTTGCTGCACTTAATAAAGGAACACATATAATAGATATTTCTGTAAGTGCCAGAACTACTGTGTTATTTCATTTGAAGAATGTGATATACACACTGTAGTTCAAGGGACACACTATGTAACGTCACAAGTATAAAAGGTGTTTTGAAGAGCGATAGAATTACATTGCATCCAGATAGTGTTTTTTCAAGGAAAAGATGTATTCAATTCATGGGCAGAATTTAAACCATTCTGTAGTGTCACTAGTAAAAAAGATGTTTCTAAGACCGCCACTTGTATGTATAAATAAGACTATGTTATTTCATTTAAAGACTGTGCTCATTACACGGTACTGCGTTTAAAACAACCTGTACTTGTTTGTTTTGTTTCTTAAATTCCACATGTGCGAGAAATCATACAGTATTTGTCTTTCTCTGACTGACATTTCACTTAGCATAATACCCTCTAGCTCCATCCATGTTGTTGCAGATGGTTTTTCACACTTTATTTATTTATTCAAATTTTTTATTATTTTTTAAAGATTTTATTTACTTATTTGAGAGAGACGGGGAGAGAGAGAGCATGAGCAGAGAGAGGGAGAAGCAGACTCCCTGGCTGAGCAGGGAGCCGGACGCGGGACTGGGTCCCAGGACCCCAAGATCATGACCCGAGCCAAAGGCAGATGACTAACCAACTGAGCCACCCAGGCACCCTGGTTTTTCACATTTTAATGTCCATGAAATTAAGATGTGCCTTTCCATCAATGAGTACATGTAACACGGTACTGCTTCATTTTTACAACATAGTTGTTATTAAAGTGGCATTTTCCAGCGGATGACCTTTTCAATCAAATATGGTATAGTCACCATGCAAAAATACTCGAAACTCCATCTCCGTGTCTCTTTTCATAAAGTATAGAAGCAGTCTGCTTGGTGTCAAATGGTCTCACTATTAATCAGTTACATGGGGGCATTTCAGAGGGTGTTAAATTAGATCTTTACTCCAGATTCAAATGTTTTATTCCATCCTATGCAGAGTCCATGAAGAGGTGACAGGTTGGGACTGGCTTCTCTAGCCTAGTGCACTTGTACTTGAGATTTGGGCATGGGTGTGGTGCCCATTCCTGGACTCTTGGGAGAAGCATGTGACCACCCTCCGTTGGTTTTTTCACCTCCTACTTCCAGCCCTTTTTCCTTGTATCCATCTTTCTATTCCTTTTCCTTTTCAGCTCTTACAGCCTCATAATTTCCAATTGAAGTATTATCCTTGTATTGGTTTCCTTTTGCTGCTGTAACAAAATCGCCACACATTTAGTGGCTTAAAACAACACCAATTTGTTGTCTTACAAATTCTTAGGTCAGAAATCTGACATGAGTATCAACTGGCTAAAATCAAGGTGTTGGCAGGGTGAATTCCTTTCTGGAGGTTCTAAGGCAGAATCAATCCTCTTGCTTTTTCTAGCCTCTAGAGGCTAGCTACATTCCTTGGTTTGTGGATCTTCCCACTGTTTCAGCTAGCCCTGTTAAGTCAAGTACCCCTCACATTGCATGACTCTGACCTCTTCTTCTGTCTACCTCTTCCACTGTTAAGGACACTTGTGATTACATTGGGCCCTCCCAGGTAATCAGGATTGTCTCCCTATTTAAAGGTCAGCTCATTAGCAACCTTAATTCCATCTGTGCCCTTAGTTTCCTTTGCCATATAACATAGCACACTCACAGACTCTGGGGATTGGGATTTGAACATTTTGGTGGGGGAGACAGAGATTATTCTGCCTATTACAATCCCCTCTTATTCAGTTTTCTCATTTCATTCTGAAGTCTCCAAACTCTGAATGCTGGAAGGTTTTTAGAAGATCATTTGGTAGTAAAATCTCATCTACCTGAATTAATTTTGTGGCAAAATTTGATCTGAGTTAGTGTGAGGCCATGCATGGTTTTATTGATTACACTTAGTGGGACTATTTATACATTTTCTTTCCTTTTATTTTTAAGATTGTATTTATTTATTTATTTATTTTATTTATTTATTTTTAAAGATTTTATTTATTTATTTGACAGGGAGAGACAGCCAGAGAGAGAACACAAGCAGGGTAAGTGGGAGAGAGAGAAGCAGGCTTCCCGCCGAGCAGGGAGCCTGATGCGGGGCTCGATCCCAGGACCCTGGGATCATGACCCGAGCCGAAGGCAGACGCTTAACGACTGAGCCAACCAGGCGCCCCTATTTTATTTATTTTTAAAGAGAGAGAACATGAGCGAGGGGAGGAGCAGAGGGGGTGGGCGTGGAGGGGGAAAGAATCTCAAGCAGACTCTTCCCTGAGTGTGGAGCCCAACACAGAGCTCAATCTCACAACCCTGAGATCATGACCTGGAAGCCAAGAGTCTGACACGTAAGCAACTGAGCCACCAAGGCACCCCTACTTATACATTTTCTTACAGAAATATTAAAGTGTGGATATGAGAGAGAAATGATGTGGATACGGGAGAAATGATGTAATATACAATACATGCACTATGCTATCTTTTTAAAATCTAAGGAACTCCAAATTCCAAAGCCTATTTGGTCCTAATAAATTAAGATAAAGGAATGTGGTCCTGTATTATTATTATTATTATTATTATTATTATTATTATTATTATTATTATAATTAACCTGTAGTTACATTTCCATGAACCTCTTTCCTTACTCAGTTTTACTAGGTCCCATGCTCCAGAGAAGGAGAGAGGAGAGAAGAGGAAATACATCCCATGCTTCTGTATACAATTACCAGGCATCCTGAGGGGCTGTCTGGACATACTCAGAGCACAGGTTTATTGGAACTCTAAATGAATTTGTACATTCATTTTCCTTGAGTGTTGCAAAACATTCATTTGCCCTGGGATGTTTATCTTCAATTGTGTACATGGTTCTCAACAAACGTTTTTGGATCTAACACTTGATTTGGTGATTTTATAAAGACATATATCGATGCTAAGACTTTGAGTATAAGATTATAGTACACTCTAATTTAGCCATTTCAATTTCCTTTGGCTTCCACGAGGAAGTATCTATTTAGAAAATAAAGTCAGTTTTATTTATTTATTTATTTTATTTTTGTTTTTAAAAAATATTTATTTATTTGACAGAGAGAGACACAGCGAGAGAGGGAACACAAGCAGGGGAAGTGGGAGAGGGAGAAGCAGGCTTCCCGCGGAGCAGGGAGCCCCGTGTGGGGCTCGATCCCAGGACCCTGGGATCATGACCTGAGCCGAAGGCAGATGCTTAACGCCTGAGCCACCCAGGTGCCCCTCGGTATTTGTTTTTAAAAAGCATCCCAAAGTTGAAAAGTTTAGATGTTTTCTTTTTAAACACTTTATTTATTTATTTGAGGGAGAGAGAGCATGAGCAGGGGGGAGGGGCAGAGGGAGAAGCCGACTCCCCGCTGAGCAGGGAGCCCAATGCGGGACTCCATCCCAGGACCCTAGGATCATGACCTGAGCCGAAGACAGACGCTTAACGACTGAGCCACCAGGTGCTCCAAAGTCAGTTTTAAATACTAAAAGACAAGATTAAGTAGAATTTGGCATCTTCTGACATTCATTTCATTCCATCCCACAGATTCAACCAACATTTACAGCTTTTTACAGGTCAGGCACTATTCTAGACACTGGGAATATAAAGGAAAACCAGATCTAGTGACATGGAGTTTTATGGGGTATTTTAATACACTGTGGTAAGGGAAATGATAAAGGAGTGCACATAGGAAAAATAAAAGTATTTATTGGGTTGGATACAGCTTTTCTTTTTTCAGCTATTATGCCTTAGGCAGTGCTATGAACAGTAGGACAGGCTGTTCTGGATTCTTGCCATTGTTGTGTTTACATTGTTGTATATTTTGTAGGTGAATTGATTAAAAAGGCCCAAAGTTGCTGACAAAGCAGAGGTGATGGAGGAGAATGTTTACAAACAGTCTTTGATACACAGTATATGCTTAATAAATAGTCATAGGGTAACTATTGCTGGACTGGGACCTAGCAGCTGGAGCCCTGCTATGTTGAGATAGATGTCCCTGTTGCCTACTGCATGTGTGAACATCGCAGTGCTATCCTTCACCCTGTTGCTGGGACACCCAAGACCTCCTATTATATTTCACATTTATAACCTGCTTACTGTCAATTGCTCTGCAAGTACTGTGTTTTTCTGTTTAACTTCCTGTCGGTGTTCTTTCTCAATACCAGTGTTTCAGGTCACTGATCCTTTGTGTCTGTGCCATCCTGCTATAGTTAATTGTCTATGCATGGTTGAGCCCCAATATGTGACAGCGAATATTTTTAAGAATATTTTTCCATTATGTTTGTATCTTGATCAACAGTCTATAATGAGGTTATCCCCTTCCAGAAAACATAAGTCTTCTCTTCAGTCTCCTCATGGATGACTTCATCTCCTGGTTCCTCAGGGTGTAGATCATGGGGTTCAGGACAGGGATGATGACCGTTAAGGTGATGGAGACAGCTCTGTCCATGGGGAGGGCAGTGAAGGGCCGGGCATAGATATAGATGGAGGGCACAAAGTGCAGAGTCACCACAGTGATGTGGGCTGTGCAGGTGGAGATGGCTTTCCTCCCGCCCTCCCCTGTGTGAGTCCTCAGCATCATCAAGATGACTGTGTAGGACACAAGAAGAAGGAAAAACCACAGGGTAGTGAGCAGACCATTGTTGGAAATCATTAAGATCTCAAGAGCAAATGTGTCAGTGCAGGCAAGTTTGAGGACCTGTGGGACATCGCAGTAGAAAGTGTCAAGAACATTGGGTCCACAGAAGGGGAGGGGCAGCATCAGGAAAATCTGCACGATGGAGTGAACAAAGCCCCCCACCCAGGAGGCCACAATGAGGGCAGTGCATCGCCCCCTACTCATGATGGTCACATAGTGCAGGGGCTTGGAGATGGCCATGTAGCGATCAAAGGCCATGACAGAGAGAGAAAAAACGTCTGCCCCACCGAGAAGGTGGAAGAAGAACATCTGAGTGATGCAACCATTGAAGGAGATGGTCTTTGTCCTTGACAGAAGGTCCACGAGGACCTTGGGAGCAGTGATGGAGGAGAAGCAGATGTCCAAGACTGAGAGATTGCGGAGCAGGAAGTACATGGGGGTGTGAAGGCGGGACTCATAGGTCACAGTGACCATGATGGCAACATTTGCTAACACAGTTGTTACATAAACTACAGATAAAAAGAAAAATAAGAGCAAGCTCAACTCTTGAGACTGGGTAAGTCCACAAAAAATAAATTCAGACACCTTGGTATGATTTTTCAGGGCCATTGAATGATATTTCTTCCTCCATGTACAGCTTTGAAAGAAACAATAATATTGCTGAGGCATTGAAATCAAGCAAAGATTTATCTCTTACGTGGAAATTGAACATGCATAAATATAGTTTTAATCATATGTCTTATTCTTTATGAACCTGCTGTGTTACCTGGGGAAGTCACTCAGTTTTAACTTGCTTCAGCTCCCTCCTTAGCCCAAAATGTGGTATGAGCTAGATCATTCATTTCCCTACTGTACTTACTGGGGCCTTTGGCATCTGTTAAAATCCAACCCTAGACAGACAGGAGCGAAGGGGCTGTTTCTGAGTTGGACTGATGGAGAAAAAATTCTTGTCGTTTCATCCCAATCCTAATTGTTAGAACAGAGTTAAACTTGGATGTTGTAATTGAATGTCATACACATTTAAAGTCTTGCAATGGTGCTTTAAGTATCAATGTAGCATGTGAAAGGCATTGTACAGACAGGTAAAATTTTTTTGAGTATTGTAATGTGATAACAGCACCTCTTCATCTTTAACTTGAAATTAAAACTATCAGATTTTATTTTTGTATAACTTAAGGAAGGTGAATTTAGGGGACTAGAAGACTCAAAATGGGCTTCTACAGATCCAGTGACATAAATGTAATCAGTTTGTTGGGATTTTATAGCTAAAATTATATTTGTGTATATAGCTTTAATCTGTAAATTGTAATAAATATATTTGCAATTATTAAATGTTACATGATATTTTGGTTCAAAAAAAAAAAAAATCCACCCCAGAGGTTGTTGAGGAAGAGAACTAAGGAAGGCTTCATGGAAGGAGCTGTGGGTTCCCTACACCTCCATGAATGGGAGCACCTCTGATTTTATTCTCATTCCACTTTCTTTCTATGCCTTAAAAGTGATTGGAATAAAACAACCCTCATAGGCCTTTCAGTGACACCATGAATGGGATTGATTTGAACAGCATGTTATAGTTTTAAAAGCACTGCCCACCTAATTACAATCAATTTTTCTAATATCCCTCTGAGGTTAGAGGGGAAGGTATTAGCATTCCCATGTCAATTAATACCAAAACTGAAAGAGTGAACTCAATAAGCATTAAGCCAATTTTCCAAGGTCATATGGAAAATCAGTGGCACAGGAAAAGTAACACAAGTCTCTTCTGTCTCTTAGTTCTAGGATCTTTCTACTCTTCCATGCTGCCTGCCAGCTTCAGAATATATAAATCCAAGAATAATTTGTATAAGAGACTCTTTACAGAATTTTCCTAGTCCTTTCAAGAGTGGGTTTCATCAGCCCCTTCATTTCCTCTCTCCATGACCAAGGAATTTTAGACCACTGCCCTTCTATATCTTTTAGAAATGACAAGTTGTTTTTTTTTTAACTTAAAAAATTTTCATTTCATCAATACCCAGAGGTCGGGGTTTAACACAAAGATGACAAGGATGGTACCAGAGATGGTTCTGTTCACAAAGAAGACAGCAAAGTCCAGGCATGCATACGTAGAGAGAGGGCATGAAGTACAAGCCTACCACAGAGATATAGGCAATGCAGGTACACCCTTCCTATAAAACCTGAGGAGTTTCTGATGAGCTTAGGATTTGCATTTCCTAACAGCATACAGATCAACACCCAATGGAACAATGGTAGCTCCTTGTCCCTGGAGGCCCATAGGTTCTCTTACTATAGAGTCCTGTTTGGGAAGGAAGTGGCAGATCCAACTTAGAGAATTTTCAATTCATTCTAGTTTGCCTGTGGGAGTCAGGAGTGAGCAATATTTTATTGCTTGAGGGTGAATTTTGAAAAAAAAAAAAGTCTCAGGGGAAGTTTAATTGACATGCAGAAGGACATAGAGAAAGCTAGTGGTGAAGTTTAGCTTTCAGCACAATACATATTCCACTCATGCCATTTTAGTAATTTCTGAGATTTACGATGGTGGCAGTGGTGACAAAGTTAACTCAGAGGAAAAAGCCATCTTCAGCCTAAGCATCTGTCTGAACCATCTGGCACCACCATCTAGGTGGTCCCCAGAACGTGCCCACTTGGGAAGCATCACTCTTGGTCTGTGTAGAAACAAGCTTTGAGAGCCTTAAGAAATTATGTGGATAAATAACCTCCAAACACACATTGCATCTCCTTTGCTCTGAAGAATATGACCACTTGCCTTGTTTCCTCTGTTTATTCTGTCTCGGTGAGCACAGTGGCCCCCACAGCAGGTACTGATAGGTAGCATGTTTTATCCAAAAGACTTCTACTGAGCCACTCACATTGCAAGGAACCGGGACACTGGTAAAAACTCTCCTGAGGATTCTACTTTCTTCACCTCTCCCAGTGTGTCCCCTTCTCTTCCTCCTCAGTTAACCCCTTATCATTTCTCCTTAGATCATTGCAAGTTTCCTAACTGGTTTCCTTTCCTTCAGTGTCGTTTTCTCTAAGTCATCCTGTCTGTTTTTCCCAGAAATGTAATTACAAGTCACAAATGGGACCATATATTCATTTGTCTGAAAATCTTTAATGTCTACAGAATATTGTCTATTGTCTACAGAATAAAGATTAAACTCCTGTTGGTATTGTCTGGTACCCTGTTTCCTTTGATCCTCTGTTTCAGGAATTTAAATGTTATGCAAATTCTGGCCCACACCTTTAGATCTGTGTTCCTGTGGCTTGCTCTACCCACCATGCCCTCCCCACTTCCAGAATCTCCTATTTATCTGCCTTCACAGACACTGATCTTTCAACACTCAGGGTCAGAGTCTCCTATTCTGTGAAAACTTTTCTGACACCCCTTTGGGACTCCTCATTCTCTGCACTGACTTCTCTTCTGGTAGTTGTAACAGATCGTTCCATCTAAGTTCTTACGTGTCTGTCTCTCCTTAGTTCAGTATAATTTCCCTATTATGCCTCAAGTTCATCCTACCTGCTCAGTGTTTCATTCATCCTAACATCACCAAAGCTTTACCTAGTTTGGGCAAGTGTTAGGTGCTCAAAAAATGTTTGTTTGTTTTTTTAATTAATGAATAAACCTACCTGGTAAGTGTTCATCATGATATAAGCATTGGCGTTGGAATGAGGGTGAGTGAGAAGGATCTTGACAAACACAGGCTAAGCAACTCTTTTGTTAATGTCCTTGATTTGACCTCAGGGGTACCAGATAGAGATGCATTTTCTGATCCAGGCTATAAAATAGCTTTGTGACCTTGAAAAAGTCATTCATCTCTCTGCCTCAGATCCTCAGTTGTAAAATTGTGTGATATGGTGTGGAGCAATGTTAAGGGCTTTCGAGTAGGGCATACCTAGACTAGAATTCTGCCTCTTCCTTCTTTTTTACCTGGAGCAAGTCCTCTATTTTCCTTCAGTTTCCTCCTCTGTAAACTAGGAAGCATAATACTTAACTTCATTGGGTAGAATAAAGAGTAACTACGATTATGTCTGTAAAGTTCCCAGCACATAGTAGGCATTCAATTAACTTGATTTCTTTCCCTTTCCCCTGAAAACAGGATCTTCCCTGGTTGTCATGAAGAGTTATTTAAGAAGACGTTGGCAGAATGTAAAATGTTATTCAGTAGAACAGCTTCTCTTTGAACCAATTTGCTTGTTTGTATTTCAATGAACTTATGTGGGTTAACCAAATGGGTCAGAGGTTTCAGTGCTAGGTCATCGGGTTTGGGAATAAAGCTGGCTCTGGGTCAAAGGCACAAGATACTCAGTGAATCATGGGCAATGTGTGGATATGGGGCTGCCTTTGAAACCTCTACAGCTTTTCTTTTTTTTTTAAAGATGTTATTTATTTATTTGACAGAGAGAGAGAGCAAGCGAGCGCCAAGCACAAGCAGGGGGAGAAGCAGAGGGAGAGGGAGAAGCAGGCTCCCCACCAAGCAGGGAGCACAATGCAAGGCTTGATCCCAGGACCCTGGGATCATGACCTGAGCCAAAGGCAGACGCTAAACTGACTGAGCTACCCAGGTACCCCAAAACCCCTACAGTTTTTAAGGGAATTTAGGGCATTTTAGAATCATGTATTTTTAAGGAAACACCCATCTTGTGGAAGAATGCTCTGTGATCCCCATGGACAGACCCTAAGCTGGAATAAAATCTCCTTAAATGCAATTCAGTTGTTCTACCAAATGCCAGCTGCTTTCTCTTTAAGCATGCTGACCCCATGTCTGTGGCCCCTTCTTAGAAAGACATTCCTCCTTTCCCAATATTTAACATCCACTTCATTTTCTCTCACTAAAGAGAGAGCTATTTTTGCAGTATCTAATGCACTGGGTACATTTTTCATGCTTATCCTATTCATGCATAATCCACAATGTCTCACACTGACAGGTCCATGTCCTTACCTAAACCTTCGGTGTCCAAACAGGAATTCGCACCATCTGAGACTGGGTGGGTGGGTGTCAGCGTATTTGATGCTGGGGAACCATCATGTTAGAAGGCCAAGTCTGTCTCAAGATTAGATAACACTAGATTTCAAGGTCTTCTCTTCTACCTTCACATTGGAAAGGGCAGACTCAGGGAGTTGTGTCATCATGACTCTTCTGCTTTCCCCTGTCACATGCACTAGTCCCTCAGGCCCAAGCCTAAATACAAGAATTAGCAAAGGGAATTTTACTGGATATGAGTGTGGAAAGAGAATGGACCTTTTCTGATCATGTTGGAGTTCCAGTGGGGGTTATTAAACAGTTTCCAAGTCATTACTGCATGCAAGTCCACACATATGTACATGCATACATACACACAGATGCCCACGTTTCTGTTTTCTAAATTCTTGTAAAACGCCAGAAGGTATAAATCTATCAGCTCTGTGAGTCTCTGAGTTTTAGGGAAACATACTAATATAAACATCTAATGTCATATGATCATTCATTCTCAATGTGAGCAACATGCCCAAGGGGACAAAAATTGGTTCTTGGAGGCCAAAAAATTCTTAGATATTACAGTGCTGTGTGGCCCTTCAAAGAGTTTCAGTACATAAAAAGATACATTGTATATCTTTGGTATTAAATTTTCTTAGGGTGGGGCGCCTGGGTGGCTCAGTTGGTTAAGCGTCTGCCTTCAGCTCGGGTCATGATCCCAGGGTCCTGGGATTGAGCCCCACATCAGGCTCCCTGCTTAGCGGGGAGCCTGCTTCTCCTTCTCCCTCTGACTGCAGCTCCCCCTGCTTACTCTCTCTCTGTCAAATAAATAAATAAATAAATAAAATCTTAAAAATTTTTTTTTCTTGTGGGAGAGCAATTAGGAAAAATATCCAATAAAGTTCCTTGGAGGGGGCAATAATTTTTAAAAATTTGAGAAGCACTGACATATGATTAAGTCTTGGCCTAGCCTCTTCCATAAGTGGCCTGAAGTGACCTCTGAAAATGGTTCACTATTCACTTGACCCAGAAAACCCTATAAAATCATGCAAATCTTCATGTTCACTCTAAGAACACACATAAAACTACCCAGGCCATCAAGGCGTATGCATATCTGAAAAACCACCAAGTATCTGAAGGATGTCACTTTGCAGAAGCAATGTGTGCCATTCTGTTGCTATAATGGTAGAGTTGGTCGGTGCTCCCAGGCCAAATAGTGGGGCTGGATACAGGGTCGGTAGCCCAAAAGGAGTACTGAATTTTTACTGCACATGCTTAAAAATGCAGAGAGTCATGCTGACCCTAAGGGTTTAGATGTAGGTTCTCTGGTCACTGAGCACATCCAGGTGAACAAAGCTCCCAAGATGCGGCATGGAATTTACAGGGCTCATGGTCAGGTTAACCCACACATGAGCTCTCCCTGCCGCTCTGAGATGCTCCTTACTGAAAGAGAGAAGGTTGTTCCTAAACTAGAAGAGGAGGTTGCACAGAAGAAAAAAATATCCCAGAAGAAACTAAAGAAAAAAACCTTATGGCCTGGGAGTAAATTCTGTATAAAATAAAAACAAAGGTAAAAAAAAAAAAAAAAAGTCTTGGCCTAATGTCTCCATCTTGTAGGATTCAGAGAAGATCACATTTATGTGTCACTTACTAGGACCTTTTAATGCATCATAACAATTTGCAAAAAATTGTTCTGTATGTTACAATATCCTGATTTACTGTATGTTGCTTTTTTACTAATTGATTTCTGAACGACGATTGTAGGCTGGAGGGTGGAATTTGACATGAGCATAGGGAGTGAAGAAACATTTATTGTCTTTCTACATATTAAATTCTGTGGAATTCTTCTTTGGAGAGATGCGGATTACAACACAGACCCAGTGGCTATTCCTAAATGACCCTGCATATGATATGTTTCTTCCCTCTCCTGGTACACAAAACGGGTATTGAGTGTGTGAAAAGGTATTTCTTAGGTATTTTTGTTGTTGTTCTAAGTGACTTCTCTTGAACTGTCAGGCATTCAAAGACAAAAACTATAGATTTGCTCCAGCTATAAAAGCTCTGAGAGTGAAATGGGGAGAGAAGAGGGGGAAGAAGAAAGTTCAGGTTAACATAAAATAAATTACCATGGTGGAATTTGTGCAGATATATCCCCAAACCATACAAGCACTTTTGAGGTTAATTTCTGTGGGCAAATTAGTAGAATGGACCTGAGAAGAGGAAATTCTTGGTCCATGTGTAGATTTGTCCATGTATATATCCGACTGAACACGTTTAAAACATTTCTTCTCTTTTCACTAGTTGGTGAAATATATTGAAGATTCTGTATTCAGAATATTAAATCAAGAAGTGATTTTAATAATTAACTGGAAATACAGAGTCACTAGAGAGAGCACCTATGAAATAAACACATCCATAATCTCCACATGTGCATATTTGGGATTAGAGGGATAGACAATAGGGAACATGGATTGTATGCCTGATTAACACCACCATTGGTGCTAATCTTCAGAACCACCATCCTCTCAACATTTATCATTCTTCATTCTCATGAACACCTTGTGAGCGGACAATGTCATTTCCATATTGCAGGGGGTCAAAGTAAGGTAAAATATGTTGGCAGAGAATCACAGATTACACCAAAATAGCTTTAGGTAATTGATTTCCATCTTCTACCCACTGCTTCTCCCAAGTTTACAAGCCCAATAGCTCATGTTCAATCTCTTCTCTTCCTTTTGTTGTTAGATTCCTGCTAAGAGAGTTGAGTGGCTATGAGGATATATAGAAATGACTGGTGAGAGAGCTAGCCATCTGTTGCCTCAGGATAGTAGTTCGAGGAACCCAGATCATAGATTTCCAGTCTCTATGTGAGTGCTCACCCCAGCTTACTGCTCTCAGAAGGCCCAAGCCTTCTCTGCAGTCTTTTCATGGCTGACCTCATCTCCTGGTTCCTCAGGGTGTAGATCATGGGGTTCAGCATGGGGGTAATGACCGTGTTATTGATGGACACAGCTGTGTCCATGGGCAGCATAGTGAAGGGTCTGCAGTAGATATAGATGCAAGGCATGAAGTGCAGAGTCACCACGAGGATATGGGAGGTGCAGGTGGACAGGGCCTTTTTCTGCCCCTCCCCAGAGTGAGATCTCAGCATGGCCAGAATGACGGTGTAAGACCCCAGGAGCAGGAGGAACCACAGCAGGGTCACCAGCCCGTTGTTAGAGATCATGAGAAGCTCCAGGGCAAAGGTGTCAGTGCAGGCCAGCTTAACCACTTGGGGCACATCACAGTAGAAGGCATCCAGGATGTTGGGGCCACAGAAGGGGAGCGGGAGCATCAGAATTATCTGGACAATTGAGTGCAAACCACCGCCCACCCAGGAAGCCACCACCAAACCCACCCACACCTCTCTCCTCATAATGGTCACATAATGCAGGGGCTTGGCGATTGCAAGATATCTGTCATAGGCCATCACAGAGAGGAAGAAAATGTCTGCCCCACCAGCGAAGTGGAAGAAGAAGATCTGTGCCATGCAGCCATTGTAGGAGATGGTTTTCTTCTCTGATAACAGGTCCACCAGGAACTTGGGAACAGTGACAGATGAAAAAACAATGTCCAGGACCGATTTGTTCCGCAGCAAAAAGTACATGGGAGTGTGAAGGTGGGACTCACAGGTGATGGTCACCACAATGAGGGCATTGCCTAGCACAGTTGCTACATACACAGCAAGGAAGACCACAAACAAGAACAATTCTAGCTCTTGGAAGTGAGTGAGTTCCAGGAAGACAAATTCCTTCACATTGGTGTGGTTGCTCTGGCCCATGGTGCAGACCATCCTCCTCCAGGTCTACCTTGGGAGAAGGTACGTTAGGGTTAGGAGTAGAGTGCCATGAGGGGACAGCATCACTTATTGTATATTCTTATAAGGCTCTATTGAGCATCCAGATCATCATGACTACTCAGAAAAACTGGGCTAGGGTCTCCCCTTTTGTGGCCAGGAAATTCTTTATCCTGATGATTCTTCTCTCCTATTGGAAATACCCTGAGTGGACAGCAAGAGCCATCATACTCCGATGCCTTTCCTCTGATAAGAGGGAGATAGCAAGACTAGGGTCATTTGACTAATGGCTTGCCTTAAGTGCTGCAAGAGTAGCTTCCTCACATGTATGCAGGGCTTTATCCTTTACCAAAGGCTTTCACCGGCAGCATCTCATCTTGATTTTCATTCTCATGATGTCTCTGTGGGGTCTAGAGAGTGGTTATGATCATCTCCATGTTATATTGGAGAAGCTGAAGCTTAAGGAGCAGTTAATGTCTTGCCCACATTTGCATAACTGCAAAGTTAGTCAGTGGCAAATCGAGGATTCAAATCCAAAGAGTTTTTTGGACTTGACAAAGACCAAATGTTAATTGGGCTCCTCTGAGCCCTCTTTTCAACTAGGCCTAGATCTTGGCTTTCTGTGTCTTTACTTGCTGAGAATCCTGCTAAATCAGTTTAGCAAGAAGCCCCTACCCTTGACGTCTGATCAATGTGTCATCCCTGGCCCTTGATATCTAACTCCTTGTATCTAAGTCCTTGGCTTATCTTTAAAGAGTCCTGTTAAGCCAATTTAGCATGAATTCCTTGGTCTTCATATGTCCTTTTCATAATTTTCCATCCACTGACCCCCTCACTCTGCTCATTGGCTATAAATCCCCACCTATCCTTATTGTATTTGGAGTTAAGCTTAATCTCTTTCCTTTATTGCAATCATCTTGACCCCTGTTGCAAGAGTCTTGAATAAAATTTGTCTTGCCATTTTAAACAAGTGTCCAGTGAATAGTTTTTGTTTAACAGACTCCAGAGGCTTTCTCCCTGTACCATTCTGCCAGATGAGAGAGTTTGGAATTTAACTTTGGTTTATCAGAATTATACTGGGTAGATAAGGTTTAAGTGGTTAATTAAATAGCCTGACTACTTAATCCTCACCTCCTCCTTTACAGGAAAAGAAGAATCAGGCCCTGATAAGTAATCCTCTGGGGCCTCAGAGACGCTTGGACCTCACTGGGCCCACAGGGCTCTTGATACAGGGTAGAGCTGCAGTCTTTGATCAGAGCACATGCAGGTATTATGGACAAACTATTAAAGCCTCAGAGGTGACTTAATCCAAAACTCCTCACTTTAGGGGTGAACAGAGAAGATTGTTTATTCTTCAAGAACCAGTCTGATTTGGTGAAAGACAGAGAATTTTTTTTTTTTAATATTCAAGTACTTTTCTGTTTCTTTTCTGTTTGTCATGAAAACACTTAAGATCTACCCTTTTAACAAATTTCAAGTATACAATAAAGTATTTTTAACTGTAGTCACCATGCTGTACATTAGATCTCCAGAACTTACTCATCTTGCGTAACTCAAATGTTGTGCTCCTTGACCAACAACTCCCATCTCCTGCTCCCTCTAGCCCCTGGTCACCACCATTCTACTCTGTGCTTCTATGAGTAGAGCATGTTATGCAAATGAAATAAGCCAGACACAGAAAAACAAGTTCTTTCTGATCTCACTTATATGTGGATTCTAAAATAGTCAGACTAATAGAAAGAGATTTTTAACCAGGTTTGATGATTCAGACCTCAGGGATTTTCTACTATTGCTATATTATAGCAAAATAGGTTTGTTTGTTTTTTTCAAATCAGGTATTTGGCCATCAGAGGACAAAACTCTTTTCAATAAGAATATCAGTATGTCCAAGGACAGATAAGTTTTAAAAATTCAAATAGTTGAGATGACTAAAATCCAGTTCAACAATAGAAAATAGATAGTCTTGGTAGCTGCAGGAATGACATTATATTTGAAGAGAACAGGCTAAGAAAGAAGAGAGTAAACCAGATGAAAGAAGAAGCGAGCACTTTCCCTGAAATAAAAGCATAACAAAGCATCCTGCAAACAACCTATTTCTTGATGTTTCTTTTTCCAGTTCTGTTATACTTGAGAGCTTTTTATGATTTAACTTGAGGGTTTGGGACATATAAAAAGCCTCTGGGAGCACCTGGGTGGCTCAGGTCATGATCTCAGTTAGGGTCATGGGATGGAGCCCTGCACTGGGCTCTGTGCTTAGCAGGGAATCTGCTTAGGATTCTCTCTCCCTCTCCCTCAGCCCCCACTCCCCAAATAAATAAATACATCTTTTTAAAAAGCCTCTGAAATAAACTTCTCTGTCGATTTTTCTAGATCCCTTATATTCTTTTCACTGGAACCTTTTAATTCCTGTTGAAAATTGAATTTTTTCTTAAAAGTTTTTTTTTTTTTTAATATGATCTGATAGGAATCCTATGTATGCCAGCATCCAGGAATAACATTTTAAACAAGTGTCCTTTTTTATTTTTATTTTTTAAAGATTTTTTATTTATTTATTTATTTGAGAGAGAGAATGAGAGAGAGAGAGCAGGAGAGGGGGGAGGGTCAGAGGGAGAAACAGACTCCCTGCCAAGCAGGGAGCCCGATGCGGGACTCGATCCCCTGACTCCAGGATCATGACCTGAGTCGAAGGCAGTTGCTTAACCAACTGAGCCACCCAGGCGGCCAACAAGTGTCCTTTTTTAAACAAGTGCCTAAAACTGGCACTCTGGAGTTTTTTAGTGCCACCTAACAAATAGAAAGCCTTGCAAATTGTATTCTGTATTCAGAATTATGTTATTGTCTTTAACAGGGGTGTCTAAAAAGGAGAGCTCACCTTAAGACTGTATTAAGGGCAGGATCTATCCAGTGTCCCCATTTGAGACCACAAGGGAAACATTTGTCCTAAACCCCAGTGTAAGAGAGCGCTCCCCTGGGAAACCAGTAAGATTCTTCCTCATAGACAATGAAGACTATGTACTGGCCCATTTCCCCTTGCTTTGTCTTCCATACACTTGAAACCTATATGTAGCTTAATTTCCTATGCCATACTTTTTCAAGTGTAGTCTCTTAACAGTTTCTTACTTACATTTTATTATTTTATTAAGTGTGTTTTGTTGCTGTTGCTATAAGATCTCCCTAATCCTTTGTAGAATGCAGGGGGTAAATACATTGACTACTAAGGTAGAGAATGGTTTTCTTAGGTATATGGCAACCAGGCAGGTAGAGAATAAGCATTGGTCATTAGGGCTAGACTGGATTGGAGGTTGCTAGCCAGGCGAGCATAACAGTCTTGGGAGACAGGGGTTGGAGAGGGAATATGGAAACTAGGGGTGGGTGGGTGGCATTGGGAGTCAAGCTTGTAGAATATATTTAGGTGAGGGGTCACAAAAGTCATACATTGACCTCTTCAGTTTGCCTAGTTGGGCTCTAATTACTATTTTCAAAGAATGCTGCTCTCAGCATTTTGTAAATACATTTTTGTGTGCATCTGGACTTACTAGGTCAAATAATATGTTAGTTTTCTAGTTTTAGCTGATGATTAAGGTATTGTAAAGAAGCAGCCCATTTTTAGTTGTGTTGAATGTTTGATTTCTTTTTCTTTTTGTTTGATTTCCTTTTAGAGGTAGATGCTATGAGCTGAAAGAAATTATATTACTTTTTAACTTCTCATGGGAATAGAAGACTGAAGATTTTGTCATCTTAGTAATATAAATGTCAAAAAGTTAATTAAAATATTAGAAAGAAGTTTAACTAAATGTTTTTATAATTTTGGGGGTAGAGGACTTTGTAAGAATAACACCAAAGATTATTAGATTTGACTAAATAAAAATAGGAAAATTTAATGTTCAAAAGCATGAAAAATAAGTTAAAAATAAATGAAAAACCTGGGAAAATATATGTAAAAAACATAATACAAATAGGCTTAATATCTTTGATGTATAAAGAACTTTTGTCAATCAATAAGAACCAGATAGATACTTTAAAGCAAAAATGGGTCATAATTCACAGAGAAATGCAGTTGGTCAGTCCACATATGAAAAGTTGGTCAATGCCATAGTGGTTGGTAGGAGTGTATACACAAGGACAAACTTTCTGGGGTCATTCTGGAAATATGTGTCAAAACTTAAAATATGAAAATCCTTCCATACAGTAATTCTACTTTAGGAATTTATGCTAATGTGTTAGTAAACCAAGTGCTTACTATCATAAGTACAAAAAATTTTGATCATAGAGGAAATTAGAATTTAAGTTAATGTCTAATACATAAAATTGTTTCAGTAAATTATGGTACAGTAGAACAATCTAGTATTACAGTCATTTAGATTGAAAATGTAGAACTTGTAGACATGGTAATATTCCCTTTCAGTGACAGATTGAAACACTGAATGTATCATATAATGTTATCTTGGGGGAAAAAAATCTACATGCCTGGAAGAAATCTGGAAAGATATCACAATGGTAGCAGCCAGTACCTGTGAGTAATTGGGTTTTGGTAATTTTACTTTAAGAGGATATTCTATTGTGTCCAATTAAAAAATTTTTTAAATGCCTTCTGATTTTGAAAAAAAAAAAAAAACTCACATATTTACAACTTCGAGTAGATTTCCCCATTAATTTGAACTCTGATGTTATGCCTCTTGTATTTTCCTCTTCCTTTTCTGTAAAATTGTCTTAAGAAAAGTGAGTTCTTAAGAAAAGAGAAGTGTAGGGAAGACAGTTCTAGTATTCTCTTGCTATTTAATGGTTCTGCGAGGCATTGGCTGAAGCTGTCTAGAAGAGAGCCTGGGACCAGCCAAGTCAGATCTCGACACTGGTGTTGAAGTTGCTTACTATTGGTTTCTCTTTTGAATTAATATGATTCCACTCACTCTACTGGTCAATCATCTTAGAAGGTTCCAGATTTTGGTGCAATGTCAGGACAGGATAGAATGGTGGCCTATCTCATAACCTCGGGCTGCATTATGGAACATAGAGGCAGTTTGTTCAAAAGACACAGCCTTTGAATTCAGGTTCAAGCATTTTAAATGTTGACTGTGTGACCCCGAGAAATTTAACCTTTATGCACCTATTAATCTCCCTCCGTGGAAGGGGGAAGCATAAGGCTTACTCTGCAGACTGGGGTTTACTTGTGATAACCTAGCACTTTTTATGACCTGTCATTATGTATCTATTTGTTTCTGCCTCTTCTTCCAAATGTAAATTTCTTAAGGGCAGAGACTTCGTTTTGTCACCATTGTATCTCCTGTTCCTACCAGGCATATATCAGTTATTTTGTGATTCTTTTTGAATAGATGAATGGACAGATGGATGGCCAGTGTCTGAAATACAGTAGTTACTCAACAAGTACTTGTTTGTTTTCACTTCATCTCCAGCCTCATCCTAAACGTTCCCTCTCTGCGCCCCATTCACTTTTGTTGCTGCATTAAGTCCTTTGAATGACAATTCATATGAGAGCACATTGTAAACTTCAAAGCACATACAAGCATGGGGTAGTAATATCACCATAATGTTAATGGCATTATATAATTCTGTTTCTCTCCCTGCATCCTGCTAGCTTTTAATCTCTTTTTTAGAGAAAGACTGTACCAGTTATTTTTCTATATATTGTAAGTGCTCAGTAATGTTTATAGAATGAGTTTTAGTGAAAAAAAAATCACTTCTAGTTTGAATGTGTCTTGAGAAGCCTAGTATTTTACATAAGAGGCAGGAGATCTTAATCAGCCTAAGGGTTTTAGCTGTAATGGACAAATACTACAAGAATTGTACATGGTTATGGTACCTTTCAGGCACTGGAGACTGAACGCTATTGAAATCCTAAAATTGTGTGTGGGCTAAGCTAGGTTGCCGGTAATTGTGTCTTCAGGTATCCTCACCTACCTTTGCATTAGAAAGGGGGGTCTGCCAGTTGCCCCATCTTCATTGCTCTGCTCCTCTTTTCCCAAATGCTCGCAGTCTACATGCTCCCTTAGACACTAGTTGGAAGTCTCATATAATAATCAGCATAGGGAATAGTGTCAGATATTTGTAGGAAATATAATTTTCTATGGGGAAGTTGGCAGTCGCAGATGCAATGGGAGTTATTAAAAAGTCACTAGCATGTAAATATTGGGATTTTTTCCATATATCTTTCTGTTCTCACTTTCCAGTTTAATTCCACTGGGGTCTGAGAGTTTACCTTGTATGATCTGTGAAGGTGTGTTTTATGGCCCAGAATATGGTGTATCCTGGTGAATGTTCTGTGTGAGCTTGAGAAGAATGTGTATTCTGCTGTTGTTGGATGAAATATAAATATTAATTAGATCCAGTTGATTAATGTTGCTACTTAATTCGACTGTATCATTATTGATTTTCTGCCCTTTGGATCTTAAATTGTGGGCAGAGGGATATTGAAGTCTCCAACTATAATAGTGGGTTTGTCTACTTCTCCTTGTATTTCTATCAGTTCTTGCCTTACCTATTTTGATACTCTGCTGTTAAAGGGCATACACATTAATGATTATTACATACTGGGAGAATTAACCCCTTTATCATCATCATTATAAAGATCTTCTTTTAATAATTTTCCTTGTTCTGAAGCCTGCTTCATCTCAAATTAATGTATCTACTTGTTTTCTTTTGGTATATTTTTCTTCACTGCATTACTTTTAACCTGTGTCTTTATATTTAAAGTAGGTTTCTTATAGAAAACATATAGTTGGGTCTTTAAAAAAACATCCACTCTGTGGTCTCTGTCTTTTTTTTTTTTTTTAAAGATTTATTTATGTATTCATTTGAGAGAGAAAGAGGATGTGAGCGCAGGGGAGGGGCAGAGGGAGAGAGAAAATCTTCAAACAGACTCTCCACTGAGCAGGGAGCCTGATGCAGGGCTCAATCCCAGGACCCTGAGATCATGCCCTGAGCCGAAGGCAGACGTTTAACTGACTGAGCCACCCAGGCACCCCCCATTTATTTTGTTTTTTATACTCCACATATAAGATATAAAAATCATATGATATTTGTCTAAGTCTGACTTATCTCACTTAGCATAATAAGTCTATCCATGTTGTCGCAAATGCCAAGATCTTATCCTTTTTTATGGCTGTGTAATATTCCAGGTGTGTGTGTTTGTGTGTGTGTGACATCTTCCTTATCCATTCATCTATTGATGGACACTTGGATTGCTTTCATATCTGGCAATTGTAAATAATGCTGCAATAAACATAGGGTATATATTTTTGAATTAGTGTTTTCATTTTCTTTGGGTAAATACCCAGTAGTGAAATTATTGAATCAAATGGTAGTTCTATTTCTAATTTTTTGAGGAACCTTGCTACTGTTTTCCATAGTTTCCAATTTACATTTCTACCAACAGTGCATGAGGGTTCCTTTTCTCCCCATTTTGCCAACACTTGTTTCTTGTGTTTTTGATTCTAGCCATTCTGACATGTGTAAGGTGATATCTCATTGTGGTTTTGATATGCATTTCCTGCAACGGGTTATTTTTGAGGCTAGGTTCCTATTGTGCAATGGGAATGATATTGCTTATCTCATGGGGATGTTCAGATTCTTGTTTCAGAAGAAGTATATAAAGCTTAAAATAAAGTTCCAGGCACCAAGTGAGTGCTCCTATAGAGGGGCATATTACCAGTGGTGGCTCTTGGGCATGGATGGAGTATATGTCATGGACTCCATGTTGACATATGCTAAATACAGGAAAACTGAGTCCCCTGTGAGAGATATGCAAGTTCAGAGGAAGGTGGTTGTAGAGGTAATGTTGGGAATTTAGTCTTCCTGAGATTGAAGCATCAATCAAGGGGCTCTTTTTGATTTCTTTTATCTTGTCTTTAAAAATTCAGTTTAGAGAATAGCCTTGAGATAGAACATTCACAGTTTAAGGGTAGGATTTCTTAGCACCATAAATTCTATTTTCTATTTGATAAATTGACACCAGAAGGAGAGGCATACGGATATACTACCCTGAATATTACTTTACAAACAAATTAGAATGATTTATCATCAGGGATTTTTGATGTAACAGTAATCTCTGAACTCTTATTGTAAAAGCATAAAGACTCTCTGAACTTAGAAGAGGAGATATTCATTCCTTGAGACAGAGGGGTAAGTCTCTGCCCTCGCCATAAAACAGAGAATTCAGTCTGCACCAAGAACGAGACAGAGAGATGGAAACCTAACATAAATTCCACAAATTACATATATTATATAATTTAATTCCCATACTTATTGTGCCAAATAGATGTGAAATTAAATATTAATCAATCTTTTTTTTGGTTAAAGATTTTATTTATTTATTTGAGAGAGAGAGAGAGAGAAACAGCATGAGAGGGGAGAGGGTCAGAGGGAGAAGCAGGCTCCCCGCCGAGCAGGGAGCCCGATGTGGGACTCGATCCCAGGACTCCGGGATCATGACCTGAGCCGAAGGCAGTCGCTCAACCAACTGAGCCACCCAAGCGTCCTAAATATTAATTAATCTTAAGTTAGTAGCATGCCCTTGGTAGATTTAGAGACGGAGGATGTGACAGCGCAAGTGAAATCCATAAATTGTCCATCAGCAATTTGTGGCTCTGGGATTGGAACCTGGATCATCTGAGAAATACCCACCTGGCAGATTATCGTGCTGATTACATAAAACAGCCACTGTGCTGTCTAGCACAACGCTCCATGAGTAACAGGTAAACATTAATTCCTTTATGTATCCTGTAGGGGAATGGTAGGAGGCATCTGGGGAATTGATCCTTCTCCAGTTAGAGGATAATACCAGAACTAATAAAACATAATTTTATTGGTGCGCAAGACCCAGAAAGTTTTACACACCTTACCTCACTGAATTGGCTCTTGTCAGTTTCAAATGTCTTAAAATGTGTGGCTTGACCATTTGGATCGACAGTTTTGATTTGACAGGTGTCTTGACCGTGAACCGTGAAAGTGAAAGGGCATGCATTGATACCCATGTAAGGAACCAGACCTGCGTCAGGCTGGGGTTTGCGGGCTTTGTCTGCAGTGCGCCCTCTTCTGGTCCAGAACTTGTCCTCCTTTAATTTCCCAGGTGCTTAGAGCCTTCTTTCACTCTCAGATCCTTATTGTACACACGTCTGCGAAACTCGAAGAGTAATTCACCTCTATTAAAAGGGGGAGCTTGGCGCTGTGAATTGTGCAAGACTGTTGAATCTCAGATCTGTACCTCTGAAACAAATAATGCAATATATGTTAAGAAAAAAAAAAGAAGAAGAAGGTAGCGGGAGGGGAAGAATGAAGCGGGGGAAATCGGAGGGGTAGACGAACCATGAGAGACGATGGACTCTGAAAAACAAACAGGGTTCTAGAGGGGAGGGAGGGGGGTGGGAGGATGGGTTAGCCTGGTGGTGGGTATTGAGGAGGGCACAGTCTGCATGGAGCACTGGGTGTTATGCACAAACAATGAATCATGGAACACTTCATCTAAAACTAATGATGTAATGTATGGGGATTAACATAAGAATAAAAAAAAGGGGGGAGCTTGGTATTTTAAGAGGGGGCAAGCCTTAAATTAACAGATGAGTTTCAGATGGTAGAATTCTAGGCATCAGCATGCAAATAGGGGGAGTTTGGAGTTTGGGGACTTTCCTTGTGCTTAGAAAATATGTCACTCCTAATTTTTTAGGTAGGGGGTTGATAGCAGGCAACCTCCTCGGGAACTTTTTTTTTTTCTTTTCCTTGAGGCAAAGATTCAACCATGGGTCAGGATGCTAATCAGGATGTCATCAGAGGAGCAGAAGAGGAAAAGGATGGATCTGGGTTGAGTTTATAGAAAGAAAGTCTAGGTTAATGCATGGAGAAGAGATGCTCAAGAAGTTTCTGTTCTCAGGCTGGATCTAATAGTTCCCAGGGGGCTCATAAATAGTAAATAAGCCCGGCTGGTACATGCACACGCAGCAAATGCCGACTGTCTGTGGGCACACTCCCTCCCTCATGCACTTGCCCGTCTGTTCTCTAAGTACTTTGTACTTTGACTCTGCTTTGCATTCAGAAACATGTAGCTCTTCCCTGTCCTCGCGTTGCTGCTCTCTAATGAAGCTACGAGAATTTGCATCTGCCTTATTCATCCATCCTCCTGGGCCCAAGAGGGTGTGTTTGTGGGCAGACGCTAGACATGACAAGACAGAGGGAGATTGGAGAGAAACTGTAACCTTTAAGAAACTCTTTTACTGAGGAGAACACAGGCAGCAACCTCTGTGACCTTGGCCACAGCAACTTCTTGCTAGGCACGTCTCCAAAGGCAAGGAAAACAAAGGCAAAAATGAACTGTTGGGACTTCATCAAGATAAAAAAACTTTTGCACAGCAAAAGAAACAGTTGACAAAACCAAAAGACAACTGACCGAATGGGAGAAGATATTTGCAAATGTCTTATCAGATAAAGGGCTAGTATCCAAAATCTATAAAGAATTTATCAAACTCAACACCCAGAGAACACATAATCCAGTCAAGAAATGGGCAGAAGACATGAACAGACACTTCTGCAAAGAAGACATCCAAATGGCCAACAGACATATGAAAGAGTGCTCAACATCACTCGGCATCAGAGAAATCCAAATCAAAACCTCAATGAGATACCACCTCACATCAGTCAGAATGGCTAAAATTAACAACTCAGGAAACGACAGATGTTGGCAGGGATGCGGAGAAAGGGGAACCCTCCTACACTGCTGGTGGGAATGCAAGCTGGTGCAGCCACTCTGGAAAACAGTATGGAGGTTCCTCAAAAAGTTGAAAATAGGGCTACCCTATGACCCAGCAATTGCACTACTGGGTATTTACCCCAAAGATACAAATGTAGGGATCTGAAGGGATATGTGCACCCCAATGTTTATAGCAGCAATGTCCACAATAGCCCAACTATGGAAAGAGCCAAGATGTCCATCAACAGATGAATGGATAAAGATGTGGTATATATATATATACATATATATATATATATACACACACACACACACACACAATGGAATATTATGCAGCCATCAAAAAACCCAAAATCTTGCCATTTGCAACAACGTGGATGGAACTAGAGGGTATTATGCTAAGCGAAATAAGTCAGTCAGAGAAAGACATGTATCATATGATCTCACTGATATGAGGAATTCTTAATCTCAGGAAACAAACTGAGGATTGCTGGAGTGGTGGGGGGTGGGAGGGATGGGGTAGCTGGGTGATAGACATTGGGGAGGGTATATGCTATGGTGAGCGCTGTGAATTGTGTAAGACTGGTGAATTACAGACCTGTACCTCTGAAACAAATAATACATTATATGTTAAAAAAAAAAAAAGGGAGAGAGAGAATCTTAAGCAGGCTCCACCCTCAGCATGGAACCCGACATGAAGCTCGATCTCATGACCCTGAGATCATGACCTGAGCCCAAACCAAGAGTCAGATGCTTAACTGGCTGAGCCACCCAGGTGCCCAGCATTATAACTTTTAAAAAGCATATAACTCTTCACTTCTTTGCAACTTGCTTTATTTTGTGCAGTGCATGTGTATTTGAAACTAGAAAGAGTAAGATGTTTTGAATTTTGAAACTAGAATAAAATATTTTGAAACTAGAAAGAGTAAAAATTAAAAAGTGGAAACTTTTTAATCCTGCCTCAAAACTTAAAAAAATAGGTTATTTAATGTTTAAATATGTTCTAGAAAGTGTTTATGGCAAAACTGAGTTTGTAAATATTTTCTAAAATTCCTTTATACTTTAACCAAATTAAGTCAGCTTTTCATTTCTAAGGGAAAATAGCTACATTTCAGAGATGGAAGATTTCTGAATGAAAGGGAGAAAGCTGGTCTTCAGAGTATGTTGTTCTGGAAACAGTGGATTCATGTTGTGATCCAATGGTCTCTTTTTCCCTTTTGTCTACAGTTAAAGAGGAAGGGGGTAGAGAAGGTTAAAGAAGACTAGAGTAGGCTCTCACTTGCTTTTAGGCACAAAGTGGGTTAGATTTCTCAGACTAGAGAAATGGGTGCTTTCATACCTGATTGAAGATGCAAGCTCATTCAAGCCAGGAATATGGTAACACATCTCTCACTGCAATTAAGCAGTTTTGCACACGTTTAAATAAGTTACGCCTAGAGAGAGCAAAGATGGAAAATGATTGAGGATTGATGTATAAGGTGTTTTATTTGTGCTGATGCTCTGGTGTTTGCTTTCCACTTTAACTATCTCTAGTTGTATATTATACTTAATTAGTACTGCCAAAGTTTCAAATTGTTATGAGTAACAGTTGAATTTAAAACTCTCTTAAAAAAAATTTTTTTTTAAAAAAGAGTAATAGATGGGGAAAAGGGTCTAATTTAGTTTGGTCTCTCTTTCATTGAAACAAATCTACAAGAAGCCTTGTTAGCCATACCACGGTGAATCATTCATTTATTAAACAAATATTTATTCCGTGCCTACTATATTCTAGACACTGTGTTAGGTACTGGGTGAACAAGAGTGAACAAGGATCAGTCTTTGTCTTCAAGAAAAAAGAAGGATCTTGGTTGAGTTTATTCTAACCTACAGAACTGTGAGATAATAAATTTATGCTGTTTTAAGCCGCTTAGTTTGTGGTAATTAGTTTGTAGCAGTGATAGTAAACTAATACACTCAGATTCCTCAGATCAAACTATGTAGAGGCCATGTTTTATTCTGGTAAATGTAAAGCTCCCTCACGAGGTCAGGTGGAGGTCTATGATGGGTTGGCAAATAAGACAGATAAGGAAAAATGAAGGTCATGCATGTGTGTTTTAACTTAAAGAAGAAGGTAAAATGATTTGATATTGAATAATATGTAGGTTTTCTTTAAGGTAAACCTTTTCCCATATCTTTCATAAACTGCATCACTTCTTTTAGGCAGAAAGAATAATTATCCTTAATCAAACTTACTCATTTGGATTCAAATATATCAGAATTCAAGCCTGTCAATTCTAAGCTTCAAAGGAATAATCTATTCTTGGGTCCCCAAGTCTGCTCTTTTGGCCAGTCTGGCCCCTTCATTGGATCTTACATCTGAAATAATCGTAGAGGCTTCCTCACATTATCCTCTGCCAGCTGGGGAAGATTAAACTAGAGCTATCTGGGGCATAGAATCCATCAATAGAGGTGATTCTCAGAATTTCCAATACAAAGCCATATAGGTCTTAATATTCATAAAGGCAACTGATAAAGAAACTTTAGGAAAAGTTACCTATTGGGTAATACCACTGGGTGTTATTTCTATGGGTCATTTTAAGTTTGCTTGACCTTGGGAAAGAATTTAGGAGAACCCAGGAGACATGAGACAAACATCTTTCCTCCCCATGCATCCTTTATGGTCTTCCAGATATGAAAGAAATAATTGATCCACCTATATGAACAACAAAGTCAAATAAAATCTTTTTGCATATCCAATAGACCCACACTATTGGAAAGTGTGCTGGGAAGGGGACAGAGCCACAAATGAATGAGAGAGGGATTTGCCAGCAGGAATGGTTGTTCTGGCCAACTCCACTGTAATTACCCTCCATAAAGGAGGAATGACCTGGAGGTGAAAGCCTGAGGTGTACCTTCCTGAGATGATAGCAGATAATACTCATTGTGGTCTGCAAGGGCTAATCTATACAGATAAAGAAACAAGGATCTTATAGGAGCAATGGGTTCAGATAGAAGAGAGCAAGAGGAACTTGGAAAGTGATGAGAAAAGGAGAGCATGCTGTGAAATTGAGTCAGGTGCTGAACAGGTTAGGTGACTGAGACTGGGAAGAAGAGCACTGATGTGATTCTATGGGGTTCAGAATTTCTAGATCCCTACATAGCTGAGGTAGAAAGGCAGTCAAAGGTAATGTCCTTCAGTCTTAGCAAATTATTCAGTAGTCATAATGGGAGTCCAAAAGGGACGTCTTGGAAGAGCGTTGAATGGAGTAGGCATCTTGTTCTTTTAATTCACCTCAACCATACACAGTGTATCTTTTTGAGTTCTGCCATATGCCAGTAGTAAGAGTCATACACTTGTACAACTTCAGGGCTCTTTGTTGTTGAATGTGGAAGGTAGCATTTGGGCAGAGCATGGGCTCTGGAGTCAGGAAGCCCTGGGTCTGAATGGGTTCTGCCTCTGACTTCCTGTATGGCCTTGGGTAAGTCAGTCTTCCTTGCTGGGACTGCATTTCCTCATTTGTAACAAGGGGATGGTACTGTGTGGATCGTAGAGCTGCAATGAACTTAATTATTTAATTAAATAATGTGCCTGGTACACATTAAGCACCCAATAAAAGGTAGTTGTTGTAATACCAATTGTAAGGATAGGGTATCCTGGGGTGGTGTTTCTGCTGAAGTAATCTCTTCCCCCTTTTGACTATCCATGGTGGGGTCAGCAGAAAAATGGCCATGCACACAAGATGTCTCCCTCATCGATGCCAGAAGTGAAGGTAGATGCTAGAGATCATTTTTTTCTGTCAGTTTAGAGACGTATATTTTCAATCATGAACTAGGAAAAACACTTTCTTCTTCTTCAGCACTTTCCACAGGGCATCTTTGATCTCTCTGTTCCTCAAGCTGTAAATGAGAGGGTTCAGCATGGGGATCACCAGCGAATAGAACACAGACACCACCTTATCCCTGCCAAGTGAATAGCAGGAGCTAGGTCGCAGGTACATGAAAAGGGCCGTCCCAAACAACAGAGTCACCACCATCAGGTGCGAGGCACATGTGTTGAAGGCTTTCCTTCGGCCTTCCACTGAGCGGATCTTCAAGACAGCAGCTCCTATGTAACTGTAGGAGATGAGGAGGATGAGGAATGATGTCCCCCCCACAGTGACCACCACGAGAAAATTCACCACTTGACTAGGGAAGGTGTCAGAGCAAGAAAGTGCCAGGATTGGTGGGAGGTCACAGAAGAAATGGTTGATGATGTTGGGTCCGCAGAAGTGGAGCCGAAATATGGAGCCGGCCTGGATCAGGGAGCTCAGGAAGCCACCGACATATGCCCCAAGCACCATGCGTATACAGAGGCCGTGGGACATGATGGCAGTGTAGAGCAGGGGATTGGAGATGGCTGCATATCGGTCATATGCCATGGCAGTCAGGAGAAAACACTCAGTGAGACCCATGCAGACAAAGAAAAAAAACTGAGCAGCACAGCCCAAGAACGATATGGTCTTTTGCTCCTGGAAGAAATCAGTGAGCATCTTGGGGGCCACTGTAGAAGAGTAGCAGAAGTCAATGAAGGACAAGTTGCTGAGGAAGAAGTACATGGGTGTGTGCAGATGGGGGTCACTTCTGATCAGAAAGATGAGGGCCAGGTTCCAGGCCAGCGTCACAAGATAGATACCAAGGAAGGTCACAAAGAGAAGAGTCTGGAGTTCTGGATGGTCTGCAAATCCCAGGAGGATGAACATGGACACTGAAGAGCTGTTCCAGGCCTTAGTTGTGGACATGTTTCCCATGGACCACAAGGACAAGATGCAGACCTGCCATAATAATTATAATCCACATTACAGGTTACGTCAGTCAACAAAAAATTACAAAATGCACAAGAGGGGGGCACAGTATTGAGAGAATCACAACTTTATGCAAAGATTCTTTCTCTCAGAAGGCAATTTTAGTCATTGTTTTAATTTTTGTTTTCTTTTTATATAGTACAGTGTGATTGATGTGAGCTCAAGCTTTGGATTCAGACGCCCTGTGATCACCTTCTGTCTCTACCACTTAGTAGCTGTGTCACTTAGGGTGAGATATCCAACATCTCTAGGCTCCAGTTTCCTTATCTTCCAAAATGAGTGACAGGACCTACTTCATATATTTGTTTTAGGAACTAAATAAGGCAAAGTGTGTAAAGTGACTGACACATAGTATGTCCCAGGTGAAAGTTGTCAGGACAGTTTTGTGTGTCCCAGATGAGTCATGTCATTCCCTGAATTAACTAGTCATTTAACTTTATTCAAGTTTCAATAATGGAACAGGGAAATTAATGGAGGGACCAGGTTCAGCTCTGTAGTTGTGAAACAATCAGACATTTAGAATGTTTTTAATCCAAAGGATTAGGCCAGATGTATACAGAAGTGCTCTCAATTGTCAACTGTTAGATCTGAATACACTAATATAGTTGTATTTTCAAATTTGTCTGTAGTCCTAGCTCTAAACTATTGACTTGTTAGGAAATGGGGACTCTGGATTTAGACAACCTGGATTCAGTCCCCAGGTTTACCACTTAGTAAAGGTGTGATCTTGGGCAGGTCACTTGGACGTTCCATCTGTCTCTGTAAAATCAGAGATAACAGCACTTACTTCATAATTAGTATCTATATATATATCAATTATCTATCTATATATCTATCATCTATCTATCCATCTATCTATCTATCATTTATCCATCATCTCCTTTAGGACATGACTAACTTATATATAGTAAGTACTCTGTGTTTGTTGTTGCTGTTGTTGTTTAAACCTAAATACAAAGTGTCCTTGATCAAATTCTTAGAATTGTCAGTGTATGAAACATCTTTCAAGATCAGGGATTGATTCCATCAAGTTCACATGGATAAGAATTCCCATCACCCCCCGATACACCCACACTAAGTCTCAATCCCTATAAATCAGGAAAGAACTCCTGCTGTCAGCAGATCTCTCATGCTGAGGTCCCATCCCTGCAGAAGGAAAAGTGTGGTCAGAGGGACCCCATGGCTCATGGTGAATGACTCTTATAGGTCTGGAACATATCTTGATCCTTCCTCGGGTCTTAACAATTTGGAAATCAACAAAATTACATTAACTGTCTCTTAAACTATACTTTCAGCCTATTCTACCTACCTCTTAAAGTATAGAGAATCTCATAAATTCCATTTTATTTTTCAAAATGGAAGTGTTATTTTATGAACTTAAAAGCAAAATGTGAGCACTGTACAATAATTGGATCAATATATAACCGTGAAAAGTTGAAACTAAAAATCATGTTCAGTTCCTGATCAATGCAAAAAAAAGAAAAAAGAAGAAAAGAAAAGCCTGGAAATTATGACATTCTATTTCCTGAAATAAGAGCTCTTAACATTTTGGAGTATACCTTACATGTGCAAATATATATATGTGTGTGTGGGTGTTTGTATTATAGAACACAAACCCTCAATAAATTATATATATTATGCAAGTCATTCCAAGACAGTCACTTCACAGTTTGGGAAGTAATACTCGATTTGCTCTGAATTTTATTGCTCAGTTCGAGAGAGCCATTTTATTTTGATATCCCAGTTTTTCATAAATCAATTCATATCTACCCATTGCCAGTCAAGGTCATTGACCTTAACTTTCTTCTTCAAGCTTATAAACAGGGAGATGCCCTTGGAATTGGGGTCCACGCTCCTTCCTCTTAATGGTTTCTGCTACAGACTTTTCAGTGCTAAAACACTCAAATTTGGATAGTGAGAGAATGTGAAGCTCCTTTTGGTCATTACCATGCCATCGTTGTGCAGAGTTTCAGAGATCCCACACACTTATCCCAATCTTGTCAGTATGGTTTTAAGCTTTATACTCAGAGGCTCTGCACCTGTCTGTGAAAGGGCGTGTAAACCTCCCAGAATCAGGAGAGGATTCTTTCCCCTTGAAGGAAAGACAGAGACCTGCAGCAAAGTTTGGCATCGTCTAGTACAGATGTAGAGTCACATGGAGAAATTGTGAGCAAAACGAAACAGCTCTGCTGGAGACTTCACCCATTCATGTAGTCTCAGCCTTCAGTCAGGTAGAAACCTGAGGTTCGTGATACGATTCGAGGTTGTTTGGAGCACTTACTCAGGTTAGCAGCAAAAGGAGGGGAATAAGGTGGTGGTTCTGATTCTGGGTAGGCTTCAGTAGAAGCCTGGTTCTCATCCCGACTCTGCCACTTGCCAGGTTGAGATGTTGGGCAACTCATTTAGTCTTTCTGAGTTTCAATTCCTCCATTTGTATAATGGGGATAATCGTGACGTAACAGCGTTGTTGGAGGATTGCTTAAGATAATGTGCAAAAGGCTCATGGGTCTTGAGATAATATCTTTGCTTAACAAATTGGGACTGTGATTGCTATCAGCAGTGAATATTCCTTAAAGAATTCTTTAAGGAACAGAGTCTTATTTGAAAACACTTTCCCTCATGTGGTGGGTTGAAATGAGAGGTCCCCTGATGGGCCATGTAGGCTTGTAACAAGTGTTTGGGAGTAAAGGTTGAAGACTAATTATCTGCGGGGGCGGGGGTGGGGGTTGATGGGTCAACTGCAAGTCTGTTTTCAATGTTGCCATCAGGGGGAAAACTTACACATTTAAGGATGAAATTTCCCATTCCCAGAAACAGAAAGTGAATCTGGACAAATTGGAACAGAAGGAAAAGCATATCCAGAGTTTTATTCTTCCCCACTGATGCCCTGAATCTTAACCATCTTACCCTAGAACATTAAACAGAAGGTATCTTCAGGGCTCTATGGAGCACTTTATGTCACTGAACTCTGCTCACAGAGAGGTGCTTCTTTTTTTTAGAGAGAAAGAAATCTTCACTGGCAGCAAGCTGGGTTGAGAGCTAGTCTGATCTGAATCTAGACTCCCTAAGAATCCTATCATATAGGTGTAATCAATAGCAGCTAAAAAAAAAGAGAGTTCGGGAGGCTCAGTGACCTCACTGCATTTACAGATGTTGAGCTGCATCTTTGTAAATCACACTAGTCTTCGGGCCTTGGTGAAGGTAGGATAACACAGTAAAATCAGATACCTAGCACGGTGACTTGCACATAGAAGACACTCAGAGATTGATGGGAAATGGTCAAGTTGATTTACAACTCAGCTCATCTTTTATCAAATATCTGCAAGAAAGTGCTAAGTCTGCCTAGTCTGAGCTTAACATAGTTGGTGATGGAGTTAAAAAACAGTATAATGGGAGCCTGGGTGGCTCAGTTGGTTAAGTGGGAGACTCTTAATTTTGGCTCCAGTCATGATCTCAGGGTCCAGGGATCAAGACCGGCATGAAGCTCTGTGCTCAGCAGGGAGTCTGCTGAGGATTCTCTCTCTCCTTCTCCCTCTGCCCCTCCCCCCAGTTCTCTCTCTCTCTCAAATAAATAAAGAAATCTTAAAAAAATACATGGTATAATGACAAGGAGAACTTCAGCGAAACTGGGGAATAGGAGTGGATCGTTTGATCTCCCCGTCATTCCTGCTCTGAGCTCTGTCCTCCACTTTATGATGCCTCCTCTCACCATTGCAGAAGCCTGATGCCCTCAAGGTCTTCTTCCAGGTCTGTCCTTCATTCAAATGTACAAATACTTGATGGAAATGAAAGAGTCTCTTTTGACATAAGGTGAGCATTCAAAAGGCACCAAAACTTTAATCCAAGAATTAAGATTCAGATGGTAAAATTCAGGCCACCAGTTAGAATAGAGAAGGAGGGTTTTGGAGGTTAGAGGTCTCTGCGGTGTTTGGAAAATCAGCTGTATAAAGTCTGCTTCAATAACAGCACTTCCGAATCACTTTTCAAACCACTTACTAATAATTGGAGCTCTGTTCAAAGGTGTAACAATTCCTTCCAAAATTTCATTCCCTCCTAATTCTCTTTTTAGTTGCAAGGGCTCAAACATAGTCCAGGAAGCCCATCAAAGCAGTGTTAAGGTAAGATTGTGGCTGAATGTGGGGAAAGACAGAATTGAGAGGTACATGGAGAAAACCTTGAATCCAAAGAACTCCTTAGTCGTCTATATGAGCTTGAAGATCTAAATTGCTCTGTAAAGCAAGATTAATGTGGGCATGAAAACAAAAATTAAAAGATGAATGATTGTACTCACCCTCTTCCTCTTATCTGTCTGTCCTTTAGCTGATGCCTGTCTTGAGTTTTGCTTTGTAAGGAGTCTAGTCAGGCTTTGGTAACTGCTTCCAATCCCCAAAGTGCTAATGAGCTGGGAGAGCAAGCTTGGGGCTGGTTTGTTCACCAAAAATAAAAATATCCACTTGATGCATAGAATGCGTGTTTGTGGGCAGAAAGGTGGAGGGAAAAAATGTACGGAAAAAAGAGAGAAAATCTTTAAGAAGCTCTTCTGGTATCTGCCAATATCTGCATTTGGGGTCATTTTGGGAAAATGTTTCAAAGCTGGGATTGGAAATGGTTTTGAGAGAGGTTTTTTTCCCTCTCTCCTTGGAGATGTTTCATTACATTTGCCCTTGAGGGTCTTTTTTGAAAGAGAAAAAAATATATCACCCAAACCTCACAGATGTGTAGTTAATTGATCTCTGGGGTGGTATGGAGAACACATACTCATATAAATCCTCTGACAATAAATGCTTATTAAACTCCATCCCAATGGCTAGCTCCTCTGATCCCCCAACGCCATTCAAAATCTCTTCCGGTAGTACATGATGAATGAACTCAGGAGAGCAACAGAACATAGAGGACAAGATAAGCACCTACTCTGCAAAAGAAAGCAGAACTATATATATGTGCAGAAAAGCTAAATAAGTTGCTCAAAATTTTACAGCTAATAAGAGATTGATCCAATATTTGAACCCATAATTACGTGACACCAAACTCTGCATATGAATGGTGCATGCATTTATTTTGGAATGCAACTGTACCTAAATGTGTTGATAAGGTCAACTGTACCCTTCCATTCATTGATCCATTCTCTTTCCACAGAAACCTAGTTATATTTCTCTGAGAGAGACATTTAGATACAGGGCTTTTTCCTCTAAAAATTGTTAAATTTGCTCTGGTATAGCATGATGTAGTATAAAGATGAAAGACTTTTATTCTACGGAGGGCCATGTACAAATAAAAAATAATTTGAGGCTAGACAGGCAACAAAAAGGGAGTCAATAACTCATGTGTTTGGAGAGGGAGGGAGAAAAGGAAGAGGTTTGATTCATTTGTTTCTTAAACTGAGAATATTGAACTTTGATGAGAATTGGAATGGGGGACATTTGAATAAGCTCAAATGAAGCTGATAATCTTTTTTTTTTTTTTTTTGAAGTAGATAATCTTGAACCTCCAAGTGACTCTGAACTTTCCTAGCTACGAGAATAGTCTCTTACCCTGTTTGAAGAGCCTAGCCTCTTTGGGCTTTGGCAGAAGAATGATATAAGTGATAAAAAAAAAAAATGGTTCTTTCCCAAATCACTTCTCTCCTCTCAGCCTGCACCCTTGTCCTGAAACCAGATGAGTGCACTTTGATTCTTCTTTTGGGCTCTTCCTTTTGAGAGTTCTGAGCAAAATTTAGATCCATGGATGCCTAGTCAAAACAATGTTCAAAGGCTTCTTGGAAAACTCATACTTGAGATAATGTTGATTTATATGTGTCTTAAAATGCCTTGATAACAGTAGGGGACATTTTTAAACTTCCATTAAGATTATTTAAAGTTTAGGGGCGCCTGGGTGGCTCAGTCGTTAAGCGTCTGCCTTCGGCTCAGGTCATGATCCCAGGGTCCTGGGATCGAGCCCCGCATCGGGCTCCCTGCTCCGCGGGGAGCCTTTTTCTCCCTCCCCCACTCCCCCTGCTTGTGTTCCTGCTCTTGCTATCTCTCTCTGTCAAATAAATAAATAAAATCTTTTTTTTTAAAAAAAAAAGATTATTTAAAGTTTAAATTTTTTGCTGCCATTTTTACTATATCAATTGTTAAGGATATTTTCATTTTATTTAGGATTCAACACTTATTTTTTTTAAAGATTTATTTACTTATTTTAGAGAGAGAGAGAGAGAGTGCAAGAGGGAGGGGCAGAGGGAGAGAGAGTGTTCATAGTAACACTAAGCTCAAAATAATAAAAAATGACAGTGATAGCAATGACCATTTATGAAAAAATTATTGCGCCAAGATTTGCTAAACATGAAAACCTTTTAAAAACTATGTCCAAGTTAGTTGGCATTTTAATTAAAACGTACAGTAGTTAGTTAGTGTTTAATGAAAGCATATAGTTAGCCGGGCACAAAAATAATATGGATTACCATGCATTTCTAATAAGCTGGTATCAGAACACTACAGTTGGAGGTGTGTCTTCTGAGACACATTGGTAATTTAAAAAACAGAACAATAACTTGTCCCATTTGAATCGTTTTTACATAATGGTTTTCATGTAGGTTTCACATATGATCCACACCCCATCGTACAAGGCTGGTACACTCGGCTGAATCTCACAGATGTAGGAAGAGGTAATGTGAAATCAGTGGAGCTGTGCAAGACCACACAGATGAAAATAGGCAGGATTTAGACCCATGCCATGTGTTAACACTACCATTTTTAATTCTTTTAACCTGTTTGACTCTTTTAGACTGTTCTTTTTTTATGTTATGATGCCTCTTTTTAAGAACTTAAAAATTTGATTTGTTTACAATGGTACCTTGAATGTGAACTTGTGACTTACCTATTTTCAATTACATCACTCTTATCTAAATATAGTTGTTTATTAGTGTTATACACCATTTTCAGTGTGCTTAGTAAGTTGTCCATCTCCCTGGTCTGGTTTCTTTCCCAGAATTGAACTGCATGCTAGTATTGAGTTAAGGTACTTGAGGGGCACATGGTATGGTGCTTAGAGCATGGTGGGTATATAATGTGTTTGAGGATAATCAATTACTATTGCAATGGTAGGTTCTTTCTTTTTGCAATTTGATAACATTTTATTTTTATTATTTTTTTAATAATTTTTTTATGATGTTATGCTAGTCACCATACAGTACATCATTTGTTTTTGATGTAGTGTTCCATGATTCATTGTTTTTGTATAACACCCAGTGCTCCATGCAGTATGTGCCCTCCTTAATACCCATCAGCAGGCTAACCAATCCCCCTACCCCCCTCCCCTCTAAAACCCTCAGTTTGATTCCTGGAGTCCATAGTCTCTCATGGTTTGTCTCCCCCTCTGATTTTCCCCCCTTCATTTTTCCCTTCCTTCTCTTAATGTCCTCCATGCTATTCCTTATGTTCCACAAATAAGTGAAACCATATGATAATTGATTTTCTCTGCTTGACTTATTTCACACATAATCTCCTCCAGTTCCATCAATGTTGATGCAAATGTTGGGTATTCATCCTTTCTGATGGCTGAGTAATATTCCATTGTATATATATGGACCACATCTTCTTTATCCATTCATCTGTTGAAGGGCATCTTGGCTCCTTCCACGGTTTGGCTATTGTGGACATTGCTGCTATGAACATTGGGGTGCATATGGCTTCTGCACAGTAAGGGAAACAGTCAACAAAACAAGGAGGCAACCCACGGAATGGGAGAAGATATTTGCAAATGACATTACGGATAAAGGGCTGATATCCAAGATCTATAAAGAACTTCTCCAACTCAACACCCAAAAAACAAATAAGTCAAAAAATGGGCAGAAGATATGAAAAGACATTTCTCTGAAGAAGACATACAAATGGCTAACAGACACATGAAAAAATGTTCATCATCATTAGCCATCAGAGAAATCCAAATCAAAACCACATTGAGATACCACCTTACACCAGTTAGAATGGCAAAAATGGACAGGGAAAGAAACAACAAATGTTGGAGAGGTTGTGGAGAAAGGGGAACCCTCTTACACTGTTGGTGGGAATGCAAGTTGGTATAGCCTCTTTGGAAAACAGTGTGGAGGTTCCTCAAAAAGTTAAAAATAGAGCTACCCTATGACCCAGCAATTGCACTACTGGGTACTTACCCCAAAGATACAGATGTAGTGAAAAGAAGGGCCACATGCACCCCAATGTTCATAGCAGCAATGGTAGGTTCTCATGTGGATTTTAGTCCCTTGAGGTCACCCTATACTTTAGGCATATTTCCACTAGGTGGCAGCAACATTCCATAGGAGGGTCTCAAGTAGCCGTCCTCTCGGCAGATAATGATTTGTTAATATAGTTATCTCAATTGTAATCATGCTGTTTGGGTTCTTAGAGGTCTTTCACTTTAGTTTTTTGTTTTAGAGTAAAAAACTGAGGCCCAGAGAGGTCAAGAACCTAATTTTCCACAGCAGAATGAGAATTGGAACTCAGGTTGTATAACTTCCAGTGTTTCATATATACCTATGAGTATCTATCTATCTATCTATCTGTTATCTATCTATCTATCTATCTATCTATCTATCTATCTATCTATCTATCATCTATTGATCTATCTAACTATATATTTAAGACCTCTAAAACCTCTACATGTACTTTTGTCTTGTATCTTATCTTTGTTTGGAATGCCTGGTGAAAAGACTTTGGATCTGTAAAAGGTTGATATTTATACTCCTCATTAGTAGAAGAAATACAAACTGAAATAACTTTTCCAAACTCCAATTTGAGAATCAAGATTGTGTTTTATTGTCAAGCACCTCTGGATTTTTCTCTGGGCTTTCTTTGAAACAATTAAAATAACCTCATTAAAATAGCTATGCTAAAATGTTAAATAAACACGAAAGCGAATCATATTTTAGGAGAAGCTGTCAGCAAACAAACTCTAAGATGCATAGAATCCTAGTGAGATAAATTTAGGAATTGACTCTTAGGGAATTTCCTCCTAAACATTTGTAATTCTATGAGAAGTTTATTTTCTTTTATATGCTACTTGCCTTCATACTTTTTGATGTTCACTTTAACTTTCTGCTTTAAATTCTTAAATTTAATCATACATGAAATCTGATATTTTAAAGTAGGGTAATGAGAGTTTATGGTTATATCCAAGTGAATTTAATAAGGCAAATTTCTTCCTTGTACTTAAATTTCTTTTTTATTATTATGTTCAGCTAGCCACTGTATAGTACATCATCAATTTTTGATGTAGTGTTCAATGATCCATCAGTTACACATAACACCCAGTGCTCATCACAACACATACTCTCCTTAATACCCATCACCTTGTTACCCTCTCCCCCCACCCCCTCCCCTCTGAAACCCTCAGTTTGTTTCCTGGGGTCCATAGTCTCTCATGGAAGCAGCTGAGATGCCCTTCAACAGAAGAATGGATAAAGAAGATGTGGTTCATATGTACAATGGAATATTACTCAGCCATCAGAAAGGATGAATACCCAACATTTGCTTTGACATGGATGGAACTGAGGGGATTATGCTAAGTGAAATAAGTCAAGCAGAGAAAGACAATTATCATATGGTTTCACTTGATGTGGAACATAAGGAATAGCACGGAGGACCATAGGGGAAGGGAGGGAAATCTGAAGGGGGAGAAATCAGAGAGGGCGACGAAATTTGTTCTTAAATTTCTTATAGAATAGGTTGACAAATACATCAAATGTCCCCACCCTTGATTTTCCTATCCAATGCAGACATTGATAATATATAATTTGCTCTTTATTCTTGAGCTTCTTAGTCTTTGCAGATAATTATTATCAGTATAATCAGAGTTGTCATGACAGATGAAATCTATTACCATCCCCTATTATCAGCTTTTCTTTTCTTTAAAAAAATTTTTAAAATTATGTATCAGCTTTTCTAATCCCAAGAAAATGTATAGATCATAATTAGGGATTTACCTTCTAAATTACCTGGGATCTTAATTCAGTATCAAAACACTTTTGTAGTTAGTTGGGCTTCACTCCCCTAGCTTCGGGATCTCCTGGGCCAGTATGTTCCCAGTCCTAGTCCAAAATGCTTCTCTTAATAAAGAACTTCCTTGACTTTTCTCCTCACAGTCTATTTTTGGAGTCACCTACCTCTTTTTCTTTCAATGATCTCAGTTGCTAAATTTCTTTCCCTAAATTCAGCCTATTACCTTGTGTGTCAAGAGTCTCAGTAATTAGGGGCACCTGGGTGGCTCAGTTGGTTAAGTGTCTGCCTTCAGCTCAGGTCATGACCCCAGGGTCCTGGGATGGAGTCCCATGTCGGGCTCCCTGCTCCGTGGGAAGCCTGCTTCTCCCTCTCCCACTCCCCCTGCTTGTATTCCCTCTCTCACTGTGTCTCTCTTTGTCAAATAAATGGGGGAAAAAAAAGTCTCAGTAATTATATTCTTTCATGTAGAAGATATTTTTGTCCTTTAATTAATTTTTATTCTCACACTGAGGTTTGCTAACTTGATCTCCATGAAACAGATTAACTCCTTTTTGTAAACTTTATTCCTGTAGAAAAAGTTTCAAAAAACAGGACATCAGTGTCTCAAAACTCTAGATTTTCAGAGCTTGAGGGGTCCTTGGAAAGGGAGCTGAATTTACTGAGGCCCTGTGAGGTGGGGGAAGGGTTAATTGACTCACCCACAGCCACATGTCCAGGGCATGGCAGGGCTGGAAATAGCACCCAAAATATTAAAGGGTAAGGAAACTGTTTTCATCACAATAAAACATCAAATAGATAGGAAAGAGCTCTTGGCCACAACCCTAGAGGCAGAGTTAATGACATTATTACTCAACATTCATCGAGTGATTTCTATTCATTGGGCACTGTGCTAAGACCTTCCTATTCATATCTCATTTCATTATCACAACAACCCTTTGAGATTGGTATTATAATTATCACACCAGTGTTGCAAAGGAAGAAATTGATATTTCAGAGATTTAAAAAATTTGTGTATGTTTATACAGATAAAATGGCAGAGCCAGAATTGAACCCAACTCACTTGTGTGTGGTTTACTTCCAGTGAAGGGTCTCAAAGTGGAAGGTTGCCCACCAATGCAAAAGGATGTCTTCCTGGACCCAGAGGAAGCTCAGAGGAGAATAAGGCAGGGGACTGTAAATAAGACTCTGGCAATGGGTGGTTGTCCCTGTCCCTATCACCCCAGAGAACAATTAGTGCTCAGAAATGTTTAGTTCTAATAATTGCTTAGCTTCTACTTTGGACCCAGGAGTGAGTAATAGGGCAGCCATGTGGAGGGATATTGTGGCTACCCCTGCCCATCAAAATAATGAACTCCCTAAGGTCATTTTGAAGACTTGGTAATAAAGGACCACGGATTCCAGAAACAGATATTACTCTTTGCGTGAGGCCAAACAATAAAAAATTGACTGAACCAGAAACGAGGCATAGAACAGTGGGAAATGCAGATGAACTGAAGTTCGTAAAAAATGTTAGTGGAACAAAACAACCAATAATTCTTCTTTTGTAGGGTGAGACCTCAGGACATTTCTGCCTGAAATCATTCAGTAAGTTCAGCTCCTTCCTTCCCACCTCATTCATCCAACAAAGACAATTATAATTTATAGCCTATTCCACATTTCATCTATAAAAGGGGCAGAGTAAGTCTACCTACTTGCAGGGAGGATTAAATGAGCTAATATAAATCAAGTCCTTAAAACAGTGCCTGGTGCTCAATAAGTCTTGAATAAGTGTGATTGTATTATATATTGCATATTATATTATTATAATTGGGCACACATTATAAACCAAACACTCTGCGAAGCTTCTGTAGATAAGCAGTGAAAAAATTCATTCGTTCAACTAATACTTACTATACCTATGTCCCAATCACTGTTCTAGATTAGTTATAGGGTAAATCAATAAATAGATCAATAAACAGATCTCCCAGCCTGCCTTTGAGTAGCTTACATTCTGGTAGGGAGGATTTCATTAAGATAAGAAGCACCAAACTCATGTTGTTTCCTCTTTGATAGGTTCATAGGTTGATGTCATAGTGAAAAGCAGTCTTGGCTCTTCTTGATTTTGGTTACTCAATCAGTGACTGATTGTGGGGAGATTTAAAATTTTATAAAACACAAAGCTAGGAGCAGTATGTATTTATTTTAACAACTTAATTGAGATGGCTTTAACATATAGAAATTGTATATATTTAAAGTGTGCAACTTGATGTTTTTATATATATGTATACGTTGTGAAAAGTTCACCACAATCAAGCTAAATAACTTATCCGTCGCCTCTACATAGTTACCCTTTGTGTGTGTGTGTATGTATGTGTATATGTGTGTGTTTGTGTTGAGATTTAAGATCTATCCTCTTAGAAAACTTCAAATATACAATACCGTAAAGTCAGCTGTTGTTACCATGCTGTTCATTAGATAGCCAAAACTTTTTTACCCTGAATAACTAAAACTTTGCACCTTTTAACCAACATTTCCCCGTTCTGGCTCAACCCCCCCAACCACCATTCTACTCTCTACTTTTATGTGTTTGACTTTTTAGATTCCACATATAAGTGAGATCATGCTGAATTTATCCTTTTGTGTCTGGCTTATTTCATTTAGCATGAAGTCCTCCAAGTTCATCCATGTCATTACAAATGACAAGATTTCCTACTTTTTAAATGGTTGAATAATATTCTATTCTCTCTCTCTCTCACCTATCTATTTATCTATCATCACCATCATCATCATCATCACCATCACCTATCTCAAGTTTTCTTTTTTTTTTTTTTAAGATTTTATTTATTTATTTGAGAGAGAGCACAAGCAGGGGGGAGGGGGAGAGCAGGCTTCCCACTGAGCAGGGAGCCCAACGTGGGGCTCGATCCCAGGACCCTGGGATCATGACCTGAGCCAAAGGCAGACATTTTTTTTTATTATGTTATGTTAATCACCATACATTACATCATTAGCTTTTGATCTAGTGTTCCATGATTCATTGTTTGCATATAACACCCAGTGCTCCATGCAGAATGTGCCCTCTTTAATACCCATCACCAGGCTAACCCATCCTCCCACCCCCCCTCCCCTCTAGAACCCTCAGTTTGTTTTTCAGAGTCCATAGTCTCTCATGGTTCGTCTCCCCCTCTGATTTTCCCCCTTCCTTCTTCCCCTCCTGCTATCTTCTTCTTCTTCTTCTTCTTTTTTTTTTTTAACATATAATGTATTATTTGTTTCAGAGGTACAGATCTGTGATTCAACAGTCTTGCACAATTCACAGCACTCACCATAGCACATACCCTCCCCAGTGTCTATCACCCAGCCACCCCATCCCTCCCACCCCCCACCACTCCAGCAACCCTCAGTTTGTTTCCTGAGATTAAGAATTCCTCATATCAGTGAGGTCATATGATACATGTCTTTCTCTGACTGACTTATTTCGCTCAGCATAATACCCTCCAGTTCCATCCACGTCATTGCAAATGGCAAGATTTCATTCTTTTTGATGGCTGCATAATATTCCTTTGTGTGTGTGTGTGTGTGTGTGTGTGTATACCACATCTTCTCTAACCATTCATCCGTCAATGGACATCTTGCAGAGGCAGACATTTAACTGACTGAGCCACCCAGGCACTCTATCTCAAGTTTTCTTTACGCATTCATCCACTGATGGACATTTAGGTTGTTTCCGTATCTTGACTATTGTGAATAATGCCACAATAAACATGGAAGTGAAACTATCGCTTCAAGATATTGACTTCATTTTATTTGGATAAATACCCAGAAGTAGGATTGCTGAATCATACAGTAGTTCTATTTTTAATTTTTTGAGGAACCTCCATAGTGTTTGTCATAATGACTGCCCCAATTTACATTCCCACCAACAGTGCACAACACTTTTCTCTATATCCTTACCAACATTTATCTTTTGTCTTTTTAATAATAGCCATCCTAACAGATGTGAGATGATAACTCATTGTGGTTTGATTTGCATTTCCCTGATGATGAGTGATGTTGAGCACCTCTTCATGTAGAACAGTTTTTAATATGATGAATAATAGAGAAACACAATCAGATAGTTGCAGTTGGTTGAAAACATGCATGGGTGGTCAAATTCCACAAAATGATAAAATATCAGCAACTTTAATTTTAGCTCTGAGTCTTCCCTGGGGTACTTCTGCCTTTACACACCCATCCCATTTATATTTCCTCATTTTGATATTTAAAAAAAAAAATTTTTTTTTAAGATTTTATTTATTTGCGAGAAAGAGAATGAGAGAGAGAGAGCATGAGAGGGAGGAGGGTCAGAGGGAGAAGCAGACTCCCTGCTGAGCAGGGAGCCTGATGTGGGACTCGATCCCGGGACTCCAGGATCATGACCTGAGCCGAAGGCAGTTGCTTAACCAACTGAGCCACCCAGGCACCCCTCATTTTGATCTTATATAAGTGCCAGCTTGTCTTTCTTAATGTAAAATGCATACGGGCTTCCCTCATGTCTTAAAAATGATAATCTGGTCTGGCCTGATGACATCAAGGTTGTCCCATGCCTGTCCTTAAATATTATCCTTAAATATTGAATGAACCCTTTCCAGCTTTTCTTGCTCAGAAAATATTAGTTTCTGCTTGTTCTTGACCACCATGGCTCATCCAATTTCAGTCAGCTTTGGTGTTATTCCACCATTCCCCCAACCATGGACATATTATTTATGGTCCTTCTATCCCATAATGGCGCTGATTGTGTTCATCCAAATTTTGATCTTTTTATGCATTTTATGTAGTTACTTGTATAAAAACATCATATAATTAGAAAAAATTTTTTAGTTCTGAGCATATATGTGTATATATATAATATATGTGTATATTTTTTTCTCTGAGTTTTCTAACCTGAAAGAATGGATTATCTTTATTGTGAGTTAGATTTGCTCCCTCAAAATGGGAGGGTTGAATCAGGTGAGTCTCAAGGTTCCTTTAGATTTAGGTTTCTTATGGCTTTTTAGACTTCCTGACTTGAGCATATAAATCCAGATTAACAATAACATTAGGAATTTCTTATATTTTATATATCTTTAGTATAAGAATCTGGAAAAGGAGCTAAACACAACAGGCTATAATATTCAAGGAACCTTGAGACTCACCTGATTCAACCCTCCCATTTTTCAGTTGAGAAAATGAGAATTTGAAGAGGTGAAGTCACTTTTCCACAGTCCCCAGGGAGTTGGGAATGGAGCTGAGGACAAAACCCAGATTATTGATTCCCAGTCACTCTCTACTCCATTAGACAGACCCTCTTCTAATCAGCAAGGTGTATAGCATACAGATTTTAAATAGTGCCAAGAGATTATCATGGGCCGACTTCCTCCAAGAAGAAGGCATAGCAGGTGGCTGTGATGTTAACTTGGTGTTGTTTATATGATCGTCCAGGAAATAACCACTCATATAATAACAAACACAATCTAACTGATCACAGAATTGTTTCTTTCCTTTATGCAGGAAGTAGGTCTATGGTTGTGGGAAGGAACAACACAATTGTGACAAAATTCATCCTCCTGGGATTTTCAGACCATCCTCAAATGAAGCTTTTCCTTTTTCTGTTATTTCTGGGGATTTATCTCCTGACCCGAGCCTGGAGACTGAACCTCACTGCCCTCATCAGGATGGACTCCCACCTGCACACACCCATGTACTTCTTCCTTAGTAACCTATCCTTCCTAGATATCTGCTATGTGTCCTCCACAACTCCCAAGATGCTCTCTGACATCATCACAGGGCAGAAAATAATTTCCTTTGTTGGCTGTGCCACACAGTAGTTTGTGTTCTATGGAATGGGGCTGACTGAATGCTTTCTTTTGGCTGCCATGGCATATGACCGCTATGCTGCAATCTGCAACCCATTGCTCTACCCAGCCCTCATTTCCCATACACTTTGTTTAAAGACAGTGGCTGGAGCCTATGTGGGTGGATTCTTCAGTGCTTTGATTGAAACATACTCTGTCTACCAGCATGATTTCTGTGGGCCCAACGTGATCAACCACTTCTTCTGTGACCTTCCTCCAGTTCTGGTTCTGTCGTGCTCTGATACCTTTACCAGTCAGGTGGTGACCTTTGTTGTGGGTTTTGTTGTTGGAATTGTGTCTGTCCTTGTGATCCTCATCTCTTATGGTTACATTGTTGCTGCTGTCCTGAAGATCAGCTCAACTAAAGGTAGGACCAAAGCCTTCAGCACCTGTGCCTCTCACCTGACTGCTGTGACTCTTTTCTATGGTTCTGGTCTCTTCATGTACATGCGACCCAGTTCTAGCTACTCCCTAAACCAGGACAAGGTGGTGTCCATATTCTATGCTCTGGTGATCCCTATGGTGAATCCTATCATCTACAGTCTTAGGAATAAGGAGATTAAAAATGCCATGAAGAAGGTTGTGGCAGAAAGAGCATGTACTTTCTCGTGGGCCTTTGTTTTTCTGATCTAAGCTAATGTTTACAAAGAGGCTGTGAGCTGGTTCAATTGTGCAGATTTTCATGTAGTTTTGGACTAGTTGATTTACACAATGATTTGTGTTGACTAGACCTTTCCGCCCTTTCCACTATTCCCCTAACTAGTATACCTATTAGTTATTGGAAAACAGTTTGGCCATTATTGGTTTCTAGAATGAATAGCATTGCCTATACTGAGATTATAAATGCTCAATTTAGCAGAAAACTTCACCATGACAAAGACTGAACAACCAGGAATATCAAAATAGAGTCTGTGTCTATAGGAGGAAAAACGTTGAAAAAAATGTTAGTCTAGCATTCAGGATGGTGATTCTTAAGGTAGGATAAGAATGTATAGCATAATAACCTGAGGAGGGGGACACTTTTTCTAAAAACAGTTGCCTTTCCCTCTTATGAAGTTTAATATGCTTCCTTTATGGCACATGAGCACCACAAGGCAGGCACCCTCTCCTGTTTGAGAATCCAGCTATTGTGAGCCACTGTGCATGATGGGGGTATAGAACTGACTCTTTAAATGTGTTAAGGTAGGACAGAAATCAAAAAACCTCTGATTAGGACATTAATGACTGAAAAACCTCATGGCTAATTCAATCAGCTATACAAAAAGCAGTCACTACATTGATTTAAATAAAGCCGGGGATTTGTTCCTTTCAGTCTGAAGTAATTGCTTTCCAGCCAACACTCAAAGTTTCTTAAGAATCTATAGAAGAGGAGCATACCGTCATTTGGGGGAAAGGTTCTAGGTTTTCACCAGTTTTGTGATAAGTTCTAGGGTGGAATTTAGCCTAGGAATTGAAGAGAGTGATTTTTCTCCTCCATATTATCTCAGAACATGTTATGTGTCCTTGAATCAGCAGTAAACAACTGGCATACATTTATTCAGCTGTGGCTGCTCTTGGTTGGCCATATATGAATAAATAAGTATCTACCTGTATGTCCTTGGACAAGTTACTTGGGCTCTGTGTGCCTTAGTTCCTTATCTGTAAAATAGGAATAATAATAGTAATTATCTCATAGGCTTATTGTGATGAAGTAAATGACTCAATATATACAAGCACTTAGAATAATGCTGGTGGATAGCAAATGTTTAAGAGATGAGTATTATTATTATTATTATTCTATAAATATTTATTTATCACCATTTGAGCCAAAGAAATAGAAGACATTTCCTTACTTTGGTAAAAAAAAAAATGTGATCTTTGTGATAGCTTTGATGCATTGGAAAGTGGGTCAGCAGAGACTAGAGTAAAAGTTATTTAGGTATTTGTTAGGTATTCTTAAGTCATCAGACTTGCAATTATTAATCTCGTGTCCATCACTTTATAGGTAGGTGGCCTTATGCAAGTTACTTATAAGCTCCATTTTTCTCATCTGTACAACGAAGATAATAATTGTATCTACCTCATGGAATTGATACAACAACTAAGTGAGAATATGCATGAAAAGAGCTTAGTTTAGTGCCTGGTATATGGTAATACTTAATAAATGTTAGCTCATATTATTAGTCAATTTTGTATAAATCAAGAGAAATCCAGGTAAATGTGCTAAAAAGAGGCAAATTAGATAACTTTGGGATATCTACTCAAACTGGAACATAATAGTCTCAGTAAAAAGGCTTGCCAGTACCTCTCACCTCTGCTGCTTCTTCTGCATATAGGAAGCAGTCATTAGGAAAATAAAAAGAACTCAAGTTCACAGAAGTGGCCACACACTCTATCAGCTACCTGGTCACCTTGCCTTTCCTTATAGTCAGTTTTTCCCTCCACCTTTCTTTATCTATACTCCAGTTTACTGAGCTCTTATCTTTCAATTTACCTTTGGTAGCTAATCTTAAATTCTCCTAATGCCCAAAGTCATTGGAACAAAACAAACAAACAAATAAAGGAAAATATGCCTCATGCTTTGGACTTACGTGGAGCTGTCACTAGTCTCTTATCATCTCTAAATTTTTTTGAACAAAGATTCTGAATATAAGATCTTTAGAAAATATCTCTTGTTCAGCCACATACATGTTCGCTGCTAATGGAAATTTTCTCCTTGCATTGAGAAGACATAATGTACTTTTGTAGTTTTCCCAATTACCGAAGAGAAAATAACGATCATTAATAATTGTTAAATATAGTGCATAATGTGGGGTTTGGTCATGAGACTTGAATAAGGCAAAAATGAGCTGGGGTTTATAGTAAGCCACATGTTAAATAAAACTTCCTAAATAAGTGCATTTATTATGGGGCATATAAATAGACATATATTAAACAATATTTTTGGCACTAGAAGAATCAGGCATTTTATAGCTCTTTGAAGCAAGACAAGGTACAGCTGTCCTGGGGAGGTGGGTGGCCAGCTAGCTGGAGATGAATTCGCTTTAGTAGAATTAGCACAATCCAGCGTGTGTCACTCATCTTCGCAACCTCTGAAGATTTTTTTCAGGTGGACTGAAGTTACCAAGCTCAGAATAGCTATCCACATAAGCCAGATGCCGTTTTTAGTTTTCATGGAAAAACAAAACTGCCAACCTTGTACTTGTGCTGGTGGCACAATTCTTTGACTTGCTGAGGAAACCACATAGAAAAACAAATTACAATCGAAAGTCTATTTGGAGAGAAAGTGGGTAATGTGTGTAGTGCCTGGTGTGCCCAACTACAGAGTCCAGATAGGTTGAGGCGCTGGGCCAGGGCACTGACACCTTCTCTCCCCAGATACATGGTTTATTCATCTTCCTCTCTTCTTTTTTTTTTAAAGATTTTATTTATTTATTCATGAGAGAGAGAGAGGCAGAGCAAGAAGCAGGCTCCCAAGGAGCAGGGAGCCCGATGCGGGACTCGATCCCAGGACCCTGAGATCATGACCTGAGCCGAAGGCAGACGCTTAACCATCTGAGCCACCCAGGCGCCCTCATCTTCCTCTCTTCTAAGTGACCATCTTCCCATCTAATCACTATATTCACAGATCAATTAATAGATTTTCCTTCTTTGGTTGTAAGGACTATTTTGTCTCTAAAATGCCTCTGTTACACATTTCATTTATTCTGATCTGATTTTGTGGTTTAATTTTTAGAGTTTTCAGAAACCTGGTTATTGTCCATATGTACCACCTACATTCCCCTAATTTTTTAGTAGGTATAAATGATTACTCTCTCATTCACTCACTCACATACTCAGGAATTAGTGACTGATGCATTAAACGGGTTCTGATGAGAATTTAAAATTTTTCCTAAAGATGAACAGTTTCGTGTTTCTAGTCATAAACCTAGAGAAACCCAGAGATTGCCTAATCTGTTATCATCCATGCAAATGAGGAAACACTTGCAATTCAATTCCCTGTGTCTAGATAACTGATTTGGATCTCTGTTCTGATCTGGGAGAGCCTAAATGTCTTGCATATACGAAGATAAACCATGTATTTCAGCCTTCTCCCATCAGCTTGATCTATGACTACCTTCCTTGAATTCTTGGTGGGTCTCCTTGTCTGTAACATCTCCTAAATAACTGGGGAAGATAAACCAACTGTTTATATGTAAGCTTTGTTGCTTTTATTCCATTGTCACTCTTCTCATGCTTTCCTTTCCCCTTCTAATGCTGGCCAAGACCTTCTATGTGCAATATTGCTATGGATACGGCTAGGAATGAGATTCCCCACCTTCCTACAAGTAAAGAAATAGTCATAGCAGGCTCTTGCAATCATGGCTTGGAACTTTTATCAAATGGATGTGGAAGCATCTCCCTTCAGTTTTGCCAGACTAGATGAAAGACAGACAAACCTCCCACTTTGGTGGGATCACACTCTAGAACTAGACAGGCATCTTGGACCCAGGGAGAACCCATGGAAGAACAGGCTTCATCTCTCTCAAAACAATTTTTTTCTGAAATAGAGTCATGGTGTTAGATTGGACTTAAATGTCAACATAAATAGAAAAACTGGCATGTGTAAAGTATCAAAGTGATATTGTATGAAATATTCTTGTTCTAATAAAACCCCTTTCTTATGCAAAGGAAGGCTGGGTGGTTTTCATCTTAAGAAATGCTTAAGGAACAAAATTATTGATGCACATGGACCAGAGGGAGGAAGTCCATATATTAGACATTCACTGAAACTCATAGTTCATTTTCTAACAACCCAAAGCTAAGGAAGTAGCCTGGCAGGAGTCATCTCACCCTTCAACTTGCCCTCAGTCTAGAATATAATTGGAGATAAGGTCTGGGACTGAGCTGCAGCTGGGAGTTGTCCATGAACTTTATCAAAAAGGGGTGGGTTCTGAGAAGTTCTGCATCTCAGGAAACCTACCTGCACAATCTTTCCTTTATTTCATACATCTTGTTGCAGATACTCTTTGTAATTTGCTGTATTATCTGTACTATCTCGTCTAGATGTCACTTTTTTCTTGCAGTCCCTCTTTTTACCAGAAGGTAAACCAGAAGGCTTAACACTTTTGGTGTCTGTGGTGTTCAGATCTCTGAAGGTTCTGAGGTTGTTTTTCATATACTTGACATCTCTGGCAGTTTTTCAACAGAAGGCCATGCATGAGATTTTCCTGTGTTAGTCAGTTAAGCATCTTTGATGAAGACACTAGTCTTCTTCTTATTTTTTTTTTTTAAAGATTTTATTTATTCATTTGACAGAGAGACACAGCGAGAGAGGGAACACAAGCAGGGGGAGTGGGAGTGGGAGAAGCAGGCCTCCCACAGAGCAGGGAGCCCGACGAGGGGCTCGATCCCAGGACCCTGAGCCGAAGGCAGACGCCCAACAACTGAGCCATCCAGGCACCCCTCTTCTTATTTTTTTAAAGATTTTATTTATTTATTTATTTGAGGGAGAGAGAGAGGGGGAGTGCAAGCAAGGGGAGGGAGAGGGAGAGAGAGGGAGAGTGCAAGCAAGGGGAGGGAGAGAGACAAGCAGACTCCACACTGAGATCATGACCTGAGCTCAAACCAAGAGTCAGATGCTTAACTGACTGAGTCAGCCAGGTGCCCTGACACTAGTCTTCTTTATTCATTTGACTTACCTTTATTTTACAATTATAATTAAGCATAATTCACTATCCCTTTTTTATTCTTTTTTTTCCCCTTTTGGTATTCAGCATGTGTCCTTTTTAAAATTTATTTTTAAATTTTTAATTTGAAATATACTTGACATAACATTGTGTTAAAGTGTACAACATGTTGATTTGATACATGTATTTTAAAGACTTATTTATTTATATTAGAGAGAGAGAGAGCATGCAGGGGGAGGGCAGAGGGAGAGAGAGGGAGAAAAGCAGATTCCTCGCTAAGCATGGAGCCTGACACAGGGCTCAATCTCATGACCCTGAGATCATGACCTGAGCCTAAATCAAAAGTCGGATGCTCAACCTATTGAGCCACCCAGGTGCCACGATTTGATACATTTATATATTGTGATATGATTGCCATTGTAGCAGAGTTAGCACCTCTACCACATCACATAATTATCATTTCTTATTTTTGGTTGGAATAATTTAAGATCTAGTCTCTTAGCAAGTTTGATGATTATAATACAATTTATTGCCTATATTCATTACACTTTTCATTGGATCTCTAAGACTTTTTTACCACTAGTTGCAAATTTTTTTTTTAAAGATTTTATTTATTTGAGAGAGAGAGAATGAGAGAGAGCACATGAGAGGGGGGAGGGTCAGAGGGAGAAGCAGACTCCCTGCCGAGCAGGGAGCCCAATGTGGGACTCGATCCCGGGACTCCAGGATCATGACCTGAGCCGAAGGCAGTCGCTTAACCAACTGAGCCACCTGGGCGCCCTAGTTGCAAATTTTTACTCTGTTTTTATGAGTTCAGCTTTTTTAGATTCTGCTCATATTATATAGTATTTGTCCTTCTCTGACTTATCTCATTTAGTATAATGTCCTCAAGGGCCATCCATTTCATCTCAAGTGGCAGGATTTCCTTCTTTCTCATGGCTAAATAATATTCCTGTGTGTGTGTGTGTGTGTGTGTGTGTGTGTGTGTGTGAGAGAGAGAGAGAGAGAGAGAGAGAGAGAGAGAGATACATCACATTTTATCTATTCATATTATACGTTGATGGGCACTCAAGTTATTTCCATATCTTGGCTATTGTAAATAACTCTACAATAAACATGGGAGTGCAGATATCTCTTTAATACCCTGTTTTCATTTCCTTTGGGTGTATCCCCGGTAGTGGAATTACTGGACTATATGGTATTTCTATTTTTAATTTGCTGAGGAAACTCCATGCTGTTTTCATAGTGGCTGCCCCAATTTACATTCCCACCCACACTGTAAGAGGGTTCTCTTTTGTCCACATCCTCACCTACACTGGTTATCTCTTGTCTTCTAGATGGTGGCCATTCTAACAGGTGGGAGGTGATGTCTCATTGTGGTTTTAATTTGTATTTCCCGATGATTAGTGAGGCTGAGCATCTTTTCATGTAGCTGTTAGTCATTTGGATGTTTTTAGCATGTGTCCTTTCTTTACCACCACATGGTAAACTTTTATTTGCAGGAGTTGTTAGAAGGGTTCAGAGTGGAAAGGAGAAGAATCTCAATTCAGTAAATCTTTCTGTGACTTTGTGTACCTGCTTGGGTTCCAAAGAGCTAGGGAAAAACTGCCCCCCCCCCCCACCTTGCCATCTTGACTTCTATCATTTGCATGAACAGGACCCTCAGTGTTCCAGTATGTGAATAATGCCTGGCACATTATAAGCACTTAATATTTGTCAGAAGAATTAACCTTAGTATTTTAGTACAAATCTTAGTATTTTGGTTCTTTCTCTCCTGACCCCCACCCCCACCCTCCCATGCATTTTGTTCCCTTTGGGAGTCTTATCACACTTTAATTTGGGAGAGGCATTCCTAGACTTCTCAGGGACTTCAAATTTTGCCTAACTCAGAGGCTGTGAAGGGATTTCTACTTAGCCCTTAAAGTGGCGCCCTCATTTGGTCATGGCTCGGACTTTGACTTCTGGCCATTGACTCAATCGTAACTGTGCATTTGCGTTAAGATTTTATTCTTTTTTTTTTTTTAATATTTTATTTATTTATTTGAGAGAGAGAGAATGAGAGACAGAGAGCACGAGAGGGAAGAGGATCAGAGGGAGAAGCAGACCCCCCGCTGAGCAGGGAGCCCGATGCGGGACTCGATCCTGGGACTCCAGGATCACGACCTGAGCCAGGCAGTCGCTTAACCAACTGAGCCACCCAGGCGCCCTAAGATTTTATTCTTAAGGTGACACCACATTAAATATTCTTAGCCCACGCCCTTGAACTCCAGTCATTGCAGCAGGCATGCCCTGGAGCTGAGGGCCTCCTTTCCCGCCGCGTCCCCAGGCTCCAGCGTGGCCAAGGATGGAGGGCACCACACGGCCAGTCGTGGGCAGGTGCTGAGGCGGTCTCCCGCACGCGAGGCCGGCATCACAGGCCTTGACTTCCTGGCCTGCGGCGTCACCCCAGAACCCGCGAAGCCCCACGCCGCTCCGCGGCAGCACGATGACGTCGCTCCTCCCAGTTCACTAGGTCCACCCACTTTTTCCGAGTCAGTTTCTGCATGCCCTCCAGGGTGACCCCAGTCCCAGACGGCTGCAGCACAACGTGAGATACCTCGCCTCTCGGGCGGCCGCGAGTCACCACGCACGCGCAGCACTCCCTGCACGTGATGAGCCCCACGCGGGCCGCGGGGCCCGAAATGGCGTGAAGCGCATGCGTGTCAGGTCTGACATGCGCGGTGGCTTCCCCGACGTGGGGCCGGTCACGGTGCGCGAGGGTGTTGCCAGCTTGGTAGCTTGGCCTCGGCGTCGGAGTAATTCGTGTGGCAGGTAAGTTCTCAGTAGAGTGCTTTTGAGGGAAATATGGTTATCATGACTATTTAATTTTTAGGCTGTACTACACTGTAACAACATACATTTACTTTTTTGTTTTAAAAAGAATTGGTCTCATCGTGAATTGAAATTGTGATTCCGTAGGTCTTGTTTTACAGATCAGTTAAAATGTAGTGAAATGATTTATTTTGGATTCTATGTGTGGGATACAGAATGTCTCAGTTTTTCGGTCAACTCTGACCTATTGAAATGTAATTTTTAAATTATGGTCTAATTATAGTTTTGGAATGAAAGCAAAATGTGATTTTATCGTAACTATACTATATATTTATATATATATTTTTTACTCCGATACAAGGCCTTGAACACTAAAATATGTGGTTTTAACAGTAGGTTGTAGACATTAGTAAAATAACGGTATAAGCTAGTTAACTTTTTTATGAGTAGAGGTGCTGAATAGAAATTAGGATAAAAATGAATATGATTAAAAATATATAAACCTACAAACAAAGTTTCAAAGGTAATAAAAGGAAATTAAAACAGCTTTTTTTTAACCTAATGAAAATTAGGAAAAAAATGTTAAAATAATTTTTAAATTGCATTATCTGAACGCTAGGGAAAATACCATGAACAATGATATAGAGTCAGTTGTTTCTGCTGAAAATACAAAATGGCTTAAGAAATTTGAAAATAGGGGTGCCTGGGTGGCTCAGTTGGTTGTGTCTGACTCTTGATTTCAGCTCAGGTCTTGATCTCAGGGTTGTGAGCTCAAGCCCCACATTGGGCTCCATGCTGGGCATGGATCCTACTTCAAAAAAAAATAAATTTGAAAATAATATGTGGGCAAACATAATGGGCTGAATCTGTACATTTGCCTTTACTCCTTCCTAGAGCCTGCCTAAAATAACAATAAAAATTTTTTTAACCCATAAAACTACTATGATACGTATAACAGGAGAAATGACAACAGAAGGTGAAGCTGGAAGCAGATCTATGAGGAACAACCAACTCAGATTCAAGAAATCAGGAAGCTATGGGTCCTGGGTACATGGGGCAGGAAAGCCAAGAAGAAGCAAATTGATTTCCATTGCACAGCCCTCAGAAGGATCAGGAATTGTAACAGGCACTAGGGCACCTGCATAGTAGGTGGGGCTTAAAAATGGAGATATGATTGAAAATCTATTAAGAGTAACTAGACTTCTAGACCAGCCTGTCCCCTCCTCTTGCACACAGGAAATTCCACCCATCCCCATCATTCCTCCTTCCCTCTAGTAGAATATTGGAGGTTTCTTCTCTAGAGAATTGAATCGAGATATGTGGGCCCAGGACCATCAGACATATCTATGGGGAATGATAAAAAAGAGGGATGAAGTAATAGCTATATAGTGAAGAATCTTCACCACTAATATCTACATAGGGAGATTCTTTCTCCACTGCACACCTGCTCCATTCACTTACTCAGCTCTCAAAATACTCCTAGCTAGGTTGATATCTCCTGGGTAGGATACTGGAGAATTCTGGATAGAGAAAAACCTGCCCAGGATTATAGCAGAGGTTCATCAGAGCAATTGAGAAGTGCTCCCCAGATTGCCTAGCAGGAGGCCAACAGAAGGGAGTCTCTGGTCGTAAACACCAAGCCTCAAATCTTGCTTTTTAGTGCCTCTCAGAGGCTATAAAGTAGTCAGAGTCATCAATTTCTGAGTAAAAGCAAGCCTGGGACATGCTTCATGGTACTTCCCAGAGACTATGCAAGACTTCAGAAATGATGGTTGTTGTGTGTGTAGGTAGCAAGACCCAAGCGCCAGAGGTCTGAGCTTCTCATGGATTCCAGGACAATAAGTTGACTAGGGAGCAGAAGAACCACCAGACTGGGGGTACCATGGAGACTCAGAGTACAACCAAGAGCATTTAAAGAGAATTTTTAAATTTATTTTATTTTTTTAAGATTTTATTTATTCATTTGTCAGAGAGAGAGAGAGAGAGAGCACAAGCAGGGGGGCGGCAGGCAGGGGGAGAAGCAGGCTCTCCACTGAGAAGGGAGCCGGATGTGGGACTCGATCCCAGGACCCTGGGATCATGACCTGAGCCGAAGGCAGACGCTTAACCAATTGAGCCACCCAGGCATCCCTTAAAGAGGATTTTTAAAAGATATTTTTTCATATAAGAGTTTATGGACTAATTTCATAGATATTACATTACTATTTATACAATACCTTACACTTCATGTAGTTACATCACTTAGATTTGATTTTTTTTCTGTTACCATATGAAGATGGCAGGTGAGAAATTATATTGCAGATATGACAGGTAGAACCTATGGGCACATAGAGGTCTGCCGCATTCTTCCCACTGTAGCAACAGTTCACTTGAATCTCACAAAGTGTGATTTGTGGAGCATACATGGTTCTTTCTGACCAGAAACCTGTCCTCTATTGTGTGGCCATGGTGCCCACATTCTATACTTTTGGTGTTATACCTTTAAAACTATCTTAAGAACCTGCTCACTTTAAGGATTAAGTTACTACAGTTCTTATCAGGGGGGATATAGAACTACTAACCTATCAGCAAGAGTTAAATAACTCATTGCCCACCCACCCCTTTCTCCCTAGAAGTGAGAATAGTTGAAGTAGATCAAACCAAGATTGGGACCTTATCTAAAACATCTCTGTATACCTAGTAACTGACAGGGTAGATGACTTTCATTTTCAAAAAACTAGAAACAAGTAGGGCACCTGGGTGGCTCAGATGGTTAAGCCTCTGCCTTCCGCTCAGGTCATGATCCTAGGGTCGTGGGATCGAGACCCACATCAGGCTCCCTGCTCAGCAGAGAGCCTGCTTCTCCCTCTGCCTCTGCACCTCCCCCTGCTCATGCTCTCTATCTCTCTGTCTCAAATGAATAAAAAAAAAAGTCAAAAAAACTAGAAACAAGCAAAAATGTTTGTGGGAATGATGTTAAGTAGATATTTTTAGTGAAGGATTAGTAATGCAGCATAACATATTGGAAAGAACTCCAAATCAGAACATAGAAATTACACTGACTGTTAATAGAAGGCATGCTTGTTCTACACCCCGTGGTAAGTGCTTTACAAGCATTATCCAATTTGCTTCTCTCTATGAAGACCTACTCAGTGAAGTAGCTACTACTATCAGCCCCATTTTATGATAATCCTGAGGTGATAATCCTGAGGCTGGGAGAGGTTAATTTGCTCATGGTCACATAGTCATCAAGTGGGAGGGTCAGAATTCTACCCAGATTGGTTGATACCAATGCCCCAAGTTGTACCCATGATAAGTCATGGCTCTATCATGATTTAGTTTTACTGTTTTCCTTATTGCCCCAATTTCCTTGCTTACATATAGGAAATAATGCTATGACTGCCTCACAGGCTGCTGTGATGATTGGATCTGGTCAGATATTTGAGAAAATGTACGGATGTATGTATCAAAAATGAAAGTGTTTTGTACACAGGGAAATGTTCACGTATCTAGTTTATTTTAATTAAGGTATTTCACCAGCCAGTATTTTACCAGTGTCATCTTTTTTTAAGATTTTATTTATTTGACAGAGACACAGTGAGAGAGAGAGAACACAAGCAGGGCGAGTGGGGGAGGGAGAAGCAGGCTTCCCGCCGAGCAGGGAGCCAGATGCGGGGCTCGATCCCAGGGCCCTGGGAATATGACCTGAGCCGAAGGCAGACGCTTAATGACTGAGCCACCCAGGTGCCCCTACCAGTGTCATCTTGAGCAAATCTTTTAGCTCCTCTGGCTTTAGTTTTCTGACCTAGTAATTGAAGGTTTTGGACTGGGTGATTCCTAGATTCTTTCCAGCTCTAATGACTCTAGTTTCTAATGGAAAAGCTATAATCATATGGACATCATTGAACTATGGGAGAAGTGGGGAATGGATCCACAAGGGACATGGCAAAATGGGGGATGAAATCAGCAGGGACAAAAGGTCCATGACAAGCATGACTCCAGGGAACAAGTGCCTAGAGGGTTTTCTCCCTCTAATTGTCTTTTCTCCTATTATCTCTGCCTTTAACAATAACGCATTTAAGATTTTCTCCAGTTGGGGGCATTTCTCTTACTCTGAGTGGACAGCCTATTTCATGGCCAAAGGGTCCCACCTTGGAGAGCAATAGAGCCCACCTGGAAAATTCCTTTGGAAAAGAAATAAGCAATTTCAGCCTTTGGCAAGAGCTCTGTCTTCTTGGGGAATCTGGGTCAAGGTGAGAGGGTAAGATTTGGTGAGAACAGTGGATACTGTGCTATCTTAACAGCCATGAGATTCTTCCAGTAGGACCTGTGTGGAACAAGGTTTATGGTCCTCAGTCTCTCCCATTCTTCACCTCTTCACTCCCACACGCTCCACTGTGGGCTCTTCTTGGGTTCTCTTTCTCCTTGCTCAACTTCTCTGACCTTCATTGAAAAGATTAATCTCTAATCTAAAATTTCAGGGATCATTCTGGGGTGAGGGATGAAGGTTGAGTTCCAGTTCTGCAATTTCTTAAGGGTGTGATCTTGAGCTCTGTTACTTTCTTTTTTTTTTTTTCACTTGTAAAATGGGGGATACTGGGATTATTTAGAATCTAATGAGATGATGTTTATAAAAGCTAACAAATTTTAGAAGTCAATAATTGAGCACTGAATTAAAAGCAATGATTTACTGACTTTCAGGGGAATTTCCTAAGATCCTGTATTCTTGTCTAGATTTTCCACCTTTATCCATCCCAAGAACTCTTTGAATTTTTCTTTGTTTAAGGAGTCTGTTGTTATAATAATATTAATTAATTTGATTTCCATGTTAATATTAGAGCTTTGATAATTTCTGAGTAGCAAAAGGCAAGCAGGTCACTAAATAATGATATAACAAAGTACTCATGTACAATTCCATCGGCCTTTTGAAATACTTCAAATAGCTCTCTGTGGTCATCTTTGGAGCCCGTGCGGGTCTGGAGGCACTAGTGTGGGTCACACAGATATCAGAGATGCCTCACTCCAAGGCATTGTTGGTCTGTCTCTTTTAACCTTTTTTTTTTTACTTACGTTGTTCTTCTTCATTGCACCATCTTGGCTTTCTTTACCTGATTTTTTCTCTGCACAACCTTACGAACTGGCCATGTCCTCAGTATTCAGAATTGGAAAGGTTTTGATTAGCTAGATGCACATAGCAAAATCTCCAATTAATACTTACATCAGTCACCTTTTCTTTAAATTGTCTTGGGAAATGGTGGACATATGCAAAAACTTAACCAGAAAGTGAATTTTCCCCCTTTTCCTATAGCTTACCAAAGTTTAACAAGATACGTTTTGTCATGAATTAGTAAAACAATCCACAATTCCTTTTCGTTTTGGGAATGATGAGTCACATAAAATACCTTTACCTCTGGCTGCCTCTGTCACCAGAATATAATAAGAAAGTGAAGAGCTTTACTGCAAGTGATTGATCAGAAGGTTGACTTATTCTCACTGAATTGATCGATTATGTTGGTGTATTGGGGGATGTTGTGCATGAGAGTTTATATTTTCAAAATATTTTCATTGACTCCAACTGATCTTGGAAAAAATTGTGGAGAAATTATATTGGCAACACTTCAGGAGTCAACAGAAAGATTCCCAAGTTCACAAAACCATAATTGAAATAAGATAATTTTAGTTGTGCATCCAAAGGTGGCTGAAAGAACCATTGTTCAATATGTATTTATTCAGTAACACAAATATTAGTATACAAGATGCTTATCGTTAAGTAGTGAATCATCTCCACTAGACCATGTATTGTATATAGCATCATCGGCTCAGAGGACCTGGGGGTGGTGGCACATAAAAAGGGGCATCAGGAGTTTACACTCCATCTGACTGGGAGAAAACAGAGTAATACAAGATAGAAATAAATACAGTCATTGACTAATGATATTCTTGAGTCTAGGATTAGAGACCATCTAATTTAGAAAATAATTTATGTGAAGAGCTCCTTGATATTTCAGTATTAGTTTGCTTTATTTTTCTTTCACAGAGAGGAATGCTAATGGGGATGATAGTTGCTAACATTTATTGAGCCCTTATTGTCTTTTTTTTTTTTTTAAGATTTTATTTATTTATTTGACAGAGAGAGACACAGCGAGAGAGGGAACATAAGCAGGGGGAGTGGGGGAGGGAGAAGCAGGCTTCCCGCAGAGCAGGGAGCCCGATGTGGGACTCGATCCCAGGACCCTGGGATCATGACCTGAGCCGAAGGCAGACGCTTAACGACTGAGCCACCCAGGCGCCCGAGCCCTTATTGTCTTAAGCCCTTCATGTCATTCAATGTTTGCAGCAACCACCTGAAGTAGTAAGTACTCTTAGCGCCATTTATAGATGAGGCAACTGAAGCACAGAGCGATTAACAACTTGCTAAGGGTGATACAGCCGGTAGGTAAAAGCCAGGAAATTCTAGAATTCTGTTTTCTCTGTGGTTCTTTCTCCCCTTCATTTCCCCTTCCCCTCTCCCTTTCTCTCTTATTCTGTGCTTGCTTTTAAGGATTTATATATCTTAATAACTTTTCTTCCTATAAATATAGGGGTTGTCGAAAATTGATCAAATACAAAGAGTTTTAAAGAAGGAAATCAAAATCATACCATTCATTACTTTTGGCATTTGCAATTGGCTCACATGTGTGTTTGTGTGTGTGTGTGTGCATGAGAGAGAGAGAGAGAGTGAGTGAGAGACAGAGACACAGAGACAGAGATATTATATGAAGCATTTCTTTTATCCAGAAAGGTAAAACTGTTTTGTATGCACTCATCATCAGTATATGTGAGTACCCATCCCTTACTGATTAATGTCTTTCATATTAAAGTCATATCCTTAGTGTCTTCTTTATATTTTCTGACTGTTTTTCTCATTTCATCAATTGTATTTTAAAAGTATTTTATATAATGGGTTCTTCAACCATAAGCAAGTTTTAAATTTTTATATCATATTTTTTTCTCAGAGTTTTTGGCTTGGTGTTATATTTCAGAACTTTCTTTCCCATCCCAGGATTATATAAATGCATCTTTATTTATTCTTTAATGCTTTTTATTTATAGTGAGCCAGGTTTCACAGACCATTTATGGGAGAGCTTATCCTTTCTCTGTCAATTTAAAATACTAATTTTGTGGGGCTCCAGTCAGTCAGTAGAACATGTAACTCTTGAACTTGAGGTTGTGTGTTTGAGTTACAAGTTGGGTGTAGAGATTACTCAAAAAAATAAAATAGAAAATAAATAAAGTTAAAATAAGTGGTAGTTTAAAAACAAAAAAAGAAAACTTACTTTCCAAAGTTAAAAAAATACTAATTTTGTCATGTTAAATTCTTACCATTATTTAAATTTATTCTTAAATATATATATTTGTTCTTTTGACATGTCTGTTTTTACAAGAATAATGAATTATCCATGATTATAATACTTTTTAGTATCTGAAAATTGAAGTCCTTTCTAATTATTAATTTTTACCTAAAATTATTTGGCTGTTATTTACTATTTCATCTCAAGGAAGGACAGTTTGGGTATGTAGCACAGCCAATAGTTGGTATCCATTACAAATCTGTTAGTGAGTTCTAACATGCTGATTCTATCAACCAAAAATATGAAATATACCTTTGTAGTATTTGGTAACTGAAAATGTATACTTTGACATATTCTTGACATCAAGGCCCATCATAGCTTGATGGTTGTTGCCAATTGACCCAAGTCTATTTGAACTCAAGAAAACTAAATAGAAAATAATTTACCTGGTGTAACTCAAGAAAACTAAATAATTTACCATGGACCCTGTTGCTTTTACTTGCTTATACATAAGGTCTGAATCTATATTGCCTAAAGGCAAGGATGCCTGACTGTCTACAGGACTAATGATGTCTCAGGAATTTCCCCAGATTAACCCATAAAACTCTAGTATCCCTTGCATGCCTATCCACAGGCACAACTGTCTTTCATGGTTATCTTAAGCAATCAGTGATAGTAATAGCCAACACCTATTGAACAATTAATGTGTACTTGATGGCATGCTGAACATTTGCATGAATTTCCTCAGGTAACTGTCCCATTAACCTTATAGTTTAGGGGTTCTTGTCCTCAATTTGTTATGAGTAAATCATATCTAGTGTGTTTAAGCCACTGGGACAAGTTCTTAGAGTGAGATGGTATCAAAATTAAAACTCTTTTTTTCCATTTTATTGAGATATAATTGACAGAATACATTGTATAAATTTGAGGAATACAACATAATGATTTGATATATGTATGTATTACAAAATGATTACCACAAATTAGTTAACATTCATCACTTTGCATGGTTATACTTTTCTTCTTTGTGACGTGAACTTTTGAGATCTTTCTCAGCAACTTTCAAATGCACAATATAGTATTGTTAACTATAGTCATTATGTTGCACATTACACTTCCAGAACTTATTTATCTTATAACTGGAAGTGTTGGCCACCTTCACCCAATTCCCCCATCCCCTACCCCCGGCCCCTGGGAATCAAAAATCTGATCTGTTTCAATTAGTTCAGTTTTTTTAGATTTCACATTTGGTGAGATCATACAGTGTTTGTCTTTCTTGGTCTAACTGATCTCACTTAGCATAGTGCTCTCAAGGGCCATCCAGGTTGTCACAAATGCCAGGATTTCTTTATATATTCATATATATAATATTGAATATTAACAAATAATATATACAACAATATAATACTTATATCATGATTTCTTTATCCATTCATCTTTTGATGAACACTTAGGTTATTTCAATGTCTTGGTTATTGTAAATAATGCTGCAATGAGCATGGGGGTGCAAATATTTCTCTAGGATACTAATGTCATTTCCTGTGGATATAAACCCAGAAGTGGAATTGCTGAATTATTTGCAGATCTAGTTTTAATTTTCTGAGGATCTCCACACTGTTTTCCATAGTGACTGTACCAATTTATATTTCCACAGCATTGCACAGGGTTCTCTATTCTCCACATCTTTGCCAGCATGTGTTATCTCTTATCTTTTTGTGATAGTTATTCTGACAGGTGTGAGTTGATATCTCATTCCCCTGGTGATGAGTGATATTGAGCACCTTTTCATATACCTGTTGGCCATTGGATGTCCCCATGGAAGAATATCTACTCAGGTCCTATGCCCATTTTTTAATTGGACCATTTATTTTCTTGCTATTAAGTTGTTTGAATTTGTTTTACATTTTGGATATTAACCTCTCTTTTTAAAAGATTTTATTTATTATTTGAGAGAGAGAAAAAAGAGCGAGAGGGGGGAGGGAGAGCGGAGGAGGGAGAGGAAGAGGGAAAGAATCCCAAGAATCTCAAGCAGACTCCATGCTGAGCATGGAGCCTGAAGCAGGGCTCGATCCCACAGTCCTGAGATTATGACCTGAGCCAAAACCAAGAGTCAGGTGCTTAACAGACTGAGCCACCCAGATGCCACAGATATTATCCTCTTATCAGATATGTGGTTTGAAAATATTTTGTACCATTCCATAGGTTACCTTTTCATTTTGTTTATCATTTCTTCTGCTGTGCAGAAGCTTTTTAGTTTGATATAATCCCACTCGTTTATTTTTAATTTTTTTGCTTATACTTTAAGTGTGATATCCAAAAAATCACTGCCAAGCCCTGTCAAGAAGTTTTCCCCTGTGTTTTCTTCTAGGAGTTTTATGGTTACAGGTCTTATATTTCAGTCGTCAGTTCATATTGTGTTAATTTTTGTGAGTGGTGTAAGATTTGGGTCTAGTTTTGTTCTTTTGCAAAAGAATATCCAATTTCCCCAACACCATTTATTGAAGAGACTGTCCTTTCCCTATTAAGTATTTTAGGCTCTCTTATCAAATATTAGTTGACCGTATATGCATTGTTCTGTTTCTGGGCTGCACCTAAATGTATGAAGCCACTGGCTGGACTCTCTGCTAGAGTGCTTCTGGGTTTTGCATCTTCCCAGGAGCTCTGGCCAGGCTTCCCGGTTGGATGGTGCTAGGGGATATACTCAACAGTATATGGGGCTATGAATTGTTTTTTCTGCCTGGATGGGGGGAGACAGGCTCTAAGGCCAACAAGGCTCATTGTTTGAGGTTCTGAATCAGGCAGAACTGTGTGTTTAGTTCCCTGGACAAATGAAGCCGCTGTCCTGGCTCTGCAGCTAGGCAGCACTGCCGGCTGCTGGACTATGTTCCTTTCTAGGTGCTCTGGCCAGGTTTCCTGGTTGGGCTGGGCCTGAGAGGTTACACTCAGCAGTAGACGGGTCTATGAATTAGTTTCCTGCCTGTGCAGAGTGGCAGAACAAGCTCCAGGTCCAGAAAGCTTGCCATTTCAGATCCTAAATCAGAACCAGCCACTGAATTCCCTGGAGGTCTGGTGGGGCCACCTCTGGTTGGTATTTCTACTTTGGTGCCAATGCAAATAGGAACTCAGTCTGCCAAGATCTGAACACTGGTTATTGTAAGTCTTGCCCCTGCCTCCATCACAATCTGATTCCCAGTGGTCAAACCCCACAGATGCCCCTGTGACCCCCAGGAGGCAAGACCAGAATGGATATCCCAAGAAGTGACCTACAGTTCTGGGGGAGCTGGATATCCACCTTGGGATCTCTTTTTTTTTTTTCCTACTGGGAAAACCATAGGCAAAAAGGACCCTACCCTGTTAATGTGGCACTGTGCCAGCATGGGAGAGTGGCAATACTATCAGAGTGTGGTTGACCTCTACCCTCCTATGTGGTCCTTCTTGGTCTCTGTAATCCAAGGTAGGTGTTTCTGCCTCATTCCCATGTCCTACGATTTTTACAATGTTGTCTTGTCTATGAATAGCTGCTAGTTGTTCTTTTGGGGAGGGGACTGATGTCAGGAATGACCTATGGTACCATCTTGATGATGTTGCTCAGAACTAAAACTCCAAAGTCTGAACTCTTAACTACAGTACTATGCTGTTTCCTAAAAAACAAAATACTCTAAAATTGAGAAAATAGTTGGGGCAATAGTGAGTTGTGCTAGCCTCTGTATGGAATAGTTCATATGAAGGCTTCCCTAAGAAAACTTATTCCATAACTTTATTGACACACATGCTGTACCCCAAGAGAACATTGTCAGAATTACATACTATGATGTAATTTTCCAGGCCATTTGGGAGATGTTTTTTTAAATATAGTTGTTAAAACGTTTGAGAAGTTATTATAAACAGGGGTATTTTTCTTATGGGTAAAATAAGAAATTTAAGAACTCTATCTAGATGACCATCTGGGGGAGAAGAGCTATTCCAAATTTATTCTACAATGATGCAACTTATGCTTTGCTATTATAGAGCTGCAGTTATATATTGAATTATCAGAGGTCTTTTAAAAACATAATTTTGATAAATGATCCTTACCTTATTTATAAGAACCACAGGATTTCTATTGCTTTTTTTTAAAGTTGTCAATCAATTTTTAAATATCTTTTAATTTTCATGAGACCCATGAAATAATTGAGAACCTGAAGCACTTTAAAAAAGGCACTTCTTGGCAATTTGAGATGAAAACTGGGTCTTTTCATCAGGACAGGGAGGCATTGCTTCTTTCCCTGAACTCAGTGGAGGAAAAAAATGGTACATATGAGAATTGTAATGCTGTCATTTCACCTGAGTCTGCAGTGCATTCTCTTCTCTCTTTTCTGATTTTAGAAGCAGCAAGCCAATGATTGGGGGAGGAAATATTACAGAGATCACTTATTTCATCCTTTTGGGATTCTCTGATTTTCCTAGAATCCTAGCAGTGCTCTTTGTTGTATTCTTGCTGATCTACATTTTGACTCTGACTTGGAACCTGTGCCTCATCATCTTAATAAGGATGGACTCTCACCTCCACATGCCCATGTACTTCTTCCTCAGTAATCTGTCCTTCATAGATATCTGCTATGTGACCTCTACAGCTCCCAAGATGCTCTCCAACTTTTTCCAGGAGCAGCAAGTTATCACCTTTATGGGTTGTGCTGTTCAGTACTTCGTCTTTTCAACCATGGGACTGAGTGAGTCTTGTCTCATGACAGCCATGGCTTATGATCGATACACTGCCATTTGTAATCCACTTCTCTATTCAGCAATCATGTCACCCACCCTCTGTATTCGGATGGTGCTGGGATCCTATTTGGCTGGACTCTCTGCTTCTATATCCCAGTTATGTACCATGTTTCAGCTCCACTTTTGTGGGCCTAATGTCATCAACCACTTCTTCTGTGACATGCCCCAACTGATAGTCCTGTCCTGCACTGACACTTTCTTTGTACAACTGTTGACTGCTATATTAACAATGATCTTTGGGATAATAAATGCTCTCATTATCGTGATATCCTATGGCTATATTTTCATCTCCATCATGAAGATCACTTCAGCTAAAGGCAGGTCCAAGGCTTTCAACACCTGTGCTTCTCATCTGACAGCGATTTCCCTCTTCTATACCTCAGCTGTGTTTGTCTATTTGAGTTCCAGCTCTGGTGGTTCCTCCAGCTTTGACAGATTTGCATCAGTATTCTACACTGTGGTTATTCCCATGTTGAACCCCTTGATTTACAGTCTGAGGAACAAGGAAATCAAAGATGCCTTGAAGAGGTTACAAAAGAAGAGATGGTCCTGTTGAGGTCCTGTCCAGATTTGTCCTATCAGAAACCTTAACCCCAATAATATGCACATGAATGGACTCTAACAAAATTCATACTGCCTTCAGATAAAGAAAGCTTAATTTGACACAGATAATATGCCAAATGGACTGACAGCTCCCTTGATTCCACACAAACACGATACCTTTAAGTCCTGGAGGTTCATACTTTCACCCTACATGAGGAGTGACCTCATCATTTATTAATAGTCTGCAAGTATTTGTAAAATGTTAAGGTTTAGAAACTTGTCACTTCTTTTTGCTTCAGAGATTGAGCCCTGTTCAGTCTCGGACCTCTGATTGTAAAGGAGTGATACCTGATGGAGGTCCCCAGGAGTGTAGAGATCTTGTCTCCCAAATATTTTGATGCAGCTTAATCCAGACAAGAGGGTGATGGATGCTTGTTCTGTATTTCTGACCATAATGGGAATAAATAGAGGGGATGTGCCTTTGAACAGAAACAAAGCTATGCAGTTGGCCTGGTTATGTCTCCTGGGAAGAGCAATCTGAGATGCTAATGTTTGTCTAAGGCCTCTTTCAGGACTAATTACCTATTAAGTTTTTGGTCACATCCCAGTCTCCACCAGGTGTAATCTAAGGAAGCAGGAGGTGATTTGAATCATAAAGAGGAATGGAATGAAGAATGACATCCCTTCAGTACTATTTACTTATGAGTTTGATGTTTTAATTCTTGCATCTCACGTCCAATGTGGATTTCCGATGGGAGGTGATGTGCAAAATTCTTGTCAACTAATAGCAATTTCTGATATTGTGGGACTCAAACCTCTCTTTTTTTCCTCCATTAAATCTGGAAAATTTGCCCTCGATTGACATAGCGAATGGGATACACTACCAAATTGTTTCTGGCATTTTAAGTGTCTGTTCAAATTTGGTGTGAGGAGATTTGTGTGAGAATTCATTGTAATAATATAGTTACTGAATGTTCAATATTTGCAGAGACTAGGAACAGATATGGAAAGCTGGTAGACATTCTTTCTTGTGTGTTCAATATTTTATGTCCTAGAAATTTATGGTTGTGTGGGTGATACAATGGATGGAATAGATGGTCAGAGTTACTCTAATACTGATATTTTCTAGGAAGTCTCAAGGGCTAGGAGAGGAAATAGTGGGATAGGCAGCATTCTCAACTCTGGTTAGTTTAAGTTGTCCGAAGGAGAAAACAAAACATTTGGTCCTAGAGGTCTGGTTAAAAAGATGAACAAGATGTGTCCCAACACTAGCTGTTGACTTGCTAGATTGCTAAGACTTTAACCAAATGATAAAAACCAGATGTCATTACATTTACATAATATCTTCAGAGATTTAATGGATTCTTTTTAAGTTTTTTTTTTTTTTTTTTTTTTTTGTCAGAGAGAGAGAGAGCACAAGCTGGGGGAGTGGCAGGCATAGAGAGAAGCAGGCTCCCTGCTGAGCAAGGAGCCTGATGCGGGGCTTGATCCCAGAACCTTGGGATCATGACCTGAGCTGAAGGCAGCTGCTTAACCAATTGAGCCACCCAGGCACCCTGATTTAATGGATTCTTAATGAATGCGTTTGGTTCTCAATTTTGATGAATCATATGAATTATTCTATTGAATTAAAGACTTTATTATTTTTTTAACGATTTTATTTATTTGACAGAGAGAGACACAGCGAGAGAGGGAACACAAGCAGGGGGAGTGGGAGAGGGAGAAGCAGGCCTCCTGCGGAGCAGGGAGCCCAAGGCAGGGCTCTATCCCAAGCCCCAGGATTATGACCGGAGCCAAAGGCAGATGCTTAACAACTGAGCCACCCGGGTGCCCCTGAATTAAAGACTTTAAATGAAGAGATATTTAAAGCCTTTGTCAAATTTTCCAGGAGTTTACCTTTGGATAGGATTGAGACAAGGGGAATTACTGAAATATCTAGGAGGGAGTGTGGGGGCTTACCCCATGCCAAGAAAACTGTAATACGAGTAAAGGATGTTTGGCCCCCTAGTCCAGGTAAAAGTATGTTTCTTGTGGCATTGCTCATTACATATGTATAAGAATGTATGGGAAGTCTGTTGCTAAGGTACTATGAGGGTTTCCTCAGGAGACAAAACTCTGCCAGATGTTAGTGGAGGATATTTCCATAATACCGCACAGATCTAACTTTTGAGGGGTTCAGATGAGCTCAGAGAGGTGATGAATAAGAGCTGCTGATGGTAACTGGAAGTTAACCTTCTCGGAGCTGCTGTGGATGGGTTAGGTTCCCAGGAACTGCTATCTTCCAACAACTGCCTTCATCAGCTGCTGTTGAAAACCATTAGCTAGAGTACTGATGGGAAATGCCATTAAAAAGAAAAAACCTAGGGAAAATAAAACATGATTATTCAGACTTGCCCCTGAAGAACATTTAGACCAATGGTATATGCCAGATTCTTCTCTTAGATGAACCACATATTCTAAACTAGGTCAGTCTATGGAACTAAAATGACAGTTTAGCTTGCCCACAGTAATTGCACAGAGATTTTGCCATGTAATATCACATGGGAACAATAAATCTGCCAGCCCTCACTAAGGGTTTGCTAGATAAATATATCAAGGTGGGTGGTAAGGATGAAAAAAAAAATTAGGAAAGTTTCCTGTCCTCATATCTAGCTAGGAGACAGACCCATATATAAAATAATAAATTCTACATTTTTGGTATAGTTCAATGTAAGATGATTGAAACAGACCCACAGACTAAGGGACTTGAAAAGACTAAGAACTCATGTGGATTATCAGGGAGTCCATAGAAAGTTCAGTCAGGAGGAGGGGCTTGACCTCATTTTGTAGGATTTATTTTACAAAAGAGAAGAGCATTCCCCATAGTCAGAGTAATTAACAAAGTGGAGTGGTTTGAATGTGCAGAAGGGAGCCATGTCCCATAAGGATGAAAAGTTGAGCATGAATTTTAGTGTAAAGACTTAACTTTTTTTTTTTAGGTTTTTACTTAAATTCCAGTTAGTTAACATATAGTATATTATTAGTTTCAGGTGTAGAATTTAGTGATTCATCACTTAAATACAACACCCAGTGCTCATCAGAGCAAGTGCCCTCCTTACATCACCCATTTAAACCATTCCCCTGCCTACCTCCCCTCCAGCAACAATCTAGGAGGTAGGTAACATTTGGAAGGTATTTGAATGACAGTAGGTAGGATTGGAGTTTAAAAAAATACAAGATACATTAATATTTTGAAATTTATTTTATTTTAAAATTTTATTTTTTTGAGACCTAATTTTCATATGATATAGTGTAAGTTTAAGGTATGCAATATATTGATTTGATACCTTTATATGTTGCAATATGATTATTGCTGGTAGCATTAGACACAATTCTATTGTCGTATAATTATCATTTCTATTCTGTGGTGAGAACATTTAAGATCTGGTCTCTTAGTAACTTTGAAGTATCTAATACAGTATTGTTGACTGTATTCACTATGCTGTGCATTAGATCTCCAGAACTTAATAATCTTTTAAGAACAAATTTGTACATTTACAAATGTCTCCCCAATTCTGCCACCCAGCCCCTGGTAAGTACCATTCTATTCTGTTTCCATAAGTTCAGCGTTTTTAGATTCCACATACTAGTGATATCATAGAGTATTTGTCTTTTTTTTTTCCTGGTTTATCTCACTTAGCTTAATGCCATCAAATTCCATCCATGATGTTGCAAATAGCAGGATTTCCTTTTTTCTCACAATTGAATATATATTGTATATAATTTCATATATATACACATACCGGCATACATACGATACACACCACATCTTTTTTTAAAAAGATTTTATTTATTTGAGAGAGAGAGCACAAGAGTGAGAGCACGAGGTGGGGGAGGGGCAGAGGGAGAGGGAGAAGCAGGCTCCCCATAGAGCAGGGAGCTTGATGCCGGGCTCAGTTCCAGGACCCCAAGATCATGACCTGAGCCAAAGGCAGATGCCTTACCAGCTGATCCACCCAGGTGTCCCCACACCACATTTTCTTATCCATCCATCCATTGATGGACACATGTTGTTTCCATATCTTGGCTATTGTGAATACTGCAATAAACATGAGAATGCAGATATCTTCTCGGTATCCTGTTTTTATTTCTGTTTAATATATACCTAGAAGTGGAATTGCTGGATCATATGGCAGATCCATTTTTAATTTTTTGAGGGACCTCTACACCGTTTTTAATACTAGTTGGATTTACATTCCTACAACAGTGCACTGGGATTCCCTATTCTCCACATCCTCATCAATACTTATTATCTCTTCTCTTCTTGATAATAACCATTCTGACAGGTATGAAGTGGTATCTCATTGTGGTTTTGATTTGCTTTTCCCTGATGATTAGTGACATGGAGCATCTTTTATGCACCTGTTGGCCATTTGGATGTCTTCTTTGGAAAAATGTTTATTAAGTTCCTCTGCCCATTTTTAAATTAGATTATTATTTTTTTGTTGTTGAGTTGTATGCATTTTTATATATTTTTGATGATAACCTCTTAACCATAAATGGCTTGTAAATATTTTTCCCATTTCATAGGTTGCCTTTTCCATCTTGTTGATTTTTGTTGTTTTTGTTTTGTTTTGTTTTTTTGGTGTGCAGAGATTTTAATTTGATGTAGTCCTACTTGATGATTTTTGCTTTTATTTTTTGTGCTTTTGGTGTCATATACAAAAAATTATTGCCAAGACCAATGTCAGGGGGCTTCTTCCTCATGTTTTCTTCTAGGAGTTTTATGAGTTCAGGTCATATGTTTAAGCTTCTAATCCATCTTGAGTTAATTTTTGTGGGTGGTGTAAGATAGGGGTCCATTTTTTTTCTGCATATGGTTATCCAGTTTTCCAACACCATTTGTTGAACAGACTATCCTTTCCCCATTGAGCATTCTTTGCTCCTTTGTCAAATATTCATTGACTGTGAGTGGAGGGCTTATTTCTGGGTTCTCTATTCTGTTCTATTGGTTTATGTATCTATTTTTATGTTAGTACCATACTGTTTTAATTATTATAGCTTTGCGGTGTAGTTTGAAATCAGGAAGTGGGAGGCCTCTGGCTTTGTTCTTTGTCAGGATTGCTTTGGCAATTTGGGGTTTTTTTGTGTTTGTGTCCATACAAATGTTAGGATTTTTTTTCTGTGAAAAATGCCATTGGAATTATTGTAGGTACTGCATTGAATCTATTGAGAGCTTTGGTTAGTATAGTTATTTTAACTATTTTAATTCTTCTGATTCATGAACATGGTATATCATTCCATTTGTTTATGTTTTCTTCAATTTCTTTCATCAGTGTCTTTTGGTTCTCATTGTGTAGATCTTTCACTTCCTTGGTTAAATTTATTCCTATTTTATTGATTTTGATGCAGTTGTGAATGGGATAGTTTTCTTTACTTCTTTTTCAGATGACTTGTTGTTAGTGTATGGAAAAAAGAATGTTTTTTGTATGTTGATTTTATATTCTGCAACTTTATTGAATTCATTGATTACTTCTAAGAGTGTTTTGCTTGACTCTTTAGGATTTTCTACATATAAGATCAAATCATCTGCAAATAGAAACCATTTTACTTCTTTTCCTGTTTGTATGCTTTTCATTTTTTTATCTTGCCCTGATTGCTCTAGCTAGGACTCCAATACTATATTGAATAAGAGTGGCTTTGTCAATCATGCATATGTGGGGAAAAAAAGAGTGGTGAGAGTGGGCAGTCTTATTTTGTTCCTGGTCTTAGAAGAAAAACTCTTAATATTTCACCATTGAGTATGTCAACTGTGGGTTTGTCAAATATGGCCATTATTATATTGAGGTGTGTTCCTTCTGTACCCAATTTGTTGAGAGTCTTTATCATAAAGGAGTGTTTTGTCTAATGCTTTTTCTTCATTTATTCAGAGGACCATATGACTTTTATCTCTTGTTTTACTGATGATGTGTCACATTTATTTATGTTGAACCATCCTTGTATCCCAGGGATAAATCCCAGTTGTTCATGGTGCATGATTTTTTTAAATGTATTGTTGAATTCAGTTTGCTAGTATTTTGTTGAGAATTTTTGCATCTACATTCATGAGGAATATTGCTTTGTATTTTTCTTTTCCTGTAGTGTATTTATCTGGCTTTGGTATCAAGGTAATGCTGGTCTCATAAAATGAGTTTGTAAGTTTTCTCTCCTCTTTAATTTTGGGGAATATTTTGAGAAAGATTTTTGTTAATTGTTCTTGAAATGTTTGACAAAATTCACTGGAGAATCTATTCTCTGTATTGGTAGATTTTTGATTACTCTCCTTACCCTGTCATGGAGGTCCTGCCTCAATATTCTAGGTGCTGCAAGAGAGAAATAAGTTTACACAACTAGGGTAGCCAGGCACTCACTCACCATTCTCCCTTTGCCCCTTGGGAGAGATGGTTGCTGGCTAGTTCAGTCCTGTACTGTGTTGCCTTTTTGGAGGGGTGGCACTGGCATAGTTCCTCTTACCTTCTCCAGTGGATTCAAAGTCATTTTTTTTTTCTCCAACTGAGTACTGAAATATCTCCTAATGTTGGACTTCTGTAAATTCTCTCTCATCTGTGGGTTTCTGCCAAGCCAACCCCTCTCATGGTTTCCCCCAACCATGGCTGAGAGGGATTGGGGCCAACTTGCTGGCTTTGTCTGGTTCTGCAGACCACACCAGGTCTGTCTGCCTATTATCTGATGCACAGGTGGGAAAGATTCCTCCCAGTCCCCTTGGCAGATGGTGCTGTATCCTACTACTCCCCAAAACCTACTTTTGTTCATAGATGCTGATTTTTAATTGTTAAGCGAGAGATGATAATGAAAATGTCATGTCACAGTGATACTGACATCACTCCCTTAAGTCATTTGGTAATTTTTTAAAACTGAAAATGTGCTGTATTTTTTTTTAAAATGCAAGTACTGGAGGATTCTAGACAAGATGGCAGGTTTTACCCTGGTGTCTTGCTCATGCCCAATTACATTCCCACTAAAATGACTTGCAAAATTTGCAAATAGTGAATTTTTATTTCTACTGGAAATGAGAGATAATGAGAGTCTACATGCCAGGAGATTTGAGAAATTTCTAATGTCACTGTACTGATTACATTAGACTAAAGGTCTTATGTGGAAGGAAGTGAGGGAGAAGCTTTGGTAATTCTCTACTGACCTCTTCTACTTGAAATAGTACTAAATGAACTTGAGCTGAGGAACAATCAGGAGAACTTCAACAACAAAAACAAACAAAAACCAGAACAATTAACTATGACACCCAAACAGAAAAAGACATTCAAGAACAAGAAGAGGATGTGTGTGTGTGTATGTGTGTGTGTGTGTGTGTGTTAAACTCACTTCTTAGAGAGGTAAAGACCCCAGAAACACTACTAATTAGACAAACAAAAATTCAGTTGTCTCACTGGGTTAAAAGAAAATCCAGCCACCATGATATTCTGTTTATTAAAGATACTCCTAAAAGCAAATGACTCAGAATAATTAAATACAAGATGGTGGGGGAAGATATATATAGCATACAGAAACAACTACTATAAATGAGTAGCAGTATTAGTTTAAGCAAAATAGAATTTAAGAGAAAGAGTGAACTAATTCAAGTATTGACAAAAAAAAAAACCCCCAATTTATAACGATGATGTAATAGTCATAAAATAACTGCATTGGAACAACAGCCACAAAACATATGAAGTTAACTGTCAAAAATGCAAAAAGAAAGCTATGGTACCACAATTAAAATTACATGAATTTTACATCCAACCAATTTAAGACCTAGGGTTGACAAAGATTGAATTTGAACATATGGTTTTTGCTTTAGTGATTTGCTTTAGTTGACAGAAATGACAGAGTGTCAGTTCTCATCATAGGCCTTAGGGCCTTGTGTGTTTCCACTTGCTTCCTTGTGCTTCTGCCATTGCTATGAGAAGAACATGTCCTGGGTGGCTGTTGGTCCTAGGAAGAGGATGAGAGACACATGGTTCAGAGCTGTCTCGGCCAAGCTCAACCTAGAGCAGCTGATGCACAGTTAATGACTAGCCAACTTCAGAGGAGTCACCAATTTAAGCCTCCTCAAAATTGGCGGAATCTCAGCCAATCAGTCTAGTTTGGCTAAATCTCAGTGGACCATCGGCTGGCCTGAAGATGCATAAGTGACAATAAATGAATGTTGCAGTAAGCAATGAGTTTTAGGGTGGTTTGTTATGCAACAAGAGTAAATCAGTATAATTAATAATTGGAAATTATATTTCTCCTGAGCCAAAACAGGAGAACAGGTTTGGTTTCAAACCCATTGGCAGAGTAGGAGGACCATAGACTCACTTCATCCCAAAAACACAACTAGATAACTATCAAATCATCCTAAATACCCCAGAAATAGACCTGAAGACTGACAGATCAAACTCCACAACTAAAGGGAGAGAAGAGGCCACATCGAAGAAGGTTTAATTAAGTTCAACCATATTCTGTCACCTGTCCCAGTTTTCAGTAGAATCTTGTATTTCTGGTTCATCATAACAAGAAATCATTCTCAAATCCTAAAATATGCAAACAAAACAAAATAAATGAGTGCAAAGGGGGGAAAAAAGAGAGAGAGAGGCAAACCAATAAACTTTTAACTATAGAGAACAAACTGATGGTTACCAAAGGGGAGGGGGTGGGGGGAATGGGTGAAATAGGTGATGGGGATTAAGGAAGGCACTTATTGTGATGAGCGCTGGGTATTGTATGGAAGTGTTGAATCACTATATTGTACACCCAAAACTAATATTATGCCATATGTTAACAAACTGGAATTTAAATGAAAACATAAAAAATATATATATACAGGCTTATGGCATATTTTGCAAGAAAACAGGCATCCAAATTTAGAGAAAAAACTAAGTATAAAAGAAAGTATTATTATTATTATTTTACTAATTACCTGTATTTTGTGAGCATTGGACTTGGTTGGACAAACTGCATGATTCTCTGTAGCAGAGAGACCCACAGTAGATGAAAGACTGGTTCCTTCAAGCTCCCAGCTAGTCATTATCAACATAGAATCTGAAGTTTATATGTTTATCTGTTTCTGACCTTCTCACAGTATGAAGAATACAAGCCATTGATTCCACTTTATACAGGATGAAAATGAAGCTCAGAGGGATTAAGAAACTCAATCAAAAGACACACCATGGGCAAGTAATGGTTTAACCTCTCTTTCTCTCTTTCTCTTTCTTTTTGAGAGAGAATGAGAGCATGTGAACAGGGGTGGGGAGGAACAGAGGGAGAGGAAGAGAGTGAATCCCAAGCAGGCTCCATGCCCAGCATAGAGCCTGAAGTGGGGCACAATCCCACGACCCTGAGATCATGACCTGAGCTGAAATCATGGGTTGGATGCTTAAGCAACTGAGCCACCCAGGCACCATTAACCTCTCTCTTAATAAGTAATTTCTTCATTTTTATTAAAGATAATAAAATCTTCCCCTTAGTCTGAAATAAGCAACAGTAAATTGCCACTATTCGCCTGCAAAGCAGAGGAATTTCGTAGTTTAAAATCTCTGTGTGGTATAATGGAAATGTACACATTTTCATTAACTCTTGAAATTTTGAAAATGGTTTTCTATTGTCACTTTTGTAGGCACTGGAAATTGATAAACTTGTATGACTTATGACTCTTTTACCTAATTCACTTTATCTGTAACAGTTAAAGCATGAGTTATATGGATTGTGTCTTTTTTTTATTATTATGTTATGTTAATCACCATACATACATTAGTTCTTGATGTAGTGTTCCATGATTCATTGTTTGCGTATAACACCCAGTGCTCTATGCAGTACGTGCCCTCTTTAATACCCATCACCAGGCCAACCCATCCCCCCAACCCCCTCCTCTCTAGAACCCTCAGTTTGTTTCTCAGAGTCCATAGTCTCCCATGGTTCATCTCCCCCTCTGATTTCCTGCCCTTCATTCTTCCCCTCCTGCTATCTTCTTCTTCTTCTTCTTTTTTTAACATATAGTGTATTAGTTTCAGAGGTACAAATCTGTGATTCAATAGTCTTGCACAATTCACAGCGTTCACCATAGCACACACCTTCCCCAATGTCTATCATCCAGCCACCCCATCCCTCCCACCCCCCACCACTCCAGCAACCCTCAGTTTGTTTCCTGAGATTAAGAATCATATCAGTGAGGTCATATGATATATGTCTTTCTCTCATTGACTTATTTCGCTCAGCATAATACCCTCCAGTTCCATCCATGTTGTTGCAAATGGCAAGATTTCATTCCTTTTGATGGTTGCATAATATTCCATTGTATATATATACCACATCTTTTTTAACCATTCATCTGTCAGTGGACATCTTGGCTCTTTCCACAGTTTGGCTATTGTGGACATTGCTGCTATAAACATTGGGGTGCACGTACCCCTTCGGATCCCTACATTTGTATCTTTGGGGTAAATACCCAGTAGTGCAATTGCTGGGTCATACGATAGCTCTATTTTCAACTTTGTGAGGAACCTCCATACTGTTTTCCAGAGTGGCTGCACCAGCTTGCATTCCTACGAACATGGTGGAGGGTTCCCCTTCCTCCCCATCCCCACCAACATTGGTCGTTTCCTGACTTGTTAATTTCAGCCATTCTGACTGGTGTGAGGTGGTATCTCATTGAGGTTTTGATTTGGATTTCCCTGATGCCGAGTGATGTGGAGCACTTTTTCATGTGTCTGTTGGCCATTTGCATGTCTTCTTTGCAGAAATGTCTGTTCATGTCTTCTGCCCATTTCTTGATTGGATCATTTGTTCTTTGGGTGTTGAGTTGGATAAGTTCTTTATAGATTTTGGATACTAGCCCTTTATCTGATATGTCATTTGCAAATATCTTCTCCCATTCTGTCAGTTGTCTTTTGGTTTTGTTGACTGTTTCTTTTGCTGTGCAAAAGCTTTTTATCTTGATGAAGTCCCAATAGTTCATTTTTGCCCTTGTTTCCCTTGCGTTTGGCGATGTTTCTAGGAAGAAATGCTGCGGCTAAGGTCGAAGAGGTTGCTGCCTGTGTTCTCCTTTAGGATTTTGATGGATTCCTGTCTCACATTTAGGTCTTTCAACCACTTTGAGTCTATTTTTGTGTGTGGTGTAAGGAAGTGGTCCAATTTCATTCTTCTGCATGTGGCTGTCCCAATTTTCCCAACACCATTTGTTGAAGAGACAGTCTTTTTTCCATTGGACATTCTTTCCTGCTTTGTCGAAGATTAGTTGACTATAGAGGCAGAGAAAGTTCTTAAAAATCCACTGAAGGGGCATGTAACAACTGGGATGAGTCTGTGGACCTGTAACCATTTCTCATGGCTTCCCATAGGTGCTCAGAGAGGGGAGCCAGGCAAAGCACTGCACTTATGACGTGACACAGGATGGAGATATGTGCTTTCTAAATGTGGATTTTTTTTAAAAAAGATTTTATTTATTTATTTGAGAGAGAGAGAATGAGAGAGAGCACATGAGAGGGGGGGAGGGTCAGAGGGAGAAGCAGACTCCCTGCCGAGCAGGGAGCCCGATGCGGGACACGATCCAGGGACTCCAGGATCATGACCTGAGCCGAAGGCAGTCGCTTAACCAACTGAGCCACCCAGGCGCCCTCTAAATGTGGATATTAAAAATAAGTGTGCAATATTACCTGTGGGATGGTCTTGCTAAAACTGTCAGAACTAAATCATATTAAGCCCCTATATCCAACTACAAATTTACATGAAATACAAATGATAGAAAAACATACTAAACTATATTATGGGGACTGAATTAGCAAAATGCAGACTCTGAGACGTTCCAAAGGAAAAACATAAATTTCATAGAAAGAGACAAAGAGAGAAACAGAGATACACATACACGCATACAGAGATTCAGAGACAGAGAGACAGAAAGAGACAGAGAGAATCAACACATTAAAAAAAAAAAGCCAAAACCCATCTTAGCAGTTAGGTATACACACTCAAGTGATGAAAGTATAAACAAAAGTAAGACAGTGATTATCATTAAATCAGAATAATGGCTACCTTTAGGTGGGAAGGAGGGGCTCCATTGGGATGGAACATGTGGAAGACTTCTGAGGCAGGTAGCAAAATGTTCTCTTCTCACATGGGTGGTGGCCACAAAGGTGTTCTACATGTAAATCATTAAGTCATATGTCTTTACGTGGTTTTCTGTATTTGATTATTTTTAACAATATGTTCAATTTTTTTTGAAGGGCCCAGCATCTTTTTATTATTTTTTTTATTATTTATTATGTTATGTTAGTCACCATACAGTACTTCATTAGTTTTTGATGTAGTGTTCCATGATTCATTATTTGCATATAACACCCAGTGATCATTGCAGTTCATGTCCTCCTTAATACCCATCACTGGGCTAACCCATCCCCCCACCCCCCTCCCCTCTGAAACCCTCAGTTTGTTTCCTGGGATCCATAGTCTTTCATGGTTTGTCTCCCCATCTGATTTCCCCCGCTTCAGTTTTCCCTTCCTTCTCCTAATGTCCTCCATGCTATTCCTTACATTCCACATATGAGTGAAACCATATGATAATTGTCTTTCTCTGCTTGACTTATTTCACTTAGCATAATCCCCTCCAGTTCCATCCATGTCAGTGCAAATGGTGGGTATTCATCCTTTCTAATGACTGAGTAATATTCCATTGTATATATGGACCACATCTTCTTTATCCATTCGTCTGTTGAAGGGCATCTTGGCTCCTTCCACAGTTTGGCTATTGTGGACATTGCTGCTATGAATATTGGAATGCCTGTGCTCCTTGTTTTCATTACATCTCTATCTTTGGGGTAAATACCCAGTAGTGCAATTGCTGGGTCATAGGGTAGCTCTATTTTTAACTTTCTGAGGAACCTCCCTACTGTTTTCCAAAGTGGCTGTACCAACTTGCATTCCCACCAACAGTATAGGAGGATTCCCTTTCTCCACATTCTCTCCAACATTTGTTGTTTCCTGCCTTGTTAATTTTGGCCATTCTAACTGGTGTAAGGTGGTATCTCAATGTGGTTTTTTTTTTTTAAAGATTTTATTTATTTATTTGACAGAGACAGAGATAGCGAGAGCAGGAACTCAAGCAGCGGGAGTGGGAGAGGGAGGGCAGGCTTCCCACCGAGGAGGGAACCTGATGTGGGACTCGATCCCAGGACCCTGGGATCATGACCTGAGCCGAAGGCAGACGCTGAACGACTGAGCCACCCAGGCGCCCTCAATGTGGTTTTGATTTGAACTTCCCTGATGGCTAATGATCATGAACATTTTTTCATGTGTCTGTTAGCCATTTGTATGTCTTCTTTGGAGAAGTGTCTGTTCATGTCTTCTGCCCATTTTTTGACTTGATTATTTGTTTTTTGTGTGTTTGAGAAGTTCTTTATAGATCTTGGATACCAGCCCTTTACCTGTAGTGTCATTTGCAAATATCTTCTCCCATTCCGTGGATTGCCTCTTTGTTTTGTTGACTGTTTCCTCTGCTGTGCAGAAGCTTTTTATCTTGATGTAGTCCCAAAAGTTCATTTTTGCTTTTGTTTCTCTGTCTTTGGGGACGTGTCTTGAAAGAAGTTGCTATGACCGATGTCAAAAAGGTTGCTGCCTGTGTTCTCCTCTAGGATTATGATGGATTCCTGTCTCACATTGAGGTCTTTAATCCATTTAGAGTTTATCTTTGTGTATGGTGTAAGAGAATGGTCGAGTTTCATTCTTCTGTATATAGCTGTCCAATTTTCCCAACATCATTTATTGAAGAGACCGTCTTTTTTTCCATTGGATATTTTCAATTTTTAAAAATAAAAAGCAAGTATAATATGATATTATATTTGTATAATTGTAGCAATTCTTTTCTCAGATTTCCGGTTGATTTTGCAGGTGTTCAGAATGATTTGATAACTATTTAGCTGATTTCCAGGGACCAGACAAAATTAGGATCCCCTACTCCTCTGCTCTCTTAACTCTCTCTCCTATAATATATTATAGTTAAGGTTGGTGAGATCAGGAATATCTGGTTCGCACTTCTGTTGTTAAAAATAAAATATACGGTGAAGGTCTGATATAGCAAGAAAACCATTAACTAAATTAAAAATTTGAATAGTATATTATATAGCCTATTAAAACATAATTTACAAAGTTTTAAAAACATACAAAAATAGCATTATGTAACAAAAACTGAATTTCAGAGAATTGTGTATATAACATGTACAATTTTTTTTGTAAAAATATAAACAAAAAATGGAGAAATTACAACAATGATAATATTAGTAATAATAAAATTGCTAACATTTATTGAGCACTCCCAAGCACTGTAAAAGTTTATTTCATTTAAGTTCACCACAACACTTTTAGTTGGTTTTTCTATTATCACCCCCATTTTGCTGATTAGCACAGTGAGATTAAGTAAAAGGGTCAAGGTCACAGAGTTCGTAAGTAAGTCAGAATTCAACCCAAGCAGGCTGTCCAGAGCCTCAGCACATTATCACACAATGAATGACTGTTCTGATAAAGGCTTCAGCTATTTGGTGAGCATACAGTCTGGTTTGCCTGGGACAATCCTGATTTATGCCTGTTGTCCTGACATGATTATCAGTAATTCTTTTTCTCATGACCAAAGTTGTTCAGTTTGGATAATAAATGATATGATCTCCCTACATTGAGAGCCCCTTGTAGATCTCCTGATTCTGAAAGTCTGGAAAGGAAAATTTTTCTCCATCCTTCACTCTGGGGAATAATTAGATGACAACAACACGTTCTGTTAATTACCTCCTCTCTTGCCACACTAGACCCTAGGAGACCTTTAAAAGAATCTTGAGTTGGAAGCACCTGTCTTGAAGCAATAGCTAGTAGGAGCCATGGCTGAAAGCACAGAGCTTAGGGGAAGTAAACATCCCCATCCTGAAATGCTCACACTGTGATGTTTATGTCCTCAAATCCCGAGAGAACTCTGTACCCGTCTGGGCATATGGAGTGAGTCACGAAGATGGCACAGGTCCAGGACAAGGCAGCCATGGTAGCAGCACCTCTCAGATTTCACCAAGACACACCTGTCAGAACATCTACAAGAATACCTGGGTGGGTAAAATCAGAATGGGACAATTTGGCTTTCTTTTTTTAAAAAAGATTTTATTTATTTATTTGAGAGAGAAAGTTTGAGCAGGGGGCAGGGCAGAGGGAGAGGGAGAAGCAGGCTCCCTGCTGAGCCAGGAGCCTGATGTGGGGCTTGATCCCAGGACCCTGGGATCATGACCTGTGCCCATGGCAGACGCTTAACCAACTGAGCCACCCAGGTGCCCTAGGCTTGCTTTTTTCTTGCAACTCTGCTTTCCTATGCACTCAATTCAGAGACCTCACACATCCAGGTTCAATACTATTTTTACTTTTTTATTTTCTCATGATAACTATGCTCCCTCTTCCCTATCCCCATGGGATTATTTGAATTTTAACAGAATCCAAGGTATTTTAACTGAAAGAAAAACATCTCCCATGGAATTTCAGGCATTGACAAATGGGTAGAATGAGGGATGGAGGGCATGGAGGTTTTTGATAGCTCAGAGAACCCCGATTTTCATCACCATATAATCCCGCTTTTTCCCTGTAAAAGATTTTTAGTTTGCAAAACACCTTTAGGATATAATCATTATTATTATTTATTATTAATATACAAACTCCATTTGCAAGAGCTTACTGTGACCAGGACTCTATTACATACTTTACATACCATACTTAAATAGCTTTTCACAAAAACCCAATGAAGTGATGGTCATTCCTCCCTTACAGATTCAGAAATGGAGGCACATAGTGATGATGTAATTTGCTAAATATCATAAAGTTGGTAAATGGTGGAGCCAAATATACTCTGCTTCTCAGTAATTAATTTAATTTTCCATTTATATTCATTAGGAATAGTTGAAACTGTTGCTTAGTCTGAAATGCAGTAGCCAGAGGGAGTTGATATAATTTTACCCCAAAGCAATTTGATGGTGTCATTTTGCATAAATATACAATTTTTATAGCTTTTCGAAATACTAAAAATTGTCCTTGACTGCCATCTTTCCACACCCATCTTTGCAGTGGATATTAATCATTATAATAGTTGATGTAAGAGGTCACTTACTTTAGCTACAGTTAATACTAGGCCAGTGTGACCTTTTGACCCTACCTACTCTTATTTGTTTAAACTTTAAGAATCATCTTGAAACTTTAAGCAACTTATAAATCTAATTAAATAGTACAATGCTAATAACTAGGAAAATAAAGATGAAAGATGCACAAACTTTTAATATAAATTTACAGGATAGTGTAATTATTAAATGCCTAACCCCAGAGCCAGTCCTCCTGAGTGGGCTCCCAAGTCTGCTACTTGTTGGCGTTGGGACCCTGGGCAAATTCCCTAACTTCATGTGTCTCATATTAAAATAGGATTTTTGTAAGGCTTACCTGGGTTAATATATGTATTAGAAGAATGACTAGAACAGTAAGTGGTCAATAAGTATTATTCAATTATTATTGTTGATGAAGACAGATAAACAAAAGGGCAGACATTCACAATACTGTACCCTAAAAATTAACAATTGATTTGTCTGTTTGATGTTCAAAATCTGTCAATATGCAAACTCTTTTATGATCAAATTAGCATACCTCATTTCATAATGCCTAAGTGTTTCAGTAAGAATCAAAATTTACTTCACATTTTGTAGCTTCTCGTTTCCAATTAAATACATTTAAGGGCCTAGTTAGGATGTAAAGCATATGACCTACAAGTGAACAAGCCCCAGCCCACTCCCTACCCCAAATCCTGAAATATGAAGAACTTCAGGAATCAATGAGCTAAATGTTCCCTAGCATTGGTCTGCATGTCCTAAATTTTAAGTGGTTGGTTCTTTGAATTTTCTAAATATGAACTTCTTTCCTTCTTCTCTTTCTTCCTCTTTTTTTCTTCCGTCCTTCCTTCCCTAATTGCAAGGAGTACATAAAGAGAAACTACTTTGCTAATTTAAGAAGTTTACATTGGGCAGTTTCTAACCTGTTACTGTGAACATTGCAAATCACAGTGACATGATTTGCCACATGAAAGGCCTATGCTAAATCAGTCTCATTAAAAGCAATATCCTCAGATTCCAAGGGAAAGTTATTATCTCAGGATTTCTGGATCTCCTAACCCCTGAGGCTGGTTCAGCAGAAGTTGTAAGGATATACAGTGATGCCCACAGAGACACTGGATATTTTTCCCATTTTAGCTCCAGCTATTATCTTAGAGAAACTCAAACTCGCCTTCTCCTTCTATGATAGAAGGCTGGTTTTTTAAATTTAAATTTAATTAGCCAACATATCATACATCATTAGTTTCAGATGTACAGTTGAGTAATTCATCAGTTGCATATAACACCCAGTGCTCATCACATCACGTGATGCCCTCCTTAATGCCCATCATCCACTTACCCCATCCCCCTATCCACCTCCTCTCCAGCAGAGGGAGACAAACCATGACAGACTGTTTTGTTTTTGTTTGTTTTTTTATATATATAATAGGAATACGATTTCTCCCCAAAATGGGATGATAATATTTCCAGTGAGTGAAAGAACCTCTTAAAATTCTCCTTTAGTCCCATGACTGTGATCGTTTTCCAACATTAAAGAAAATCCATCATGGTTCTACATAGTTGGAAGATTTATGCACTAATAGAAATAAATGGTAACATCAGTTGGAAGCATTATCTTAATCTCAAGGTCTGACAAAGGCTGAAGCATTCCTTCCACAAACGTGTGCCCCTCCTCTACAGTATGTGAGCCATTGGAGGTGTTCACAAAAAACATAGGTGCTGGGTGTGGTTTTGCTTTCCTAAGATACAACCACTTTCAACCATTCTGCTGGCTTTCAGAACAGCTGCTCATGCTCTAGCAACAAACTGTCATTTAACTCATCTGTTCTTTAGAGAAGTGGTTTTCAAAATACACTATTGGAACCAGCAGTGTCAGCATCATCTGAAAACTCGTTCCAAGGGCAAACTCTCAGATTCCACTCCTGGCTTACTATCTAGGAAATTCTTGGAGCTAGGGCCCAGTCATCTGTCATTAGCAAACCCTCAGGGCAATTTTTATGCATGCTGAAGGGCAGGGAAAGTGACAGGACAGCATGGCAGGTTCCAAGGGGGAACATACCATGGCCATGCAGGAGGGATTGGAGTCCAAGAGAGCCTTTCACAAGGCCTGGGAATGTAACTGTGAGAGATGGAAAACCGAGGTACCGTAAAAAATTTCAAACAGATTTGAGGCAGATCCTGTAAAGTTTAGGAAATAGACAGCAGGAAACAAATTGCTGTGTTCCAGCTACATAGAAGAGCTAAGCAGTATATCTTCATGATGGCTTAGAACACAGGATTGTCCCTTGATTTGAAATAAGAAAGTGATTATAACAACAAAAAAAATGTGACATTGTAAAGCCTTTGGAATTAAAAGAACTAAAACAGCAAATAAATTGAATCGTATTAAAAAAAAAAAAAGCCTGGTTCCCAGTACCAGCAATGCTGATTTAAAGTCTGAGGTGCAGCCTGATCCATGGGGGTTTAAAAAGTTCACCAGACGATTCTAATGTATAGCCATGATTGAGAAACTCCGCTTTAGAGGGATAATTATCAGGCTGGGATGGGTGAGCTGCAGAAAGATCAGAGAGATAGCTGTGCAGGTGGTTCCCTCCCCTGACTTTGTATTACAAAGGCTAGGAAAGCAACACATATAAGGACCCAGGTTGATGAATTTGGGTAACTTGCCCAGGTGCAAGACAATCTGCAAAATACAGGGGGCTCCTGTCACTAATTTATCTCTGTTCCATTTTCTCCCTCTTCTCCAGATTGTAGAAATCAGTATTTCATTTGCAACTACTCATGAATTATTTTTAGTTACACTCTGGGTATAGAGTTGTAGTAAATTGTAGAACCAAGATGTGGACTTTTAAGATTCCTATTTATTGTGTTTTTTCTAGAGTCTTATTTACTGACTATATCTACACAGGGGTAAGATTTTAAGTGGTATTTATGATCACATTATTTTCTCCATATATCATTTTTGTTGTTTTGTTTTTTGGCTCAAGTGCATCTTCTGGTAGACAGATGTTTATGAGAAGAGCTAATGTATATGGTGACCTCTGAGTTCTTTTATTTATTTGTTTGTTTATTTGTTTTATTTAAATTCAAGTTAGTTAACATATAGTGTATTATTAATTTGTGGGTGGAATTTAGTGATTCATCAGTTACATATAACACACAGTGCTCATTACATCATGTGCCCTCCTTAATGCCCATCACCCAATTACCCCATCCCCCCATCCACCTCTCCTCCAGCAACCCTCACTTCGTTCTCTATAGTTAAAGGGTCTCTTATGGTTTGTCTCCCTCTCTGTTTTTATCCTATTTTATTTTTCATTCTCTTCCCTTTTGCTCATCTGTTCTGTTTCTTAAATTCCACGTATGAGTGAAATCATATGGTATCTGTCTTTCTCTGACAGACTTATTTCGCTTAGTATAATACACTGTAGCTCCATCCACATCATTGCAAATGGCAAGATTTCATTCTGATGGCTGAGTAATATTCCATTGTGTGTGTGTGTGTGTGTATCACATCTTCTTTATCCATTCATCTGTCGATGGACATCTGGGCTCTTTACATAGTTTGGCTATTGTGGACATTGCTGCTATAAACATTAGGGTGCATGAGCCCCTTCAAATCACTATGTTTGTATCATTTGGGTAAATACCTAGTAGTGTAATTGCTGGGTCATAGGGTAGTTCTATTTTTAACTTTTTGAGGAACCTCCCTACTGTTTTCCACAGTGGCTGCACCAGTTTGCATTCCCACCAACAGTGTAAGAGAGTTCCCCTCTCTGCATCCTCTCCAACATCTGTTGTTTCCTGAGTTGTTAATTTTAGCCATTCTGACTGGTGTGAGGTCGTATCTCATTGTCATTTTGATTTGTATTTCCTGATGATGAGTGATGTTGAACATTTTTTCATGTGTCTGTTAGCCATTTCTATGTTTTCTTTGGAGAAATGTCTGTTCATAACTTCTGCCCATTTCTTGACTGAGCTTTTTGTTTTTGGGGGTATTTATTTTATTTTTTAAAAAGATTTATTTATTTATTTTAGAGAGAGAGAGAGTGGGCAGGCAGGGGAAGGGGCAGAGGGAAAGAGAATCCTGAAGTAGACTCCCCGCTGAGTGCAGAGCCCAACCTTAGGACCCTGAGATCATGACCTGAGCTGAAATCAAGAGTTGGCTGCTTAACCAACTGAGCCAACCAGGTACCCCAGGTTATTTATTTATTTTAGAGAGAAGGGGAAGAGCAGAGGGGGAGAGAAAGGGAGGGGGAGACAATATCAAGCAGACTCTGTGCTGAGCATGGAGTCTGACATGGGACTCAATCCCACAACCCATGAGATCATGACCTGAGCCAAAAGCAAAAGTCAAGACACTCAATCAACTGAGACACCCTTTATTTTACTTACTTTCTAAAAAGTCTATTCTTTCTGTCTTTGTGTTTTCAGAGTATATTGTCCTTTGTTTTTTTTTTTTTTTTTTTTTTGCTGCCTCAAACCTGACCTTAATCTCTATGAGAGTGATTTCTTTCATTAAGTTGATTTTGAACATTATTTTTTTTATGTTGATTTTGCTAAACTCTTAATTAAGTCCAATGAGATATTTCCACAGACATTGAGATCATGTGGGAATAATGATTAATTCTCATATTGCTATTTAGTTTCTTTTTGGATATTCTACAAAAACAACCAGATTCCATGGAAGTAATAAAAATATAATTTCTTTCTTATCCTCAAAATTGAAATCCTCATAGCTGTTGCTGGCAATGTAAAATGGTACAATCAGGTGAACTGTACAATCAGATATATGAATTATATCTCAAAAAAACTTTTAAAAAATTATGCACTGGGAAAGCAATTTGACAATTTCTTTTAAAGTTAAATGAACACTTACCATATAATCCAGCAACTCAGCTGCAAAGTACTTACCCCCAAAATGAAAACATTTGTCTACACCATTATTTGCACACAAAAACTCATAAAAGATTTATTTATAATAGCTAGAATTTTAGAAGCAATTTAAATATCCATCAACAGGTGAATGGATGAACACATTGTTGTGTATATTTATAATGAAATATTCAGACATTAAAAGGAACAAACTATTGATGAAGAACACAACTACATGGATGAATCTCAGAAATATTATGTTGAATGAAAGAAACTGGACATAAAAGAGTACATACAATTTGATTCCATTTATTTTGAAAATCTGGTGAAGGTCCCCTAATAGAGAGTGACAGAAAGCAGATTGGTGGTTGCCTAAGGCAAGGGGGTAGGAGAGAGGACTTATTTTAAAAAGGCATAAGGGAATATTTTGGAGGGAAGAAAATGTCCTACATCTTGATTATGGTGGTGTGCAAATGGGTGAGCAAATTTGTCAACCACATAAAATTGATATATTTTATTGTATATAAATTATACCTCACTAAAGTTGACTTTTATTTTATTTTTATTTTATTTATTTATTTGACAGAGAGACAGCGAGAGAGGGAACACAAGCGGGGGAGTGGGAGAGGGAGAAGCAGGCTTCCTGCTGAGCTGGGAACCTGATGCGGGGCTTGATCCCAGGACCCTGGGATCATGACCTGAGCCAAAGGCAGACGCTTAACGACTGAGCCACCTAGGCGCCCCTAAAGTCGACTTTTTAAAATTTGATTGTTTTTCTGCCCTTGTTATACTAGCTAGAATCTTTAAGGAAAAGATAAATAAAATATGTGATGTTAAAAAAAAATATATGTGATGGTGAGCTTTATTTCTTTGCTTTGCCCTTTATGATAATTCTTTCATTATTTTACCATTACAAATATAATTTACTGAGATTGGTTGTAAGAGATCATTGGCAAGGTTAAAATAGTTCCCTTATTTGCTAATTTTTAAAAATCATAAATGAATTTTTTAGTTAAATCTATTTAGATTATTATATTGCTTTCTTCTTTAATCTCTTAATGTGGTGAATTACAATAAGTGATTTTCTAATATTAAGGCAACCATGCCTTTCTGAAATAAACACGACTTGGTCATGCTGTATTATTTTTATATGCTGTTGGATTCAATTTGTCAACATTTTGTTCAAGAAGTTTCTAATCTGTGTACACAAGTTAATATGGCTATAATGTTCTATTTTAATTCCATTCTTGTCAGGTTTTGGTACAAAGTTATGATAGTACCACAAAATGAGTTAGAAACTGGTTTAAATTTCTACACTTTGGAAAGTTTTGTGTGTAATTGGAATTACTGTTTTCCTTCATTCTTTTTTTTTTTTATTTTTTATTTATTTATTTGACAGAAGAGAGTGTGAGTACAAGCAGGGGGAGCTGCAGGCAGAGGGGGAAGAGAAGCAGGCTCCCTGTAGAGCAAGGAGCCCAATGGGCTGGACCCCTGGGTCCTGGGATCATGACCTGAGCTGAAGGCAGATGCTTAACCGACTGAGCCACCCAGGTACCCCATGTTTTCCTTTATTCTTGGTACAACTTGCTGATTAAACCATTTGGGCCTGGAGTTTTCTTCATGGGAAGATTTTCACTATTGACTCAATTTTTTGGTGTTTATAGAATTTTCAGATTTCCTATTCTTTTTTGAGTCACTTTTGGCAAGTTACATTTTCCTAGAAATTTGTACATTTAAAATTTTAAAATTTATTGACATGAAATTGTTTAGCATAACCTTTGTAACAACTCCAGGAGCTAGTTATATCCCCCTTTCCATTGCTAATTTTTTTTTTTTTTTTTTGCGTGGAATCATCAGATATGTCAAGAATCAATTTTTGATTTTCTTATATTACTTTGAAATTCTTTACTTGATATTTAAAAATTTTTGTTCCTTCCTAACTGTCTAAGAATTATGGTCAGATCATTTGTTTCTTTTATCTTTTCTATGCATTTAAGACAACTATGTCTAAGTCCATCTTTAATTAAATACACAAGATTTAATTCACTGCAAAAAGGAAATGATAATTATGTGACATGATAAAGCTGTTAGATAAAGCTATAATGGTAATCATACTATAATATATAAATGTATCAAATCACCACATTGTACACCTTAAACTCACAAAATAAATACCAATTATATTTCCTTTTTTTCTTTTTTTTCTCATTTTTTTTAATTTCAAGTCTTTATTTAAATTCTAACTAGTTAACATATATGGTACATATATGGTAAAATTGGTTTCAGGTGTAGAATTTAGTGATTCATCACCTACTGATAACTCCCAGTGCTCATCACAGCATGTGCTCTCCTTAATATCCATCACCCCTTTAGCCCACCCCCCGCCCACCTCCTCTCCATTCACCAGCAGTTTGTTCTCTATAGTTAAGAGTCTCTTATGGTTTGCTTCCTTCTCTTTTTTTTTTTCCTTCCCCTATGTTTATCTGTTTTATTTCTTAAATTCCACATATGAGTGAAATCCTATGTGTACCCATTATATTTCAATTAAAAGATCCACAAAATTTGGTGAATAGTATTTTTCATTATATTTGTTATAAATGTTTTCTAATTTCTATTCTAATGTATTATTTGACTTCTGAATAGTTTAGAAATATGTAATTAGTTTCCAATTATGATGGTTCTCTAATTACCAATTTGTTACTGATTTCTAACTTAATCCCACTGTAGTCAGAGAATGTTATATGTATGACCAACCCTTTAAAGTTTAAAAGTTTTTCACAAACCAAAGGAATGCTTCAAAACTATATTACATAGATATTAGCTAATGACACACCTTCACTCAATACTTACTATATGTGTGAGTGGCGCTGTACATAACTGAACTAATTTAACTTCAACTGAACCCTATGAGGTAGGTTCTATTATCTCTGCCTTATCAATTAAGTAACTTAGGTAGAAAGATAAGAGACAACATATTCAGAGTCCTAAAGCTCACAGATAGCAGAGCCATATTCCAAAGATAGCTATGTGACATCAAAGGCCATGCTTTTCGTCACTAAGCTATACACAGGGGTTATAATCCCTTTAATAATATCCTGAAATTTCTTTTTTTATTGTTGTGTTAATCACCATACATTACATCATTAGTTTTTGATGTAGTGTTCCATGATTCATTGTTTGCATATAACACCCAGTGCTCCATGCAGAACGTGCCCTCTTTAATACCCATCACCAGGCTAACCCATCCTCCCACTGCCCTCCCCTCTAGAACTCTCAGTTTGTTTTTCAGAGTCCCATCATCTCTCATGGTTCGTCTACCCCTCCGATTTCTCCCCCTTCATTCTTCCCCTCCTGCTACCTTCTTCTTTTTTTTTTTCTTAACATATAGTGCATTATTTGTTTCAGAGGTACAGATCTGAGATTCAACAGTCTTGCACAATTCACAGCGCTTACCAGAGCACATACCCTCCCCAGTGTCTATCACCCAGCCACCCCATCCCTCCCCCCCTACTCCAGCAACCCTCAGTTTGTTTCCTGAGATTAAGAATTCCTCATATCAGTGAGGTCATATGATACATGTCTTTCTCTGTTTGACTTATTTTGCTCAGCATAATACCCTCCAGTTCCATCCACGTCGTTGCAAATGGCAAGATCTCATTCCTTTTGATGGCTGCATAATATTCCATTGTATATATATACCACCTTTTCTTTATCCATTCATCTGTCGATGGACATCTTGGCTCTTTCCACAGTTGGGCTATTGTGGACATTGCTGCTATAAGCATCGGGGTGCACGTACCCCTTCGGATCCCTACATTTGTATCTTTGGGGTAAATACCCAGTAGTGCAATTGCTGGATCGTATGGTAGCTCTATTTTCAACTTTGTGAGGAGCCTCCATACTGTTTTCCAGAGTGGCTGCACCAGCTTGCATTCCCACCAGCAGTGTAGGAAGGTTGCCCTTTCTCCGCATCCCCGCCAAGATCGGTCATTTCCTGACTTGTTAATTTTAGCCATTCTGACTGGTGTGAGGTGGTATCTCATTGAGGTTTTGATTTGGATTTCCCTGATGCCGAGCAATATTGAGCACTTTTTCATGTGTCTGTTGGCCATTTGTATGTCTTCTTTGAAGAAGTGTCTGAGAACAAGGCTTCTAAACTCACCCAATAATAATAGAAGTGGGTATAGAAATGAAATATTTGTTTTTATACTCCAAAAAGATAATGCCCAATTCAAAATATTTATTAAGCATATTTTATGAGTTTAAAATGTATATTAAACATATCATAAATAGTAGAAAAATTCAACCACATCTATTTCTGTGTGTTCAGTGTCCTTGTCTGGGATCAATATTCAGGGCCAGAGAGCAGAGAGGTTGGCCAGGGGTATACAAAAATGTCTCTGGCTTTCAGGAAATTAAAACCTAGCTGAGGAAATCACTGTATATTATTTTTGTGTCATAAGAACAACATAAGATAAAATTCTCTAGAGATTTAATATAAATTAAGTCAGAGAGGAGGTAAGTAATGGAACATTTATTGAAAGCCTATTCTGTCCCAGATAATTTCATAATAATATTAATATCCACTAGAGAGCAACCTCCCACTCTGTGCCAGGAATTGTGTAAGGTGCCTTATGTGCATGATCCCATGCTACCCTCACCGTGACCCTACAGACAATCCTTACATTCCCATTTCATGATTGAAGAAATTGAGGTTCAGAAAGATTAAAGTAACTTGGTCAAGGTCACACAGTAAGTGCTGTTGACCCAAGACTAACACTCATGTTCTTCCTGCTCTTCCAAGTCTGTTCTGAGGTTTATATTTATTCAAAGTCATACTTAGAACCCCTTTTATGAAAAGGTCATTCTCAGTCTATTAAGAATTCTTGATAGGGGCACCTGGGTGGCTCAGCTGGTTAAGCGACTGCCTTCAGCTCAGGTCGTGATCCTGGAGTCCCAGGATCAAGTCCCGCATCAGGCTCCCTGCTCAGCAGGAAGTCTGCTTCTCCCTCTGGTCCTCCTCCCTCTCATGTTCTCTGTCTCTCATTCTTTCTCTCTCAAATAAATAAATAAAATCTTAAAAAAAAAAAAAAGAATTCTTGATAACTGGTGGTATCTCTCAATGAACATATACATTCTTGATGTTAGTTTATGACTGAAGATAAAGTTGAAAGTGCAATTAGCCTCTTTAAATAATTAGGATAACCATGTGGGATATTAAACATCCCATGTTTTTAAGTACATCATTGTGAAATAATTATAGGAAACACCTTTTTCAAATTTACAATGTGTCAGACTGAAAAATAAAATGAGGAAGTTACTAGCATTGTGATCCTTTTACAGATGAGGGAAACAGCTTTGGATTTAAGTAGCTATCAATTTGGCAAGAATTCACAGTTATTGTACTAAATCTGCAAATCCGTGGATATGATGTATCTCCCCATTTATTAAGATCTTGATTTTTTAAAATCATTCTTGTGGCTTTCAGCATAAAAGTTCTGTACCTAATTTGTTTGATATACACCTATTTTTGGCCTTTTGTTTCCTTGCTTTACTTACTGCATTGGCTAGAACTTCAAGAACTGTGGTGAATAAAAGTGGTGAGAGCAGGGGTGCCTAGATGGCCCAGTCGGTTAAGCATCTGCCTTTGACTCAGGTCATGATCCCAGTGTCCTGGGATCAAGCCCCACATTGGGCTCCTTGCTCAGTGGGGAGTATGCCCTCTGCCCAGGCTCTCTCTCTCTCACTCACTCTCTCTCTCAAATAAATAAAAAAAAATCTTTAGGAAAAAGTGGTGGGAGAAGTATACTTGTCTTTTTCCTGATCTCAAGGGAAAAGCATTCAGTTTTTCATCATTAAGTAAATGTTAGTTGTAGGTTTTTGAGATACTCTTTTTTATCAAATTGAATAAACTCCCCCCATTCCTATTATTCTGAGGGTTTTTTTAAAAAAATCATGAATAGATGTTGAATTTTGTTAAATGCTTTTTATGTATCAATTGGTATAATCATGTGATATTCCTTCTTTAACCTGTTAATGTGGTGAATTGTGTTGATGGAATTTCGAATATTGAACCAGGCTTACATCTGTAGAGTAAACCCCACTTGGTCATGGTATTATAATTCTCTTTTATATATTGTTGAATTACATTAGCTAATATTTTGTCAGAGATTATTGGGCCTGTCTTCATAAAGGATGTATTCTGCAGCTAGCTTTCTCTTCTTCTCTACCTCTTTCCTTCTCTCCCCTTTTCTGCTGTCTTTTTGTGCTTTTGGTATCAGGATAGTACTAGTTTCATAAAATGAATTGGGAAGTGTTCCATCCTCTCCTGCTTTCTGGAAGAGATTGTATAAAATTGGTGTTAATTCTTTTTTAAGCAGCTGATAGAATTCTCTAATGAAATCATCTAGGGCTTAGAGAATTTATTTTGGGGCATTTTAGAATTACAAATTCTATATTTGTTTCCAGATTCAATTTTCTTAATTATTATATGGTTGGTCAGATTATCTATTTCACGTTGGGTGAGTTGTGGTAGTGTGTATATTTTGAGGCGGTTCATTTCGTTCGTCAAATTTATGTGTGTTGACTTTTTCATAGTATTCTTTAATGTCTTTTCAGTGTCTGCAGCTCTTATTATTTATTTCCTTCTGCTTGCTTGAGTTGTATTTTGTTCTTTTTTTTCTGTGTATCTTGATTGGGAGCTGAATTTGTTGATTTGAGATTTCTCCTCTTTTCTAATGTAAGCATTTCATGCTCTCTACATGGTTCCCACTGACACCGTGGTGGTGTCACTTTTGTTACTGGCCAGTAGGTATGGAGGTCCTGGTTCCCTACTTTGCCTTCTCTGACATCACCTCAGCAAGGATGTTGGGTGCTGTGTTATAACTGAATGTGTGCAGGTCTGTACTCCCCATTTGGTCTTTGCTGGCTTGGGTGTGGGTGGGGCCACACAGTGCTCCCGATGGCTAGAGTTGAGTGTTTACTATGTAAATGTTTTCTGATTGCTGGGCTGCCCCTTTTCTGGCCTGTTGCCTAGAGAGCTATGGTAGGGCTATTTTGTCTGTCAGGTTGCTGTCTTCTCCCAGTCCAGGCCTGGAATAGATGAGGCAAAAAGAAAACCAGGGAGCTCATTATTGTGTCATTCCTGGTATCTCAAGGTCCCTTGCCAGTCTCCTTTCTTCTCTCCATCTTACAGAGTCATTTCATTTGTATGTATGTACTGTCCAGGGTTCAGTTACACACAGTGGGAGGAATAGGGATAAGTATGTTTAGTCCATCTTCTCAGAAGCCAGTCCTTCCTTTAATTTTAACTGACTGGTTTTCATTTTGTCTTTATAGAGGTGTTTGAAGGGATGTTCAATCTGATGAAAAATAAGAGACATAAAGTGAGTTAGCTTTCTCATTCACTAGGTAAAACCTCATGTTTTATGCATAAGAGTCTAATCAGTGATAAAAGAATAAAATTATTCTGTCCTTTCAACAATCTTAAAACAACAACAACCATCACCAACTTCTCTTGATCCAACTTGCTCTGCCTGCCACGGCCTCATTTCTCTGCTCCCTTTCCAGTAAAACTTCTTGGAAAACCATCTCTACTATTACCAGCTCTCTCCTTGAACCACTCTTTTCAGGCCATCAGCCCATGATTTCACAGAGACTACACCTGTAAGGTTCCCAGTGATGCCCACATTGCGAAGTCCAGTAATCAATCCTTGTTTCATTTGGCCCAGCTGACCATTCCCTCCTCTTGGACACACTGTCCTCACTTGGCTTCCAGTCCTTACCGCCTATACACTGCTGACTCTTCCTGTAGTCCTTGACCTCTTCAGAGCAGCCTAAATCTAGGCTCAATCCTTGGCCCTTTACGTTCTCTTTCCACATTCATTCCCTCAATGATTTCATTCAGCTTTTAGCATCACCCAGATGCTAACAACTCTCAGTGTAAATGTTTAGCAGAAACCCCTCTCCTAAGCTCCATATTTCTGTATCAAACCACCTAGTCAGTATTTGTATTTAGATGTCTATAGACCTTTCTTATACATGTCTAAAAGTGAACTGTTGATTCTTCTCTACCACCATCTACATCTGCTCCTCCTCCCCTTTTCCCCACTTTAATTAATGACAACTCTATTCTTCCAGATGCGCAGGCCAAAAACCGTGAGATCATTCCCAAATCCCTTTGTTTTTTTCATGATCTGAATCTAATCTAATCTATAAGAAATTATTTGGGGTCAATTATTAAAATATATCCAGGACCTGATCACTTCTCACCACTTCTGCTACTACCCTGGGAAGAGTCACCATCAGTTCTCACTTGGATTTTAGCAGTAGCCTTTAAGTTAATCTCTGTCTCTTATTCACTTTGTCCCAGCCACACGTACGATCTTTGAACACCTCAGCTATTCCCAACCTTGGGGTCTTTTCCTACTGCTGAGTATGCTCTTCCCTGTTATATACACCTCCCTCAGCAACTTCAAGCTTTTACTCCACTGTAAGTTCTCACTGACCCCTATCCTGACCCCTGATTCGAACTGCAACCTGTTCTCCCTCTCCCCAACACTCTGACACCCCTCACCCTGTTCAACTCATTGCCACTGTACTCAATCATCTTCAAACTATAAAACATATTTATTTTTATTGTTTATCTGCTCCCCTAATTAAATGAGTTAATTTATACATGAGATCCTTTAATAGTATTGAATGTAATTTAATTTTTTTTTAAAGATTTTTATTTATTTATTTGAGACAGAGAGAATGAGAGACAGAGAGCATGAGAGGGAGGAGGGTCAGAGGGAGAAGCAGACTCCCTGCCGAGCAGGGAGCCCGATGAGGGACTCAATCCTGGGACTCCAGGATCATGACCTGAGCCGAAGGCAGTCGCTTAACCAACTGAGCCACCCAGGCACCCGAATGTAATTTAATTTTAATGACACCTAGTTTGTGCTGAGTAAATGTTAGCTCTTATCATTAATATCTGATGTTATACTACAGAGTATTTTCAAAGATCTCACATTACTATTTCTTCTCTACTCACTGAAAAAAAGAAACTTAATCAGGGTTAGATTAGTACCTGGAATAGATCAAAGTCTACATGCATTTTCTATACTGATCATGATGACAGTGATTATACTCTAAGTGAATAAGACAAGCAATCATGGAGTGAAAAAACTCAGACATCAGGAAGTTTCCAGAAAGACGAAATATGATTACTATGTAGGATGGAGCTAGTAAATGGACAATTAGTAAAATATTAGTAAAATGTAATGAATTACACTGCATTGCATATATTTGTGTTTAAAATTATTTTAAATAATATTTTCTTAAAGTATTTTATAATATTTCCTAAAAAGACCTTTCTTAAAAAAGGTATTACATCAAAAGGTTTTTTTTTTAAAGATTTTATTTATTTGAGAGAGAGAGTGAGAGAGAGAGAGCACAAGAGGTGGGGAGTGGGAGAGGGAGAAGCAGACTCCCTGCTGAGCAGGGAGCCCGATGTGGGACTTGATCCGGGGACTCCAGGATCATGACCTGAGCCAAAGGCAGTCGCTTAACCAACTGAGCCACCCAGGCGCCCCCAAAAGGTATCGTTTTTATTTTTTATTTATTTATTTATTTTATTATGTTATGTTAATCACCATACATTATATCATTAGTTTTTGATGTGGTGTTCCATGATTCATTGTTTTCATATAACACCCAGTGCTCCATGCAGAACGTGCCCTCTTTAATACCCATCACCGGGCTAACCCATCCCCCACCCCCTCCCCTCTAGAACCCCCAGTTTGTTTCTCAGAGTCCATAGTCTCTCATGGTTTGTCTCCCCCTCCAATTTCCCCCCCTTCATTCTTCCCTTCCTGCTATCTTCTGCTTTTTTTTTTTTTTAACATATAATGTATTATTTGTTTCAGAGGTACAGGTGTGTGATTCAACAGTCTTACACAATTCACAGCACTCACCATAGCACATACCCTCCCCCATGTCCACCACCCAGCCACCCCATCCCTCCCACGCCCCACCACTCCGGCAACCCTCAGTTTGTTTCAAAAGGTATTGTTTTTATGACTTGGCTTGTTGCCAAAAAGAGATATTTATAAATCTTAGGAAAATAGCATGTTTTAAAATATTTAAATATTGGAGAAATACATTAATATTTTTGGTTTGATGAACATCTAGGATTAGGCATAATTTGGATGTTTATGACCTTTTGTGAGTTTTTGGATAATTACTCTTATGAAGTTTATTAGGGTAGGAGCATTATATATTACTTTTTAACTCTTTAGTTTTTTGTTGTTTGTATATTTGATTTTGAAACAAAGCAAATGTATTCAGGTAAAATGGAGATCACAGTGTATTTACCTTTTTGCTAACTGGTTTAGATTGCAAATGGTGGCTTAGATCTATTACACACAAAAGTGAATATAAAAAACCTACTGATGATCAGTGTTATAAGCAGTTGCTAGTACATTATCAACTAACTCTACTGCTTCTTGATATACTAAATCTCCTTACAGACTTCTAAGTGGTAAAATATGTTGGATTCTTCCATTTTAGGAGCCAAGAGAAATCCATTAGTTCGGTTCTATTTATTCTAGAGAAACTGTTTCATTTTCCTCCTGATTGAAGACACACTTTAATTTGTTGCTTGAAGAATGTAATTTCCCTTTCTAGGGAGCAAATACTTTCTCTACACTGTTCCAGAAGAGGTAATTGAATAAGTTACAATTCCACAAATATTTAATGCATACTTACATTGTTTGGTTCAGCCAATGAACTAAGCCTAGGTGTGGTATATTATTACATTAATGGACACCAATGAATCACATCTCCTTATATCCATATCCTTGTATATAACCCTTGTATCAAACCTTACACATTGATTCTTTGCTTGGCCACGTGACTTGCTTTTGCCAATGAAAGATCTTCACATATGATGCAAGCAGAGGACTGAAGAGCACTTGTCACTGGGGCTGGCTCTCTTGGAACCCTGTGATCACACTTAGAAGAATCTAGGATTCTCTCATGTGGAGAGAGAATCTCAGCACCTCCCAGTCATTTAAGCCATCACAGGTGAAGCCCAAAACAAGGGAGTGAGGGCATCTTAGACCATCCAGCCCCATTCAAGCTACCAGAAGAATGCAACCACATCTGGGACCCAAGTGAGGTCAATAGACAAACTAGTCAACCAAGAGAAATATGAGAAATGATAAATCATTGGTGTTTTAAGCCAATAAGTTTGGTTTGTTACATAGCCATTCATAACTGATATATTAGGTGTTAAATATTTATTCTTAGCCAAAAGCACAGGCTAAGGTCTAGTGGAAAAGCACATGGAAATAAAATAAAAAACCATGAAATTCTCACTCTACTAGAAAATATAAGTGCAGTGGGAGTTTAGAAGAAGGAATTCAAATTCAAAAGAGGGAAAGCTTTCCAGAGTAATGCTTTCCTTTATACATTGTGTATTTCCCTGTTCATACTAAATCACCTATTTTCTTTGTCTGCCTTTCTGAAAATGTATGAAGATCTATAATGAATTGTCCCAGGAGCCATTTGAAATACTTATTTAATCTTCCTTCTACTGCTTCCCAAATGATAGTCTTGGTGCCTTACAGGTGTTAGATATTCAGTGAACATCAAATTATTTTCTGAGCCACAGAGAAACGTTCTCTGTAGCTCATAAATAGTGATTTAATTTGAGCTTTATTATTAAAGAGAAATAAATGTAAAAAATTTAGCTCATGGGATATAAAATTTTATTTGGGAAATATAACATTGTATTAAGGGAGAAAGGTAGAAAGCAAGAACAGAAGAATGACTGTTTCTTGGTACCATGTACTCTTCCCTTGGGTTGTAAACATATAAATAATTTATTACTGCTGTTTGTTTGTTCTCCAAAAGTTTACAAATGGTGTTTACATGTAGAGCAACTGCTCACCTGCCTTTATTTTCAAACTTCTAAGTCTGTTTTTACATAAGTTTTATTTTTGCATGGAATTCTTAAAATGTGTCTGCAGTTAATTTCTTTTTTTTTTATTATGTTCAGTTAGCCAGCATATAGTACATCGTTAGTTTTTGATGTCATGTTCAATGATGCATTAGTTGCGTATAACACCCAGTGCTCATCACAACATGTGCCCTCCTTATTACCCATCACCTGATTACCCCATCCCGCTGCTCCCTCCCCTCTGTAACTCTCAGTTTGTTTCCCAGAGTCCAGAGTCTCTCATGGTTTCCCTCTCTGATTTCTTCCCATTTAGTTTTACCTCCCTTCCCCTGTGGTCCTCCATGCAGTTAATTTCCATAGTAAAATATTCCAGAAGAATGGTAAGATTGCCCCTTCAAGGTTCAGTATATTTACTATTCTTGATGTCATCCATTTGACATCATAGGTGATAAGATTGCAAGGTCTGCCTGGCATTTCATATGCCTGAAGGAAAGTAAGGGAGCAGCATTTATCCTGCTATTTTGGGCTCTTTTTTTCTAATCATGGCCAATGATCTTGACTGTTGTATGTTTGGTTTTGAATGAACAATGGGAAGTGAAAACCAACAACAAAAGGAAAAAAAGTAAAAATAACTTTAGGAATCAATATGAGATATACTCTCTGTTTTCCAGTTATATAATCTTTCTCTACTATTGGGTGTTTTAATCATCATCTTTATCTAAATACTTTATTTCATTTTCCCTCATCAGCAAATAAGAATAAGTATATTGTAATATATATTTTACTGTTTCTGTCTCATCATTAAAAACACTTTTTATTTAAAATATGTCAATAATATAAAAGGATATAAACAAGTCAACTTTGCTGAAAGCATTTCCTGTAATTTCAAAAATAACAAGATTTCAGGATGGCCGGGTCACATGTACCTTCAAAACAGACATGACAAAATATAGCACAGAAATACCACAGCAACTAGTGTTTCCAAAGAAACCTTTTCTAAATTTCTTGAAATATAAATTCATTATGAATTTAGCTGATGGAATCTTTCTATTTCTACTGAAGGATGTTCTAAGCATATAAACCTATGATTCAGATTTTACTGTGGAAACATAGTCTGGATCTTGTGGTCTCATCAGGGACACTGATAGATAATATTGAGTCAGAACAGTTTTCCCTTCCAGGTAGTTAAATAATCCTCTTCTTTGGGTATTTAAAATCAGATTAATAATATCAGAATAATGGATCACTTTTCTTTGTGTTTTTCTGCCAAAATTACTACTCCCCTCAAGCATAGTAGAGTCTCTGTGATACAAGGAGAATTGCCACAATGATCTCATTTTACAGATGGGGAAACTGAAGACACAGAGAAGTCATAGCAATGTAGGGACAGAGCTTGGAATCTCATATACGTCACTAGAGCCAGGTGCTTTGGTCCAGATTGGCAGTCATAATATTACAATATTTATAAGAACTTTTAGTGTTATCTCTTCTATGACTTAATTCAACAGCTTTGCAGAAAGAAAACTTCTTTCTCCCTCAAATTAATGTAATAATAAAATGCAATAAGAATTCCATTTTATTTGTATGATGAGTTCAACATAAAGATCTTCTGAAGACAAATGAGAATAAGAACCATTAAGACAATCTCAGTGAAAAAATGAGGGAACTTTTTTCTTATCAGTTATCAAAAGGTTCTATAATTTATTAATAAAAATTATTGTAAGTCATTAGAAAATGTGCAGGACTAGACAGGTGGCACATGGACTGACAGATTAAATAAAAATTGAGCAGAATAGGAAATCTATAAAATTTTTCAAAAAGGTGACTTTAATCCGTGGAGAAATCTTTCAATTAATTGTGCTGAGACAAGTGGCAATCAGTTTGGAATGCCAAAATCAAAGTCATCTCAGACTCTTATTCCTTGCATTATATGCTAAAATATTCAAGAAAATTTAAATGTAAATATAAAAATACAAAGAACAAAAAATATAGGAAAAAGTATTTTGGGGTTGTGCAAAGAAATCTTTTTCAGTAAAACCAAAGCCAGGAATCATATATATCACAGAAAATTGACTACCTAAAAATAAAAGTAATCTGTATAGCAAAATACAACATAAACAATGTTGATGATAATAAAGTTGGAAAAGAATTAGCAACATGTGTGAGGGAGAAAGTTATCATTCTGGGTATGTAAAGAGCTCCTACAAATTAATAATGAACAGCCAATTAGACAAATAGGCAAAAAATGTGTATGAGCAAATCAGTAAAGTAAATGTAAAATTAAAAACAATGAAATAATTTTTTCATCTAAGATCACCAAGAACTAAAGTTGAATAGTTATGGGTAGTGTTGACAATAGAATGGCCAGGAATATTGTCATAAAATCTTGATACTTGTGTAAATTGGTACCAACTTTTAGAAACAATTTGGTAACATTGTGTGTGTGTAGAAATATTTGCAAGAATGTATTCCAAACTATTAAGAGTAGTTGTGAAATGGGCTCCGATGGTTTTTAAAAAATTTTTATGTTAAAAAAGTTGTCTCGACTGTGGATAACTTTTTGTTCAAATAATGAAACCATATTCAAAACAGGTAAGTTTTGTAATATTGAGATAGTCAATCATTAACCCAGGGACCTTTCTGCAGATAGAAGATACTTCAAGACAATGGCTGGAGGAAGGAACAATACAATAGTCATCAGATTCATCCTTTTAGGATTCTCAGATTATCCCAAGCTCAAGATTGTTCTTTTTGCAGTATTCTTGGGTTCTTCTTTCTTTCTTTCTTTTTCTTTCTTTCTTTCTTTCTTTCTTTCTTTCTTTCTTTCTTTCTTTCTTTCTTTCTTTCTTTCTTTCTTTCTTTCTTTTAAAGATTTTATTTATTTATTTGACAGAGAGAGACATAGCGAGAGAGGGAACACAAGCAGGGGGAGTAGGAGAGGGAGAAGCAGGCTTCCCCGCGGAGCAGGGAGCCCGATGTGGGGCTCAATCCCAGGACCCTGGGATCACGACCTGAGCCGAAGGCAGACGCTTAATGACTGAGCCACCCAGGCGCCCTGGGTTCTTATTTCTTGACAGTGTCCTGGAACCTGGGCCTCATCATCCTGATTAGGATGGACTCTTACCTACATACACCCATGCACTTCCTCCTCAGCAATTTATCCTTCTTAGATTTTTGCTATGTTACCTCCACAACCCCCAAAATGCTCTCAGACTTCTTCCAGAAGCCTAAGTCCATCTCATTTTTGGGGTGCACTATGCAGTACTTCTTCTTCTCTAGCCTGGGTCTGACTGAGTGCTGTCTCCTGGCAGCCATGGCTTATGACCGATATGCTGCCATTTGTAATCCTCTGCTCTACACTGCCATCATGTCACCCACCCTCTGTGTCCAGATGATGGTTGGAGCCTATATAACTGGCCTCTTTGGTTCATTGATTCAACTGTGTGCTTTACTTCAGCTCAATTTCTGTGGGCCAAATGTTATCAACCACTTCTTCTGTGATCTGCCTCAATTATTAGTCCTATCCTGCTCTGAAACCTTTTTCCTAAAAGTCATGAAATTTGTGATAGCAGTGATTTTTGGTGTGATCTCTGTCTTTGCCATCATGATATATCATTGCCACCATCCTGAAGATCAGCTCTGGTGAAGGCAAGTCCAAGGCTTTCAACACCTATACTTCTCACCTGATAGCAGTGATCTGTTTTTTTGGATCAGGACTCTTTGTCTCTATGCACCCCAGCACTGATAATTCTCTGGGCCATGACAAGATGGCATCAGTCTTCTATGCAGTGATGATCCCTATGTGAATCCTTTGATTTACAGCTTGAAGAACAAGAAAATCAAAGATGCCCTTAAGAGGTGTAAGAAGAGAGCATTTTCCCAGTTTATATTAAATAAAGGCACAAACATATATAGAGTGTCAAGCCCCCATAACTGAGAACAAGTAGGGGAAAAAATTGTCCATATTAACAGACCTGAAAATCTTCAGATATTGGAATTATCAGTAAGAGGATAAGGAATTAGGATTAGCTGTGGTGAACCAGATTAAATCTCCCCCGGAAAGAAGATATTTGCTCCTCAAAAGGAGAAATACTGAGAACAGGTCTGAGACCTGGCCACTCAGAGTGCTGAAAACAAGGGCCTCAAAAGGAGGAGTCCTTACCATTTGCAACAACATGAATGGACCTTGAAGGCACTATGCTAAGTGAAATAAGTCAGAGGAAAACAAACACTGTATGATCTCACTTATATGTCAAATGTAAAAAAAGTAAAAACAAAAAAACCCCAAACTCAGATACAGAGATCAGATTGCTGGTATCCAGAGGGAGTGGAATGGAGTGTGGGCAAAATGGGTGAAGTTTATCAAAAGGTATGAACTTCCATTTATCAAATAAATCATAGAGATGTAAAGGACAGCATGGTGACTCTAGTTAATGATACAGTATTGTATATTTGAAAGTTGCTAACAGAGTAGATCTTAAAAGTTCTCATCACACAAAAAAAAATTAAGATCGATGTTAACTAGACTTACGGTGATCATTTCCCAATAATAACACCGAATCATTATGTTGTATGTCTGAGATTAATATAATGTATGTCAGTTATAATCTCAAAAACAAAACAAAACAAAGGGAAGAGGCTTGGTATATCCATGTGGTGGAATATTATTCAGCCATAAAAAGGAATGGAGTAGTGATACATGCTACAACAAGGATGAACCTTGAAAACATGCTAAGTGAAAGAGTCCATCACAAAGGACCATGTATGGCATGATTTCATTTTAATGAAATCTTCAAAATAGGGAGATCTCTAGAGATGGGAAGTGGATTAGTGGTTGCCTAGGGACAAGGGGAGGGGAGTGATTGCTAATGGGTATGGAGTTTATTTTGATGAACATTTTCTAAAATTAAATTGTGGTAATGGTCGCAAAACTCTGTGAATATACTAAAAGCCACTGGATTGCACACTTTAAATGGGTAAATTTTATAATATGTGAAGTATATCTCAATAAAGCTTTAAAAAAAAAATGGAGAACTAGGATGGAAAGTGCATAGGACCAAAGGTGACACTCTTGGGAAGGCACTGTTTCTGTGATGGGTATTTCATAGAGATTTGGTAATGAAAAAGGAAATGAACCATGGAAATTAAAGGTCTTAAGAAAATTTTAAAAATCAAGTAAAACACAACCCCATCTCCACTCCTAAGTCACCATATGAAACTGCCCTTGTTATACCAACATAAGAGGACAGACTTTTACTAAGAAACATAGTACACTTACAACTGTACTTGATTCCTGCATAGCCCTGCACGGTCTCAGACTCTTAGACCACAGGCTGTGGTAAAACCATGATTGATTAATACTCCCAGGATCATAGCAATCCCCCTGCCTGTTGTGCTATGGCATGGTACAGATTATCATTCATCAACAAGACACCCTGGATAGCTCCATGCTCTTGGGACAGAATTGAGCCAAGTGAGGAACTGAGAAGGAGGAGGGGGCAGGCCCTTTGATCAGAAGTGGAAATGGAGAGATTCACCATAGGTTTCCTTGAAATAGCCTTTTTTTCTCTTTATGCAATTAAAATATGGCTTGTGCCAATTAGAGTTACATATGGATTGGCAGGAATATGTTACATGGCTATGAAGATGACCACATTCACCAAAGAATATGAAATGGCAAGTAAGCTGGAATAGATTTTGTAATATATGAAGTATATTTCTTACATATGTATCTATTACAATGTGACATTAAAATGTGAAATCCTGTTAAGACTTTCATCAACCAGTAGAGGGAGATCCATCGCAAGAGTATGTAGTGATTGAGAAGTTAACACAGACATGGCCTTAGGCAGATCTGGCTAGTGACAGTGATGATACTGACTTTAGTGTGTGTAACTCTTTGCAGTTTATATCCACAAACATCTGGTCTTCATGACAGCTTGGTTGATAGATGAGGAAGCAGAACTTCAGCTCCACTTGCTGAAGTGACCTAGCAAATGAGCAGCAGATGAAGGACAAGGCATGCATGTTTACCAGCATCACCCAAGGGGACAGAATGTTAACACCTCTCCCATAGTGGTCCAGACAGGATACTCTTTGTCCCCAGTAGTTGCCACTTTAGTTGGGATTACCCCTTCAAATATCTTGTCATGCATGACTGAGAGAGGCTGAACACATCCGTGTCTGTGTCGTGCACAGGAGATAGGAATACTTCTCTTTGATACTTCTCTTCATCCCAAGTACTCACAACTCCCAGTCTCTTTTATGTTTGGATAAAGATAAGAAAATTCTGAGTGTAAGAAAATTCCTCTTTGAACTAAGCAACAAGTTCTTTCCAAGTGACTTCAACCTATTACTTCTCATCTGCAAAAGGGACATTAACTATCCTCCCTCCTTACTTCATTAGATGCAGAAAGAGGTATGTGGAGCTAAAAAATGCAATACTTTTTCCTACCCTGTTCAGGAGGAATACAGTAAGCAGAGACCCCAGCTGCACTATAACCCAGCTGCACTGTCCCACCAGACTTCTGACCCAAGAAGTTGAGATAATATGTCTATTGTTCAAAGCTGCTAAATTTGCGTTAATTCATCATTCCGCAATAGAAAACTGTTATCCTCATTGCAAGTTTTAGTTTGCTTCTTTGTAAAGCTACCCCCCCAAACTTTGCAGTTGATATTCCAATGAAGCTATTATCTTTTTAAAGAAGTTTCTTTGGTTGTTCAAAGAAGGTTGTCCAAATAGGTTATCTTATTCAATTCAGGTTATAGTCATTGAACATCTATTTGATGCCAGGCACTGGAACACAAAGATGAATAAGTTAAAATTCTAAAAATCCTCAAAGAGGTATAATACAAGTAGATGCATAACTGTTATCTGAGTCAGAAAGTGATGGAAGCCACGAAGGAATAACAGGTACAAGCCATGGGAATTTAGGTTAGGGAGAATTGAGTGTCTCAAGAAAGTTCATCTGGAATGGCTGTGGGGAATATGATAGGGCTCAGGAAGGATTTCATGCAGCAGTGAATATCTTTGTGGAGTTAGAGACCACATTTAAATAGATGATCCCATCAGCAACCTAAATCTGGGACTAGTCCTAGAAAGAGAAGAAGGTGGTGAGGGGTGGTGGTAGGAACCACTCAGAGACAGAGTGATGGATCCATGAATTTTGGAGGGTCTAAGGAGCAAGAAGTCATCAAGCATAGATTCACTGAGAGTTGCACAATAGAAGAACAGGAAGTTTTGGTAAAGGGAAATATTAGAGTTTGAGATTTTGAAATTAAGAAGTTTCCCATTTTGGTGAGGCCTGGGTTAGGGCTGCCAAATCATGTGACTGGGATGGAACAGAGTTTCAAGTTGGTGGGGTTGTCAAGATCAAGACAATGCAAAGCTAGGGAGTTTGGAGAGGCATCAGCCTTGAAACCATTTGGTTCATCTTTCTGGTTGACCTTAAACACAGAGGGCTAAATAAAAGTGCACTTGAGAAACATGCAGAAGAATGAGATAATCACAGTGAGGTGAAATCAATCTAGAAATATTTCTTGCATTATTGAGCTTGAAATTTGGTCTTAGGGAGAGGCAATAAATGGGTGAGCAATAGGTCATTCCTTGCTATTCCTAGCCATGTGTACCTGATAGCCCAAACCCATTCATTGATCAACTTGAGAAGAGTGTTGTCTTGAGACATCAGAGATATAATAGAGGCAGTGCACAGAGGGAACCCATTGGGTTTTCCCCTCTACCTTTCTATCTGCCACACCTGACAGAATTTCAACATTAATTTTAGATTTTCAAGACCAATAATTCAGTAAATGAATAGATACTTGATAATCCATAACTGTCTTTCCCTCTCTTCTTCTCTTGCTTCGCAAACCATCAACATCCATGTAGACTGAAGTGTCCCCTATTTGTCTGGCTTTTTATGGCCTCATAACAAGGCCTTTCCCACCATCTGGGATCCAGCTGGATAGTCCTCTCCAGTAAACATTCATCAACCTAATGGCCTGCCTCTAGTCACAGCTGCCTCTTCTCCTTGAAATTGAGCCCCACTGACAAAATGCTTAGAAGTACTAAGATCAAGCAAGTTCAGGGTGGTTGTGCATTTCTGAAGTCATATCAGCTCTGGATCTTTTTGAGGTCTATTTTAAGGGACAACTCAGTGTTATAATGCATGGCAGTTAGTTGGATGCATGATTCCCAAACGCTCCATGCTTGCCTGTGTTCCTGGTCTCAGCAAGGCTTCTTTAGGAAAGGCTTGGGGTGGGCTTACTCAGCAGGGGATACACAGCAGTGTGGCGTCTTAGAAGAGGGTCTACCCTTCCCAACACTCCAAACAGGACTGAAGGATCAGAGTCTCTTTAAAAAACAGACAGTAGACATGGGGGAGGGTCACATCTGCCTGACACATGTGGCTGGGTGACTATTTTCTAGGTTTTACTACCTTGCTGGTTTATAGATTTAGTCTAAGACTAAGAATAGATTACAAGAGACCACCTTCTCCACTTACCCTAGATCCAGAAAAATAAAATTTTATTCTGTTTTCGATGAGCTAAAACAACTATTTACATAGACAGACAAGACCAGCCTCCTACAACTTTGCCCTCTGTGTACCCCTTCCCATTGTAACCCTTCCCTTCCTGTTTCTGGGTTCCCTTTCTCATTACTGTTTGTCTTTGTGTTCTCATGCAGCCTTCCTTCATCTCTTGTGATTGGCGCAGGCTTCCATTATGGCTCTGCCAACTACTGGTCATGATCTGGGGAGCAGCCACAACTGAGGACAACTGCTGCAGAGTATCCCTCTTCATGGCCTTTCCTTCAGTCTCCAAATCTGTTCCAGTTTCCCCAATCTTGAGGATTCTTTCACTTGACATTGCCAGCCACTGTACCTACCTTTCATTTCATTCTCTTCTTTACCAAACTACCATTCACTTTCTTCAGCACCTGGCTTTACTCAAAACCCCTAGTCTCCACTCCAAGTACCCCATCTGGGATGGATGGGCTTCTATTGAAACTGTGACAGGAAGATCACAGCCTCCTTCCTGCTTGCCACATCCTATTTCCTCCTCTTTGATTTCCATGCCATGTTCACCAAGCATCACTGGATGGTGAGGGCTCTCAGGATCAGGATAAGGAATTTGGATGTCATCAGGATATTAATGAACAACAACAAACAAATGAATATTCTTGAGCAAGGAATGACATGATTGGATCTGTGCTTTAGGGAAGTCCATCTGCAGTTTAAGGAGGAACGACTGAATTAGAGAGAGTCTAAAGTCAGAAAGATCAGTTAAAGGGAAAGTGGCCAATCATGAACAATCAGGTTAGAAACCCCCTGACAAAAGGGACTGGGGTGGAGATGTCACAAAAGGAGGCCTTGTTTTCTCTTGATGGTATTTTTATTCTGCAAATGTCAAAGAGAGTCCTTTCTGAAGTTTTGTCTTGGAAAGGCGGAACAGAGGGAGGGAAGGAGAGAGGCAGGAATTTTTTAAAAAAATCAGTCTTCCAGCACCCTATTCTTTTACCCTTCAATCTGCAGTAAAGACTGTTTTGGTTTTATTTTTATTATTTTTAATCTAGAAAAGATTAATTGCATACAAACTACTGCATTGACCACGGTGATCCTTTCCCCAGTATCAAGCCTTAGAGAGACCCCAAGAAGGTAGGCATAAGGTCAGGAACTGGGAATTTGAGGAAAGGGTCTCAATTTTTTAGCCTCACAGTGGGGGACTATGACCCTGGTAGAAGAGAAGTGGGTGGGGTTTGGGGGTGGAGAAGGGAAGCTATAGCATATTTTTCTCATCTGAATGCAAGCTGCAGAGCTGCCAACATAAATAGGGTGTGGCCGCCATCTCTCACAAATCCTTGAAGGAAGCCATGTGTCCTGTGGGTTTGCACAATGCTCACTTCCTTCTGTTACTTGCATATCCCTCCCCAGGACACAGAAATAGAATTCGAGTCTTTTCAAGTTGGATATTTGATAAAGCATAAACAAAACGTACACGAGGAAAATCTGGCCCTAGTCAAACAGCTAAAGGTTATTTACTTTTAAACTCCCTGCCCATAGATCTTTTGAAAAATGAAGTCTATCAAATTATTTCCCCCCATTGCCATCCGTTTTTCATGTCCTTCTGGGTGGAAATGGGATGTAGAGGACAGAGGATGGACTTTGATTTCCAGAAGACTTGAGCACAAATTCCAGCATTGGCACAATCTGTTTTGTGACCTTTGGCAAGCACGTCTCCAAAATTCCATTTTCTCATCTGAAAATACGTTTAAGAATGCTTTCCTTTCAGAGCTACTGTGAGGATATTATGAAATAAAGTATGCAAAAGCCCAATCCACACAACCAAAAATGGTAGTATCTGTCTTCTTTCCTCTTTATTTCATAGAATCACAGAATCTTAGAATTTTACAGAACCCATAAGGTCAACTAGCTCAGACTCTCTCTCTCTCTCTCTGATAGCCTATTTTAAATTTTTTCCCAGTTTTATTGAGATATAATTGACATATAAGATTGTATGAGTTTAAGGGGTTTAACATAATGATTGGATATTTGTATATATGGTGAAATAATATCACAATAGGCTTAGTTAACATCACCTCACATAGTTATAATTTTTTTCTTGTGATGGGAACTTTTAAGATCTACTCACTTAAGAAATTTTGAATATATAATACAGTATTGTTAACCATATTCCCCATGCTGTACATTACATTCCTAGGATGTATTTATCATATAACTGGAAGTTTGTACCTTTGCCCATTCCCCCTTACCCTCCATCCCCTGCCTCTGGCAACCCCTAATCTGTTCTCTGTTTCTATGAGTTTGTTTCTAATTCCACATATGAGATCACCACTGTCAAGTATACTATTTTCTCCTTACTTTCAGTGATGGAAAATCCATGCCTTTCTAGAACATCCATTCCACCTTTGGACTGTCCTATTGTTTTCCTATAATCTCTGTCTCTTTCTCTCTCCCTCTCTCGTGATGTTAATCATTTAGTCCCAGTTCCAACCCTTGGAGTCATCCAAAAGATATTTTTACATTGAAAAGATTCTGTAAAATATCTAATGCTTTACAAAGGTAACCACTGTTGTTTGAAACATCATTTTGAAGCCAAAAGGCACTCTTGGCTTTCACTACCTCTGGAGATATGTTATTGGAACCAGACCAGAGACTAGGAGTATGATGGAAGCAGGGCCAATGGAAACCAACAGCAACCAACCAAAGCTGGCATCTTCTTTACCCCTGAGCCCAGACAGCCAGTCAGGCTGCCAATAGTGCTCTCTGGGATGTGTCATATCGCACAGCCTAGAGAGACCCAATGGTACTTAGGAGAGAATTGGCCTTCCTTTAAAGCCCTGTCAAGTCCTTCCCTTGGTGGCCAATTTAAAGTAGCTACATCCAAATTTTATTTATCTCTTTGTCCAAGACCAGTGCTTCAGGTGCTAGCAGAGATGGTTTCACTGTAATTCCAAGTGTCTGGTCTTAGCCATCTGACTGAAGCCCAGAGTTTAAGGAGTTGTAGGTGAGTCTGCCCTTTGTCCTTCTTTAGGAATGGTGAATCTTAGAATCACAGAATGCAAGAGTTGGAAAGACTTTTGAAGGAAGGGAAGATGGAGCAGGCAGGATGCTGGCATCCCATCTCCCTACTGCTCTGACTTTAACCAGAGGAGCTGGACTTCACCTATTTTATATTCTGGACTTCTGTAGAAAATCTTGTTTTTAAAAAGGTTCCGCTCTTTGCAAGTGGGAATAAGGAAGGAAAGTGGACTAAAAACACTCTTTATTGTGTAGACAGGAGATAAGAAGATTAAGACACAGAATGGCAAAAAATTTTTCCCAAGGTCACACAGCAAAAAGGTAGGAGAAACAGGGCTTGAATCAGCATTGTTTTTAAAGCTTTCAGTCTGGTGCTTTTTATGCTATTCAAGACTCATGAGGGTATGCATATGTGAATATGTTTGCATCAAAACAAATCATCTAGTTTCCTTGGATCCTCTCTAGTTGCCATTGAGACTCCAGCTTTGAGAATAAGATAAAGCAGAAAGAGCTGCTCCTGGAAATGGAGATATAGGTCCCAGTTCCACCTCTCCTACCAACCAGCTGTATAGACATTCACTCGTTCTCTTTGGCTTTACTTTTACTATTTATAATGGGGAAAGGCTAGGCTAACTGGTTTCTACTTCTATTATTTTAAATGTATCTCCAGAATTTTCTGGACATCCATGCAGCATTCAAAATAACATAGGTCCAATGATCTTGTGATTAGTAAATATGTTATAAACTTTTATTGAGCCAGTCAAATATTTACTGGGCACCGATAAAGTGCCAAGCACTATAACAGATAAGAAGAAAAATTAGTGAAAGCAGAAAACCTATTTCTTTCCCTATAAGCTAGTCTTTCCAGGTTTTCTTTATCATACCCTACAAAATGATCTGAATTGCACATACCTTCTGCATCTCAGTTATATCATTTATTTTGGAGTTACTATCTTATAACTTCATTTCTCTTTATATTTGCAGGTAGCTTTGACCTTGTTAAAAGATAAGCAGACATTCCCAGGAGAGGATAAGAAAACTCTTTCTAGTGATTTTCAGAATTCAGATTCCACATAACCAATCTTGCTTCATCAGTTAAGTTGAGGAAAAGATCATACATCTATTGCAGCTACACCTATAATATGGTCCTGTAGATTGCTCAGACCCTCTGCCAAATTCTTTTAGAGCATTCAAGAAAGAGAACAGGCTCTGCAGTCAATTGGTGATTTAAATCTTGGCTTGGTCACTTGAGTCCTTGATTTGTCATAACCTCAATGAGCTTCTGGTCTATAATAGGTTTCTTTTCGAATTGTTGTAAATTGAACTCATTCAGCAAATATTATTTTATATCTTCTCCGTGTCAGAAACTATAGAAGGTACTGAGCCTATAATGTCTTCCCAGATTTTATAGTTAAGGATACAGACAGAATAAGTCAGCAAAAAAAAGGAAGTACAAAGCGTAATAAGTGTTATGAAGTAAGCCAACATATTGCTGAAAATATTGGCAATAACAAAAGAAAAAGGCATATGGTCAATGTAGCTATTGTTATGTACAAGTATGTGCACTTGGCTTTAAGCAGCACGTGCAATGGAGAACAAACTCTGGATTAGGAATGGAGAGACCTGGATTCAAATCCTGACAGTGCTGATCATTTGTTAAGCAATAAAAATTACTGCTTTTTCTCTCTCCAAAACTTGATGTAACTTATTTCTTTTAATCCTCATACTCTATGAGGTGGTCAGTACTATCATTGTCTTCATTTTACAGTTGAAGGAAATGAAAAGAGGAGATTTACGAGTGATGTGTCAGCTTACCCAAGGCTGCACAGCCTGTGAGGGGGCATGCAGGGTTAGAGACTGGCTCCATCTGACATCAGAGCTCAGCTTTCGATGCCTACAGTTAAGGTAACAGTTGTGGGAATGCTGTGTCAACTCAAAAAAGCTGTTTAAGTGGTGGTGGCTCTCAGACCATGCAAACTATGATATATATTATATATGCACACATATATACATCCATATAAAATATAATATGCAATATATTCATATAGTATATACATTATTATAGTTATCTTTATAAGGACATTTAACACATGCCATATACTCTATATCTGTACTTCCAGATAATTCACATCAAAATAACCAGGTTATTGATGTAGTAATCATATAAAATGATTGGTAATTCACTTTTATCACACTCTAAAAATGTATTAGGCTATATATCATAGACTCTTGGCTTGATATGGCAAAGAATCATGGTGAATCTTGCTAACATATACCTTTGATGATGACCGTGAACGTGAGAAATAAGGGAGCAGGGACTGCTTGTCTGGCCATTTATGGTTTCTTTCCCCTGCTGCACTGCAGAATGAACAGTGCTGTTACATCTCAGGGGAATGTCCATTTCTAAACCTACCTGTCTCAACTCAGATCAGCGATAGCTTTCCTCCTGGCTTTTGAAGCAACTGTCTGGTCTCCTAAGCAGCTTCCACTCCTGCTTGCACACTGGAACACTTCTCTGTTATATTGTTAAACTCATATTTGATGACTAGTTCCCTGTTTACAAAGAAATAATTAAAAATTTAAAAACAAACGAAAGCAAAACTTTTATGTTTTCCCTCTTGCCCATAGGAGAAAAGTCAAGCTCCTTAGCATGATACTTACCCAGCAAATATTTGTTGAGCTCCCACTATGTGCCAGGTAGTGGTGTAGGTGCTTGCAATACTTCAATGAACAAAAGAGACAAAATTCCTACAAATTGGGGTCTTCCTTAAGCTAACATTATAGTAAAGGGAGACAGAAAATCAACTACCAACAACCAATAGGAGAAGGTGATAAGTCCTATAAAAAGAGCAGAACAGGGTAAAGGGGGACAGAAATTTGGAAGTGGAGAGATTAAATATGAATATGTACATACATGTATGCAATTATATATATAGCATATGCAATTATATACATAGTATATGCAATTGTATGTATACATATATATGAAACAATTAAATGTTTTTGCCGTCTTTGCTTTTGCTTTCAAAGATCTCTTACAATTTGCCCAGCTCCCACTGTCTCTCAAAACTAGACTTCTGTTAATCTTCTCTTAACCCTGCTCACCCTGTGCTCCTGCCATGCTGACATTTTTAAGGTGTCTCAAGTACTATGCTCTCCTCTGCTTTTGCAAATGATTTTCCCATCTTTAATATAAAGTTCTCTGAACCAACTGCCACCAACCCCCTCACACACCAAATTTTCATCCTGCTAAAGCCTTTACTCACTGTTGGAACCCTCCTCAAACACATCTCTTGGAAGCCCCCAGCTGCTATGCCCAGGATCCAGGCACTATACAAATACTTCCCACGCACCTGTCACATTGTGCTGTGGTTTATCTGTTTCCTGACTGTCCCACGCCTTATGTTGAACATTTTGAACTTAATAATAATGTTTTGTTACTTTCTACATCATCCACATTTAGCTCTATCAAACATATGGTGCAAGGTTTGTGATCAGTTGATAATATTTGTGCAAAATGAGCACTGGCACTTCCCAGTTTTGAACTTTTTAAAAAAAGATTTATTGTAGAGAGAGATGAGTGCGAGCAGGGAGGGGCAGCAGAGGTAGAGAGAGAGAGAAGCAGACACCCCGCTGAGTGTGGGGCTCAATCTCATGACCCTGAGATCATGGCCTAGCAGAAATCAAGAGTCAGATGCTTAACCAACTGAGCCACCCAGGTGTCCTGAACTTTTATTTTTAACTCCTTTCTTTAATCTCTAAAGGGGATGCCAGTGTTTCAAACTATACGTGTTTCATTCCACTGACTAAAGAAGAAAGAACACCTTGACCCCCGTAAAAGCTGGTCAGAATAAACTATGATGATAAGAAACACAGAATTGCCTCTCTGGGTATTTCAATTTCTGACATATTTATTTTCTTTAAAAAAGGAAAGAAGTATCTAGCATAAATCTAAGTGGCTCAATAATCCAACCACAGTGCTTAGAAGCAAATGAGAAAAAAGGGGTATTTAGTCCAAGTTCTATTAAAAACTTCCTTCAGGAAAGTGGTGGCATTAGCAGTGAAGGTGATGATCTAGACAATGCAAAAATGCCAGTCCTTTCTGAGCTGTCAGTTTTGCATGAACAATGCATCAGAATCAGGATGACAATGATCTCCGAAAGACCCAATAAATGCTGTAGAGAGGAATTCTGCGTTGGATAGAGGTAAGACATTTGCTTTCCAGTGTCTCTTGTGACTCAGGGACTCTATGATTCCATGGCAGAACAAAGTAGTTTCTTCACCTGGATTTTCGCTCCCCAGGAATCTCCCTTTGGGGCTCTGCTGGTAGCAGAGAGAAGATCCATGGCCATGGGTAGGAACATCAGCATGACAACCAATTTCATCCTTTTGGGATTTTCAGAGCATCCAGAACTACAGGTCTTCCTCTTTGTGTTGTTTCTGGGGATCTACTCCATGACTCTGGCTTGGAACCTGGGCCTCATTGTCTTGATCAGGATGGAGTCATGCCTCCATTCTCCCATGTATTTCTTCCTTGGAAACTTGTCCTTTGTTGACATCTCATATACATCCTCCATTGCCCCCAAGATGCTCTGCGACTTCTTCAAGCAGCAGAAGACAATCTCCTTTGTGGGCTGTGCTGCTCAGTTTTTCTTCTTCATTGTCATGGGGGGCACCGAATGCTGTCTCCTGGCGTCTATGGCATATGACTGGTATGCTGCCATCTCCAACCCTCTTCTCTACACAGCCCTCATGTCACCCAGCATCTGTTTGGGGATGGTCATTACAGCATACACTGGAGGGTTGCTCACTGGATTGGTCCAAACAAGCTCCTTATTCCAGTTGCATTTCTGTGGGCCACGAGTCATTAACCACTTTTTCTGTGACCTGCCACCTCTGCTTGTCTTATCTTGCTCTAGTACCTTCCTCAGCCAGATAGTGAACTTTCTGGTTGTGTGTGCAGTTGGTGGGACATCAGCTCTTGTTGTCCTGGTGTCCTATGGCTACATTGTTGCTGCTGTCATGAAAATCCATTCAACCCAAGGGCAGATGAAGGCTTTCAACACCTGTGCCTCTCATCTGACCACAGTGATTCTCTTCTATGGCTCTGGTATCTTCTCATATCTCCATTCTAGTGCTGGCTACTCACAGGACCAAGACAAAGTGGTGTCCATGTTCTATGGAGCTGTGATTCCCATGCTGAATCCCATCATATATAGTCTGCGAAACAAGAAGATCAAAGATGCATTGAAAAAACTCAAGGACAGGAAGAAGCAAATGTCCTCTCTCTGTCTTATAGTTCCTTGAGTTAAAAAAAAACCTTAAGTTCTGCTATATGCAAATAGGCATAATAATAAGTAGGTTACAGAATTTGAGTAATGAAGAAGTTATTTCAAGCAAGATCCCCAACCTACATGTCTACTAGACAATTAGACTCAATAAAGGTTTTTCTTCCCTTTACCTTTCTTGTCATGGACTGATGCAGTTTTTTTTTTTTTTTAAGATTTTATTTATTTATTCATGAGAGACAGAGAGAGAGAGAGGCAGAGGGAGAAGCAGGCTCCCAAGGAGCAGGGAGCCTGTTGTGGGACTCGATCCCAGGATCCTGGGATCATGACCTGAGCCGAAGGCAGACGCTTAACCATCTGAGCCACCCAGGCGCCCCAGGACTGATGCAGTTTTGACTTTGGTCACTTGCAATAGAAAACAAATACTCTTTTTGATGACATTCTTTAGCTTTATGGCATCAGGCACTGGGTCCAGGATGCCATATCTCAGAGCCAGTTGGGTCATAACCCCAGGACCACAAGCATCCACTATGGACCTCTTTACAATATAACACAGCTCATACCAATCCATTCACCACTTGGGACAAGTTTTCTCTTCCCCTTGCCTTGGATTCCTACCTATCCAAGGGTTGATACTGACCAGGATGTCTGACTCTGGTTCAGGAACCTGGGAGCTCTAACTGGTTGGATCTAGCAATGGTTTCTCAGAGCCAGGAGAGCAATAGGATACCTTTAAACTATGTCCGAGATGAATCAATGATCACTTGTGTGGGGTCATGAAGTCCATTGAGCCAGAAATAGGAGCCCAGCAGATCCCAAACTGCGAAGTCACAGTGAGCAAAAAGCAGAGATAAGTTTAAGTAAGAAAATCTAAAGGAGAGTAGAGTGCCAAACGTTTCATTTTCATGACTGAAACCACCCAGTCACTAGGTGGTTTAAGGAATAGGATCAGGGAAGAGAGGCTTCCCCTGGAAACTCTAATTCCATATCTGCTCTCTGGACAGTTCTCACTCTAGGTGCTGTATGGATATTTCCTCTCTGTCCTCACCCCATCCCCAACTAACTTTCACTTTGTGTTCTAGAGTTTTTTATCTTGTCCCCTGTCTCTCTGGAATTTGACCTCAGCCTGTCCCATGAATCTGATATCCCTGCTTTCATTTTTATGCATTATCTCAGAAGGGACTCCACTCCAGGACATGAGATGGGACAACCAAGTCAGTGAGCAGAACTGAACATGGACTTTAAATCGTCTTTGATCCTATTTTACAAGATGGTTCTTGAACAAAGGACAAACATTTCTGAAGTCCTGCTTCTTTAATAATTGTGTATATAAGTGGTGGTGAATCATGACAGCCATCCCTAAGTCATATCAACTTTGGCTATAAATAGTCTTCCTCAAGCCTTCTTTCAATTCATGCTGTTATTTGATCTAGTCTCTGACCACTTGCATTATTTGTAAAGTGTTTCTTGTTCCTTGACTTCTCCAAACCAGGTTAAGAGTTAGAGCAATGTCACAGAAGACTACCTGTTGTATGATTCAATTTACAGGAGATTTCTAGAAAAGACAAACTGTAGAAATGGAAACACATGGGTGGTCACCTAGAGCTGGTGGTGGGAGCAGGCATCAACCATAAATGGGAATGAGGAAACCCTGGGGAGTGTTGGAAGTATTCTAAAACTGGATCATGGAGGGAAGTTTGCTAAAAACTCACCAAACTGTATATTTAAAATGGGTGAATTTTTTTTTATTATTATGTTATGTTAATCACCCTACATTACATCATTAGTTTTTGATGTAGTGTTCCATGATTCATTGTTTGCATATAACACACAGTGCTCCATGCAGAACGTGCCCTCTTTAAGACCCATCACCAGGCTAACCCATCCCCCCAACCCCCTCCCCTCTAGAACCCTCAGTTTGTTTCTCAGAGTCCATAGTCTCTCATGGTTCGTCTCCCCCTCCAATTCCCCCCCCCTTCATTCTTCCCCTCCTGCTATCTTCTTCTTCTTCTTTTTTTTTTTTTTAACATATAATGTATTAGTTTCAGAGGTACAGGTCTGTGATTTAACAGTCTTAAACAATTCACAGTGCTCACCATAGCATATACCCTCCCCAATGTCTATCACCCAGCCGCCCCATCCCTCCCACCCCCCACCACTCCAGCAACCCTGTTTGTTTCCTGAGATTAAGAATTCCTCATATCAGTGAGGTCATATGATACATGTCTTTCTCTGATTGACTTATTTCACTCAGCATAACACCCTCCAGTTCCATCCACATCATTGCAAATGGCAAGATTTCATTCCTTTTGATGGTTGCATAATATTCCATTGTATATATATACCACCTCTTCTTTATCCATTCATCTGTTGATGGATATCTTGGCTCTTTCCACAGTTTGGCTATTGTGGACATTGCTGCTATAAACATCAGGGTGCATGTACACCTTCAGATCCCTACATTTGTATCTTTGAGGTAAATACCCAGTAGTGCAATTGCTGGATCGTATGGTAGCTCTGTTTTCAACTTTGTGAGGAACCTCCATACTGTTTTCCAGAGTGGCTGCACCAGCTTGCATTCCCACCAGCAGTGTAGGAGGGTTCCCTTTCTCTGCATCCCCGCCAAGATCTGTCATTTCCTGACTTGTTAATTTTAGCCATTCTGACTGGTGTGAGGTGGTATCTCATTGAGGTTTTGATTTGGATTTCCCTGATGCCGAGTGATGTGGAGCACTTTTTCATGTGTCTGTTGGCCATTTGGATGTCTTCTTTGCAAAAATGTCTGTTCATGTCTTCTGCCCATTTCTTGATTGGATCATTTGTTCTTTGGGTGTTGAGTTGGATAAGTTCTTTATAGATTTTGGATACTAGCCCTTTATCTGATATGTCATTTGCAAATATCTTCTCCCATTCTGTTGGTTGTCTTTTGGTTTTGTTGACTGTTTCTTTTGCTGTGCAAAAGCTTTTTATCTTGATGAAGTCCCAATAGTTATTTTTGTCCTTGCTTCCCTTGCCTTTGGCGATGTTTCTAGGAAGAAGTTGCTGCGGCTGAGGTCAAAGAAGTTGCTGCCTGTGTTCTCCTTTAGGATTTTGATGGACTCCTGTCTCACATTTAGGTCTTTCAACCACTTTGAGTCTATTTTTGTGTGTGGTGTAAGGAAATGGTCCAGTTTCATTCTTCTGCATGTGGCTGTCCAATTTTCCCAACACCATCTGTTGAAGAGACTGTCTTTTTTCCATTGGACATTCTTTCCTGCTTTGTCAAAGATGAGTTGACCATAGAGTTGAGGGTCCATTTCGGGGCTCCCTGTTCTGTTCCATTGATCTATGTGTCTGTTTTTGTGCCAGTACCATACTGTCTTGATGATGACAGCTTTGTAATAGAGCTTGAAGTCCGGAATTGTGATGCCGCCAGCTTTGCTTTTCTTTTTCAACTTTCCTCTGGCTATTTGGGGTCTTTTCTGGTTCCATACAAATTTTAGGATTATTTGTTCCATTTCTTTGAAAAAAGTGGATGGTATTTTCATGGGGATTGTATTGAATGTGTAGATTGCTCTAGGTAACATTGACATCTTCACAATATTTGTTCTTCCAGTCCATGAGCATGGAACATTTTTCCATTTCTTTGTGTCTTCCTCAGTTTCTTTCATGAGTATTTTATAGTTTTCTGAGTACAGATTCTTTGCCTCTTTGGTTAGATTTATTCCTAGGTATCTTATGGTTTTGGGTGCAATTGTAAATGGACTCGACTCCTTAATTTCTCTTTCTTCTGTCTTGTTGTTGTATAGGAATGCCACTGATTTCTGTGCATTGATTTTATATCCTGCCACTTTACTGAATTCCTGTATGAGTTCTAGCAGTTTTGGGGTGGAGTCTTTTGGGTTTTCCACATAAAGTATCATATCATCTGCAAAGAGTGAGAGTTTGACTTCTTCTTTGCCGATTTGGATGCCTTTTATTTCTTTTTGTTGTCTGATTGCTGTGGCTAGGACTTCTAATACTATGTTGAATAGCAGTGGTGATAGTGTACATCCCTGCGTGTTCCTGACCTTAGGGGGAAAGCTCTCAGTTTTTCCCCATTGAGAATGATATTCGCTGTGGGTTTTTCATAGATGGTTTTTATGATATTGAGGTATGTACCCTCTATCCCTATACTCTGAAGAGTTTTGATCAAGAAACGTTGCTGTACTTTGTCAAATGCTTTTCCTGCATCTATAGAGAGGATCAGATGGTTCTTGTTCTTTCTTTTATTCATGTATTGTATCACATTGATTGATTTGTGGATGTTGAACCAACCCTGCAGCCCAGGGATAAATCCCACTTGGTCATGGTGAATAATCCTTTTAATTTACTGTTGGATCCTATTGGCTAGTATTTTGGTGAGAATTTTTGCATCCATGTTCATCAAGGATATTGGTCTGTAATTCTCCTTTTTGATGGGGTCTTTGTCTGGTTTGGGGATCAAGGTAATGGTGGCCTCATAAAACGAGATTGGAAGTTTTCCTTCCATTTCTATTTTTTGGAACAGTTTCAGAAGGATAGGTATTAATTCTTCTTTAAATGTTTGGTAGAATTCCCCTGGGAAGCCATCTGGCCCTGGGCTTTTGTTTGTTGGGAGATTTTTGATGACTGCTTCAATTTCCTTAGTGGTTATAGGTCTGTTCAGGTTTTCTGTTTCCTCCTGATTCAGTTTTGGTAGTTGATACATCTCTAGGAATGCATCCATTTCTTCCAGATTATCTAATTTGCTGGCATAGAGTTGCTCATAATATATTCTTATAATTGTCTGTATATCTTTGGTGTTGGTTGTGATCTCTCCTCTTTCATTCATGATTTTATTTATTTGGGTCCTTTCTCTTTTCTTTTTGATAAGTCTGGCCAGGGGTTTATCAATCTTATTAATTCTTTCAAAGAACCAGCTCCTAGTTTCGTTGATGTGTTCTACTGTTCTTTTGATTTCTATTTCATTGATTTCTGCTCTGATCTTTATTATTCCTTTTCTCCTGCTGGGTTTAGGCTTTATTTGCTGTTCTTTCTCCAGCTCCTTTAGGTGTAGGGTTAGGTTGTGTATTTGAGACCTTTCTTGTTTCTTGAGAAAGGCTTGTATTGCTATATACTTTCCTCTTAGGACTGCCTTTGCTGCATCCCAAAGATTTTGAACAGTTGTGTTTTCATTTTCATTGGTTTCCATGAATTTTTTAAATTCTTCTTCAATTTCCTGGTTGGCCCATTCATTCTTTAGTAGGATGCTCTTTAGCCTCCATGTATTTGAGTTCTTTCCGACTTTCCTCTTGTGATTGAGTTCTAGGTTCAAAGCATTGTGGTGTGAAAATATGCAGGGAATGATCCCAATCTTTTGGTACCGGTTGAGACCTGATTTGTGACCTAGGATGTGATCTATTCTGGAGAATGTTCCATGTGCAGTAGAGAAGAATGTGTATTCTGTTGCTTTGGGATGGAATGTTCTGAATATATCTGTGAAGTCCATTTGGTCCAGCGTGTCATTTAAAGTCTTTATTTCCTCATTGATCTTTTGCTTAGGTGATCTGTCCATTTCAGTGATGGGGGTGTTAAAGTCCCCCACTATTATTGTACTGTTGTCGATGTGTTTCTTTGCTTTTGTTATTAATTGCCTTATATAATTGGCTGCTCCCATGTTAGGGGCATAGATATTTATAATTGTTAGATCTTCTTGTTGGATAGACCCTTTAAGTAGGCTATAGTGTCCTTCCTCATCCCTTATTACAGTCTTTGGTTTAAAATCTATTTTGTCTGATATAAGGATTTCCACCCCAGCTTTTCTTTGGTGTCCATTAGCATGGTAAATGGTTTTCCACCCCCTCACTTTCAATCTGGAGGTGTCTTTGGGTCTAAAATGAGTCTCTTGCAGACAGCATATCGATGGGTCTTGTTTTTTTTTATTCCTCTGATAGCCTGTGTCTTTTGATTGGGGCATTTAGCCCATTTACATTCAGGGTAACTATTGAAAGATATGAATTTAGTGCCATTGTATTGCCTGTAAGGTGAATGTTACTGTATATTGTCCCTGTTCCTTTCTGGTCTATGTTGCTTTTAGGCTCTCTCTTTGCTTAGCAGACCCCTTTCAATATTTCTTGTAGGGCTGGTTTCGTGTTTGCAAATTCCTTTAGTTTTTGTTTGTCCTGGAAGCTGTTTATCTCTCCTTTTATTTTCAATGACAGCCTAGCTGGATATAGTATTCTTGGCTGCATACTTTTCTCATTTAGTACTCTGAATATATCATGCCAGTCCTTTCTGGCCTGCCAGGTCTCTGTGGATAGGTCTGTTGCCAATCTAATGTTTCTACCATTATAGGTTACATATCTCTTCTCCTGAGCTGCTTTCAGGATTTTCTGTCTCTGAGACTCGTAAGTTTTACTATTAGATGTCGGGGTGTTGACCTATTTTTATTGATTTTGAGAGGGGTTCTCTGTGCCTCCTGGATTGTGATGGCTGTTTCCTTCCCCAAATTAGGGAAGTTCTCTGCTGTAATTTGCTCCAATATACCATCTGCCCCTCTCTCTCTCTTTCTTCTTCTTCTTCTGGGATCCCAGTTATTCTAATGTTGTTTCATCTTATGGTATCGCTTATCTCTCGAATTCTGCCCTCGTGATCCAGTAGTTGTTTATCTATCTTTTTCTCAGCTTCTTTATTTCCCATCATTTGGTCTTCTATATCACTAATTCTCTCTTCTGCCTCATTTATCCTGGCAGTTAGAGCCTCCATTTTTTATTGCACCTCATTAATAGCCTTTTTGAATTTGACTTGGTTAGATTTTAGTTTTTTATTTCTCCAGAAAGGGTTTCTCTAATAATTTCCATGCTTTTTTCAAGCCCAGCTAGTATCTTTAAGATCGTCATTCTGAACTTTAGTTCCGACATCGTACTAATGTCCATATTGATTAGGTCCCTGGCAGTCGGTACTGCTTCTTGTTCTTTTTGTTGAGGTGATTTTTTTCCATCTTGTCATTTTGTCCAGAGGAGAACAGATGAATGAGAGAACAAAATGCTAACAGGGTAACAATGTCCCCAGAAAATATATACTAAACAAATCAGAAAAGACCTGAAACCGAGGGGGAAAGAAAGGGAAAGAAAGCAAAAGGAAAAAAAAGAAAGATAAAAACAAACAAAAACAAAACAGAACAAAAAAACCAGAATATGATCAAATATGATCAGGCTGGTGCATAGATCAGTGCCACACACTAGATTTGGGGTGTATTTTGGTCTGTTAGAAGAAACTGCCTCCCAAAATTTTAAAGAAAGAAAAACATATATGTACAAAAATAAGGTTTAATAAGACGAAGGGATGGAATATGACTGTAAAGATGAAAATTATAAAAGATTTTATAAAAGGAATTGATAAGATAAGAAGTTGGTTGAAAAAAGAAAGAAGAGGATTTAAAAAAAAAAAGAGAGAATGTGATCAGGCAGGAGACTAGAACAAAGCCATATACTAGAGATTTAGGGTATATTTTGATCTGTTAGAAGAAACTGTATCTCAAAATTTTAAAGAGAGAACAACTTATATATATATACCAAAAATAAGGGTAACTACTATGAAGGGATAGAATATGACTCTAAAAATGAAAAATAAAAAAATTTTTTAAAAAGGGGATTGATAAGATGTTGGTTGAAAAAGGGGAAAAGAGGGGCGCCTGGGTGGCTCAGTCATTAAGTGTCTGCCTTGGGCTCAGGTCATGGTCCCAGGGTCCTGGGATTGAGCCCCACATTGGGCTCCCTGATTGGTGGGAAGCCTTCTTCTCCCTCCCCCACTCCCCCTGCTTGTGTTCCCTCTCTTGCTGTGTCTCTCTCAGTCAAATAAATAAATAAAATCTTTAAAAAAAAAAAAAAGGAAAAATAAAAATTAAAGAAAAAGTTAAAAAAAATTAACTTTGAAAGACTACAGAATCATGGTAAAAAAAGCCATGGATTCTATGTGCAGTATTCCCCTAGCGCAGGAGTTCTGCCATTCTCACTGATCGGTAAACTTGGTTTGGCTGGCTGTTCTTGCTGATCTTCCGGGGGAGGGGCCTGTTGCTGTGGTTTCCAAATGTCTTTGCCGGAGGCAGAATTGCCCTGCCCTTGCCCTGTCTGGGCTAAGTCATCTGCTCGGGTTTGCTCTCGGGAGCTTTTGTTCCCTGCAAGCTTTCCGTACAGCTTTGGAGGCGGAGAGTGAAAATGGCAGCCTCCCAATCTCTGCCCCAGAGGAGCCGAGAACTCGGGGCCCCGCTCCTCAGTGCGCACCCAGAGAAAAGCCGTCAGTCACTCCCGTCTCCCCAGTCTCTGGTCGCACTCTGTGCTCACCCAGCGTGTGACCGAGCATTTCTATCTCTGGCACACGACTCCATGTGGAGTCTCCAAACCCAGCAGATCCCTGCGGTGCGCTTCCACGCCGCTCCTCCCGGGGTAGGAAGGTGAGTCTCCCCAGATCTGCTGCTTGTTGGGTCCCTGCTGGAGGAGCAGTGGCCCGACTGTGCCGCAGATCACGATTTATGGCAACCCTGAGCTGAGAGCCAGCGCCTCGGCTCCGTCTCTGCAGCCGGCTTCCCCACTCCAATACCTGGGAGCTCTGCTGCACTCAGGCACCCCCGGTCTTTCTGTGACCCCAAGGGTCCTGAGACCACACTGTCCCAGCAAGGGTTCCATCCCCTGCTTAGCCACTGGAGCGACGTCCCTCAGCAGAGCTGACTTCTAAAAGTTCCGATTTTGTGCTCCGCTACTCTATCATTTGCCAGAAGCGGCCGACGGAGGCCCCCTCCCCTGCCGTCTATCCTCCCGAATATCACCTCGGATTCATTTCTCCACACGTCCTACCTTCCAGAAAGTGGTTGCTTTTCTGTCCATAGAATTGCTGCTATTTTCTTTGATCTCCTGTTGAGTTCGCAGGTGTTCAGAATGGTTTGATCCCTATCTAGCTGAATTCCTGGGACCAGATGAAATTTAGGTCTCCTACTCCTCTGCCATCTTGCTCCCCCCACCTACCCTCAAAATGGGTCAATTTTAATGCATGTGAATTGTGCCTCAATAAAGCTTTTAAAAATAAGTGATAAACTATAGAAAAAACAACAACAACAACAAAACCCCCAGGAAACCAATGCTGTTAGCTGGGTTTGGAGAGAAGAACAAAAACATGTATTATCCGATATTTATGCATTAGGATAGTGAGAAACAGTGATGTGGCCGATGTCACACAGCTAGTAAGTGACAGAACCCAGTCACTAACCTCAACTCTTTGGCCCCAAACCCATGCTGCTGACCCCTCCACTAAGCGACCTTTTTTCCCTGTTGTGCGACCTGCCTCCAGTCAGCCCCGCTGTGGACAGAGCCATCATGAGGGATTCCACTCACATTGTGATGTGACCAGAATGTTCATCTGAATGACATGTAAGCAAGAGACAATCTGAGGCCTGATGTCCTTGGACAGTTCACTTAAGTTGCTGTTGTTACTCTCTGTGAGTGTGGTGTGCTCGGGTTTATTTGGTGCTTTTTGTATATTGCTCATCTGGCAGAGAATTACTACTCTACAGGTTCCCACAGATGGCTTTATATTCCATTGCTATTATATATTGGTTTTGAACAAGAAAAAAAAAAAGAGTTACAGCAATGTGTCCCATCACATCTTCTATTTCTACCAGCACCTGTGACGCTTTCTTATTTTTTCTTGTTCAGTTATTAGTCTTCTCTCTGAGTTGTTAACATCTGTGTAAACTGCTTTCCATTAAAACATAAGACATGACTGGGGCAAACTATGTGCTTAATACATATTTGTTTAATAAATGAATAAAATCCAAATTCACTTGGCAGATAATTTTGAGATTTTATGCCAAAGGAAGGGAATTAACACTTAATAGATGCTTATTATATGCCAGGCATTGTGCCCAGCAGTTTTTAAAAATTCTGTTTCAATTCTTTTTTTTTAAGATTTATTTATTTATTTTAGAGAAAGGGAGAGAGAGAGCAGGGGGAGGGGCAGAGGGAGAGAGAAATCCTCTCACTGAGTGCTGAGCCTGACATGGGGCTCGTCCCAGGACCCTGAGACCATGATCCGAACCAAAATCAAGAGCTGGATGCTCTACCAACTGAGCCATCCAGGTGACCCAAAATTCTGTTTTAGTTCTATAACATATGCACAGATTCCTTGCTGAAAAAAAGATTATAACACTAGAGGTAAGAAAATGTCTGCTTTGACCATAGTTCTCGGTTTTAGTTCCTTCCTGCACTCTCCAAGAGGTAATGACTATTATGTTAGTATGTAAATTTACAGGTTTTTGCATATTCATATACATACCAATATATAATATTGCTTTACGTGGTTCTGTGTGTATTTACATAAATGGTATCATACTGAATGATCCTTCCATACCCTGTTTTTTTTTTTCACTCAACATTATTCCTTGGAGCTCTTTCCATGGTAGACATTTAAATCTACCTTAATCTTTTAAGTTATTTCACAGAATTGTCACACCAAAATTCATGTAATTACTCTGCATTGATGGACATTTAAGTAGTTTCCAGTTCTTCTTAGTTTATTACAAATAGTGTTGCAATATACGTGCTTATACATACCTCTTTGTGCTAATAACCAATTTTTCTTGTAGAAACAGAGAAACTAAATCACTATTTATAGGGTTTGTCTATTTTTAAACTTTAATAGACACTGCCAAACTCTCTCTAAAGTGGCTACCAATGGATATTCCTGCCAATAACATTCTAAGGCACCTGCCTCCTCATACCCTTGATGCAGGACGATATTAACAAAACTTTCCTACCTGATAACCTCTTTATATGTATTCTTTTAATCCTTAAAATTATCTTGTTAGATAAGATTGTTTATTTTTTCCATTTACATACAATGTTCTACATACCATATAAAGACTATATACACCTTTTTTTTCAGTTCTTACAACCACATATAAACACAAAATAGGGGTTTTATCTTTTTTATTTTTATTTTTTTAAATTTTATTATGTTATGTTAGTCACCATACATTACATCATTAGTTTTTGATGTAGTGATCCACGATCCATTGTTTTCGTATAACACCCAGTGCTCCATGCAGTACGTGCCCTCCTTAATACCCATCACTGGGCTAACCAATCCCCCCTCCCCCCTCCCCTCTAAAACCCTGTTTGTTTCTCAGGTCCATAGTCTCTCATGGTTCATCTCTCCCTCCAATTCCCCCCCCCCCATTTTTCCCTTCCTTCTCCTAATGTCCTCCATGTTATTCCTTATGTTCCACAAATAAGTGAAACCATATGATAATTGACTTTCTCTGCTTGACTTATTTCACTTAGCATAATCTCCTCCAGTCCCATCCATGTTGATGTAAAAGTTGGGTATTCATCTTTTCTGATGGCTGAGTAATATTCCATTGTGTATATGGACCACATCTTCTTTATCCATTCATCTGTTGAAGGGCATCTCGGCTCTTTCCACAATTTGGCTATTGCGGACATTGCTGCTATGAACATTGGGGTGCGTATGGCCCTTCTTTTCACTACATCTGTGTCTTTGGGGTAAATACCCAGGAGTGCAATTGCTGGGTCATAGGGTAGCTCTATTTTTAACTCTTTGAGGCACCTCCACACTGTTTTTCAAAGTGGCTGCACCAACTTGCATTCCCACCAACAGTGTAAGAGGATTCCCCTTTCTCCACAACCTCTCCAACATTTGTTGTTTCTTTCCCTGTCCATTTTTGCCATTCTAACTGGTGTAAGGTGGTATCTCAGTGTGGTTTTGATTTGGATTTCCCTGATGGCTAATGATGATGAACATTTTTTCATGTGTCTGTTAGCCATTTGTATGTCTTCTTCAGAGAAGTGTCTTTTCATATCTTCTGCCCACTTTTTGACTTGATTATTTGTTTTTTGGGTGTTGAGTTTGAGAAGTTCTTTATAGATCTTGGATACCAGCCCTTTATCTGTAGTGTCATTTGCAAATATCTTCTCCCATCTTGTGGGTTGCCTCTTTGTTTTATTGACTATTTCCTTTGCTGTGCAGAAGTTTTTTATCTTGATGAAGTCCCAAAAGTTCATTTTTGCTTTTGTTTCACTAGGTTTTGGAGATGTATCTTGAAAGAAGTTGCTGTGGCGGATGTCAAAGAGGTTACTGCCTATGTTCTCCTCTAGGATTTTGATGGATTCCTGTCTCACATCGAGGTCTTTCATCCACTTTGAGTTTATCTTTGTGAATGGTGTTAGAAAACGGTTGAGTTTCATTCTTTTGCATGTGGCTGTCCAATTTTCCCAGCACCATTTATTGAAGAGACTGTCTTTTTTCCATTGCATGTTTTTTCCTGCTTTGTCAAAGATTATTTGACCATAGAGTTGAGGGTCCATATCTGGGTTCTCTATTCTGTCCCGTTGGTCTATATGTCTGTTTTTGTGCCAGTACCATGCTGTCTTGGTGATCACTGCTTTGTAATATAGCTTGAAATCAGGCAACGTGATGCCCCCAGCTTTGTTTTTCTTTTTCAACATTTCCTTCGTGATTCGGGGTCTTTTCTGATTCCATACAAATTTTAAGATTATTTGTTCCAGCACTTTGAAAAATGTCATTGGAATTTTGATCGGGATGGCATTGAAGGTATAGATTGCTCTGGGTAGCATAGACATTTTAACAATGTTTATTCTTCTGATCCATGAGCATGGAATATTTTTCCATCTTTTTGTGTCTTCTTCAATTTCTTTCATGAGTGTTTTGTAGTTCCTAGAGTATAGATCCTTTACCTCTTTGGTTTGGTTTATTCCGAGGTATCTTATGGTTTTTGGTGCTATTGTAAATGGAATTGTTTCTTTAATTTCTTTTTCTACAGTTGCGTTATTAGTGTACAAGAAAGCAACTGATTTCTGTGCATTGATTTTGTATCCTGCCACATTACTGAATTGCTGGATGAGTTCTAGTAATTTGGGGGTGGAGTCTTTTGGGTTTTCCACATAGAGTATCATGTCGTCTGCGAAAAGAGAGAGTTTGACTTCTTCTGTGCCAATTTGAATACCTTTTATTTCTTTTTGTTGTCTGATTGCTGTTGTTAGGACTTCTAGTACTATGTTGTACAACAGTGGTGAGAGTGGGCACCCTTGACGTGTTCCTGATCTTAAGGGAAAGGCTCTCAGCTTTTCCCCATTGAGGATGATATTCGCTGTGGGTTTTTCATAGATGGATTTTATGAGCTTGAGGAATGTTCCCTCTATCCCTATACTCTGGAGAGTTTTAATCAGGAAAGGATGTTGTATTTTGTCAAATGATTTTTCTGCATCATTTGAGAGGACCATATGGTTCTTCTCCCTCTTATTAATGTGTTCTATCACAGTGATTGATTTGTGAATGTTGAACCACCCTTGCATCCCGGGGATAAATCCCACTTGGTCGTGGTGGATGATCCTTTTAATGTATTGTTGGATCCTATTAGCTAGGATTTTGTTGAGGATTTTGGAATCCATATTCATCAGGGATATCGGTCTGAAATTCTCCTTTTTGATGGGGTCTTTACCTGGTTTGGGGATTAAGGTAATGCTGGCCTCATAGAATGAGTTTGGAAGTTTTCCTTCTGTTTCTATTTTTTGAAACAGCTTCAGGAGAATAGGTATTATTTCTTCTTTGAATGTTTGGTAGAATTCCTCAGGGAATCCATCAGGCCCTGGACTCTTGTTTTTTGGGAGGGTTTTGATCACTGCTTCAATCTTGTTACTGGTTATTGGCCTATTCAGGTTGTCAGTTTCTTCCTATTTCAGTCTTGGCAGCTTATAGGTTTCCAGGAAGGCCTCCATTTCATCCAGATTGCTCAGTTTATTGGCATATAGTTGTTGATAATAATTTCTAATAATTGTTTCTATTTCCTTGGTGTTAGTGGTGATCTCTCCCCTTTCATTCATAATTTTATTAATTTGGGTCCTTTCTCTCTTCTTTTGGATAAGTCTGGCCAGTGGTTTATCAATCTTATTAATTCTTTCAAAAAACCAACTTCTAGTTTCATTGATCTGATCTACTGTGTTTCTGGTTTCTAATTTATTGATTTCTGCTCTAATTTTAATTATTTCTCTTCTAATGCATCGTTTGTTGCTTTTCCTCTAGTTCTTTAAGGTGTAGAGTTAGTTGGTGAATTCGGGATTTTTCTATTTTTTTGAGTGAGGCTTGGGTGGCTATGTATTTCCCCCTTAGGACCGCCTTTGCAGTATCCCATAGGTTTTGGACCGATGTGTTTTCATTCTCATTGATTTCCATAAATTGTTTAAGTTCTTCTTTGATTTCTTGGTTGACCCAAATATTCTTGAGCAGAGTGGTCTTTAGCTTCCAAGTGTTTGAATTTCTTCCAAATTTTTTCTTGTGATTGAGTTCCAGTTTTAGAGCATTATGGTCTGAGAATATGCAGGGAATAATCTCAATCTTTTGGTATCAGTTGAGACCTGATTTGTGACCCAGTATATGGTCTATTCTGGAGAAAGTTCCATGTGCGCTTGAGAAGAATGAGTATTCTGTCGTTTTAGGGTGGAATGTTCTGTAAATATCTATGAGGTCCATCTGGTCCAATGTATCATTCAAAGCTCTTGTTTCCTTGTTGATTTCCTGCTTCGATGATCTGTCCATTGCTGAGAGTGGAGTATTGAGGTCTCCTACAATTAACGTATTGTTATCAATATGACTCTTTATTTTGGTTAACAGTTGGCTTATGTAGATGACTGCTCCCATGTTGGGGGCATAGATATTTACAATTGTTAGATCTTCCTGTTGGACAGATCCTTTAAGAATGATATAGTGTCCTTCTGTGTCTCTTATTACAGACTTTAGTTTAAAATCTGATTTGTCTGATAAAAGAATTGCTACCCCAGCTTTCTTTTGAGGTCCGCTGGCATGGAAGATGGATCTCCATCCCTTCACTTTCAGTCTGGATGTCTTTTTAGGTTCAAAATGAGTCTCTTGTAGACAGCATATGGATGGGTCCTGTCTTTTTATCCAATCTGCAACCCTGTGCCATTTTATGGGAGCATTTAGGCCATTCACGTTGAGAGTGATTATTGAAAGATATGAATTAATTGTCATTATGTTGCCTGTGAAGACATTGTTTTTATCCATTTTCCCTGTAAATTTCTGTTGTAGATCACTCCTGGGGTCTTTCTCCTTTTATAGAACCCCCCCTTAATATTTCTTGCAGGGCCTGCTTAGTGGTCACATATTCTTTCAACTTCTGCTGGTCGTGGAAGCTCTGCATCTCTCCCTCCATTCTAAATGACAGCCTTGCCGGATAAAGTATTCTTGGCTGCATGTTCTTCTCATTTAGTACCCTGAATATGTCTTGCCAGGCCTTTCTGGCTTGCCAGGTCTCTGTGGATAGGTCTGACGTTATTCTGATGTTCCTCCCTCTGTATGTAAGGAATCTCTTCCCCCTAACTGCCCTTAAGATGGTTTCCTTGGTTCTAAGATTTGTAAGTTTTACTATTACATGCCGGGGTGTTGGCCTGTTTCCCTTGGTCTTAGGAGGTGTCCTCTCTGCCTCTAGGACTCGAATGTTTGTTTCATTCCCCAGAGTAGGGAAGTTCTCAGCTACGATTTGCTCAAATACATCTTCTAGCCCTCTCTCTCTCCAGTCCCTCCGGGATTCCAATTATTCTGACATTGGAACACCTCATGGTGTCACTTATTTCTCTGATTCTATTTTCATGGATTCTGAGTTGTTTTTCCCTGGCCTCCTCTTTTCCCTTTTTATCTATTATACTGTCTTCCAGATCGCTTATTCTCTCTTCTGTCTCAGTTACCCTAGCTGTTAGATTATCTAGATTGGATTGGATCTCATTGATAGCATTTTTAAGTTCTGCCAATTCACCTTTTATTTCTGCCCTTAGAGACTCTATGTTGCCATTAATTGATTTCTCCATTCTAGCCATTGTCTTCACAATTGCTAGCCTGAATTCCATCTCCGACATCTTGGTTATATCTGCATCCATTTGTAAATCTGCAGCATAAGTCATAATCTCTGAGTCTTTTCTTTTTGGGGGCTCCTCCTCCTAGTCATTCTGTTGATGGGTGTTTGAGGGAATGTATAGAGTCTAAATTATTGACCAGAACCCAAGCAAGATGCACCTGTTTTCTTGGGACCTTAGGGTTGCTGGCCTCTTGTTTTCCCAGCCTGTCTTCTGGGGGAGGGGCCTGCCGCACTGTTACTCAGGCAACTCTGTTTGGGCGGAGTTGCCCTGCGCCCCTGTGGTGGGGGATGGGCTCAGCGGGAATCAGTCTTTGGGGCTTTTGTTCTCTGGCGCCTTTCCCTGGCGGCTTTCCGCGTCTCTTCCGCAAGTCAGAGCAGAAGAGACCGTTTCCAACCCTCTGCCTCTGAGCAGAGACCGCAGTCTGTTCTTCAGTGAGCCCTCCAGGCCACACCGTCTCCGTTTCTGTCCGTGCTGCTATAAACTGCAGCGGCCTGGGTCATGCGCCCCTCTGCAGTGCTCCCAGTTCTGCCTCCAGGTCGGGGCATGTCTCTGCCCTTTGTGCTTCTAAAACCGCCAGCCGCTCCCAGTTGGCGCGCGCAACTCTGCCACTTGGGGTCCTGTCCCGGGGGCTGCAGTTCGCGTGCGTGTGACTCCGCCGCTCGGGGTTTCCACCCTGGAGGTTGCAGTTCACCGGCGGGACCCCGGCACACCGGGTTTCCGTCTCGGAGGCTGCAGTTCGCGTGTGCGCGAGTGTTGCTCCGGGTTTCGGGGGGGGGGGGGCTGCAGTTCGTGTGCGCGACCCCACTGGTCTGGTTTTCCACCCTGGGGGCTGCCCTAAAGTCCTTTCCCGGCGCTACCGGTCTGCGAGTCTGTGCCCGTCTGCAGCGCACGAGGCTGTCACTCACCGGCGATGTAGGATCCCCACGTCCAGGCACCCTCCCGCTGCCATTTATCCTCCGATATCTGCTTGCAGAATCACAGCTCTCCGCTTCCTACCTCAAAACCAACCACCTGCAATATTCTGTTTGTAGAGATCTAGATCTTCTTACATCTCGGGCTGGTTTCATGGGTGCTCAGAGTGGTCTGGTAGATATCCAGCTCAATTCCGGGGACCAGTTGAAATAGGGTCCCCTACTTCTCCGCCATCTTTCCCCCCTCCAAAATAGGGGTTTTAACATAAGAAATGAAATATTCAAGTCTCGGGAAGGAGGTCAAGTAAACACAAAGACACACACTAACAAGTGAGGGAGATCCTAAATGCATATCTACATGACACTAAGACATTAATTGAAAATACATGTTCTCACATGTATGTTTGGCATTGTTCAGAAATGAAGAAGAAAAAATTTTTTAAAAGATTTTATTTATTTATTTGACAGAGAGAGACTCAGTGAGAGAGGGAACACAAGCAGGGGGAGTGGGAGAGGGAGAAGCAGGCTTCCCGGTGAGCAGGGAGCCCGATGCGGGGCTCCATCCCAGGACCCTGGGATCATGACCTGAACTGAAGGCAAACACTTAATGACTGAGCCACCCAGGCGCCCCTGAAGAAGGAAATATTAAAGCAAATTCTGTCAAAAACCATTTTCTCAAGTCATGCATAGTTTAAGTGCAGAAAAAAAAAAGCAGAACTGGCTTCTGTTAAATAGTTATGGCCAGTTTTGATAAGATCATCACTTATGTTATATACCAAGAATGACAAGCTTTATTTAAAACAGGATTATTCAAAAATGGGTTTCTCAGTGGGACAGTTTTATAACTGGTTTTATTCTCAAATGACTTGAAACAAGAGAGAAACAAAAACGTTAAAACAAAAACAGAATGGAATTGGTAACGAATCCATAATGCTTTTCAAAGGTAACAGTAGTGATCACGCTCCATCCCAACTTAGAGCATTTGCATCTAGATTTAGATAAAGAAATGCCCAGTTGTGTTGTAGTCTCTGATGAAGGAGAACAGTCTCGAGTAACAATATCAAGACATTGGGGTCAAGGGGATGATAAGGGAGGAGGATTGATGTTTAAAGTCTATCCCTGGATTAAGCCAGATAAGAAGAGAGACAATATTGTATCAGCATCCACATTGAATTGTTTCTACTGGAGGACTCTAGAAGAAATATACCAACAAGTGCCTTCATAGCAACAATTTTTCTGTATTCCCCCTGTCAACACTGTGAATTATATCACTGAACATGGAAACATGAATTCTGTCTACACTGGTTGCTGAAAAGTTATGAGCAAAATCTGTGACTCATCTGTGGTAAGAATTTGGGTCACCTGCCATGCACTCTTATTCTTATTCCTGGTTCTCTTCTGTATTCCTGCTTTGTGTCTCTCACCATTCTTTATTCTATTACCATGTATATTTTATATATCTCTGCAAAGTGTTTGCTCAAATATTTGGGAGCAAAGTAGAATATAAAAATGTCTAAGAGTTTGCTTTACACACCAGGTTGGTGCATTTAAACAATTTTTTAAATTTAAACTCAATTTAGGTAACATATACTGTATTATTAGTTTTGGGGGTAGAATTTAGTGGTTCATCAGTTGCATATAACACCCAGTGCTCATTACATCAAGTGCCCTCCTAATGCCCATCACCCAATTACCCCAAGCCCCACCCACCTCCCCTCCAGCAACCCTCAGTTTGTTTCCTACAGTTAAGAGTCTCTTATGGTTTGCCTCCCTCTCTGTTTTTATCTTATTTTATTTTTCTTTCCTTCCCCTATGTTCATCTGTTTTGTTTCTTACATTCCACATATGAGTGAAATCATATGGTGTTTGTCTTTCTGTGACTGACTTACTTTGCTCAGCATAATACCCTCTACTTTCATCCATGTCCTTGCAAGTGGCAAGATTTCATTCTTTTTGATGGCTGAGTAATATTCCATTATGTGTGTGTGTGTGTGTGTGTGTGTGTGTGTGTGTGTATGCCACATCTTCTTTATCCATTAATCTATTGATGGACATCTGGGCTCTTTCCACAGTTTGGCTATTGTGGACATTGCTGCTATGAACATTGGGGTGCAGGTGCCCCTTCTTTTCATTACATCTGTATCTTTGGGGTAAATACCTAGTAGTGTAACTGCTAGGTCATAGGGTAGCTCTATTTTTAACTTCTTGCGGAACCTCCATTCTGTTTTCCAGAGTGGCTGCACCAGCTTGCATTCCCTCCAATAGTGTAGGAGGGTTCCCCTTTCTCCCCATCCTCACCAACGTGTCGTTTCCTGACTTGTTAATTTTAGCCATTCTGACTATTGTGAGGTGGTATCTAATTGTGGTTTTGATTTGGATTTCCCTGATGCCAAGTGATGTTGAGCATTTTTACCTTGTGCTCCTAGACCAACCCAGTCAAGAAATGGGTTGGTGCATTAGTCATGTAGGTCGCTGATGTCTCTGACCTCTGCTCCAATCCCACCCTTGTTCCTACTCTATAGTCAATCTCGACCTCTTTCCCATAATTCTCCAGGTTCCCTCTCAGGCTCTGTCTCTGTCTCTCTCTGAGCCTCTGTGTATCTCTCTCTCTGTCTTGGAGGACCATCCCGACCCCCTAGTCCAAGCTGAGGCCCTCCCAAATGTCCTCTTAGCCCTCCATACTGCCCTTTCATACAATTCATCATTGTTCAATGTCTGTCTTCCCATTAGACTACAATCTCCACGGCTAAGCAAGTGGTGCCTAACACATACTCTGTGCACAATAGATTTTTGTGAGTACATTAATCATACGCCTGTATCTCAGAAAGTTTTTAGAGCTGTAAGTGACCTACCAGTGACTAATCTGTTCCATTCCCCTCTTTGCACAAATAAAGACTTGAAGCTCTGGGGGTGACATGATTTGCTAACGGCTCCCAGTTGGTTAGTGAAAGCACCCCCTTTACAGTCCAGTAGCCTTCCAAGCACTCCACAACAGCTGGTGGTGGCCTGTCAACAGCTTCTCCAAGATGAGGTGAAACTGCTCTAACCAAGAACGCAGTGTAGGATCTTTCCTTCACAGTTTGGCAACTCTGACTTCCTGTTTTCAGGGAAATCATGCCACTCAGTTCTGTTGTGTGAATTTCATGGCTGAGAAACTTTCCTCCTTCTGATCATAATTGTAATGCCTCACTGAAATAAACTGGAGAAAGTACATGTTGTTTTATGCTCTTCTCATACTGTGTTCCAGGGGTCCCAGGGATCTGTACAGGCCTTTTCCAAGAGGTGAGAAGGAGAGGAAGCCACTGGGCTTTGGGGCCCTGGCCCTTGTTCAATCAATCAAGGCATTCCCCCCCCCCCCCTTTTTTAAACATGTTTTAAATATTAGTTTCTGTGTGAGCTTGCATTTGAAAATAAAGTTTCCACTGCTAAAATTATGCTTATAATCTGTAAATTTAATATAGTCCTCTAATTTTGTGAATGAAGAAGTGACAGGCTTGAGGAAGAGAAGCAATTCGCAAGAGAATGACAAGTCTGGGATTCAAGCTTACTGCTCCTGACTCCCGGTGCCTTGTCTGTGCACTTTAAACACACACACACACACAACACTCACACTCCACACAAACTCAGTCCTCTCTCACACGAACACATATACACTCACACATACATACTCACAGTACTCTCTCACACACACAATACACTCATACACAATCACACAACATACCACTCACACACAAACACACCATGGAAGTGAAGGGGAAGGAGGGAAGAGGTGGTTCTTGTTAACATCCCAATACCAATAAAGTTGGTCTCAGGCCTCTCTCCACTCCAGGAGCTCGGCTTGCTTCATCCTTCCCTCTCCATCCTACTTGTGCGGTGACCAGATGTTCTCTTTCCCTCTCTTTGCTCTGGAAAAGTTCTGTTCTTGTCACTTTGTGAGAATAGCTATTCTCTATCTTTTCCTGGGGGTGCAGCAAGAGGGAAAGGCAGGTCACATTGGAAGCCTGAGCTCTCCCAGTGGAAACAGAGTTGTTGCCTCTGGAGAAAGGACTTCAGACTTCAGTGAAGGAGTTTTCTTACTGGCAGGAGGGGTGTGATAGCAGGAAAGTTTGCCTCCAAAAGTCCTGATACCACAGTGCCTGTGTGCCACCCCCAAGTATATCTATGAGAAATCAACCATACAAAGTAACCATAACATGGCAGAATGTGGCTGGTTGGGCTGACTCAACCAGTGGAGGGCTCCTCTCCCCCTTAGACACATGCAGGGACACATTTCTTCAAACACAAAGATTCAAGCTCAAAACCAAGAAAGGGAAATATTTTGGTGTCAGAAAGAGAACTCGAAATCAGAGCAGCTAGTGGAGCTAAAGTTCTGTGGCTAAGGGGCTTTCTGAGTCATAACGGGGTACTGAGGCATTAGGGGCTATGGAAGGTGATCTAGGCCACTGGGCCTGTGTACAATATTCACAGGGGACTGGGAGTCAAGAGAGGCTGTCTGTCTCAGCCACCACCTGCAGATGAGAAAAACTCCACCCACTTGCCTGTGGGAAATGGTTGAGATGCTTGCCATCTTCTAAGAGGTATCAGAACCCCAGGCTTGTGTTCATGCAAATGTGAGGTCTTACTTCACACTGAGGCCAAAGCAAGAAATTAACATAAACACTGGTTCAGTAGGAGTATCAGGCCTCAGCAGAGACAAATTTAAAACCACCTTGGAGGGACAACTGCATGAACCAGAGCAAACTGGCTTCCCATAGCAAACCCCAGTGGAAACAGAGCTCAAGAGTCATAAGTTACAAACCACACAAGGAAACAAGCCAGCAAGCGGAAGTAGCAGTGGGAACAAGTGCAAAAATGTCCATGCCATGACCCAGATGGGACAGAATATCCTCAACATTTATTAGTAAAAGATCATAGCTGTAGCTTTCAGCTGAAGCAAGTTGATTGGATTGTAGACTCATGGACCATATATCATGCAGACATTGCAAAGGAGCTCAACAAACTATTATTTTATAGATTCAGAAACAGATATTTAGAGAGGGGAAGTGACTTATCTAGGGTCACCAGCAGGTTAGTTGCAGATGAGGAACACTCTCCAAATCTCCAGAATTCTAACCCTGTGCTACTTTTACTGCCCCATGATGCCCTAATTCCCCAGTTAGACATGAAAAACCTAGCTTTAAGAGAGGAACAGGAGGAAAGAGGGACAGAAAGATGTTCTTAAGACCTTCTTAAGACCTTAAGACCAGAGCCAAGGCCCTTGGTCTCATTAACCAAGCCCAGATTTGGTTGTGTAGCAACTAGAAATTTTAAATAAAACCCCTCCTATTTTCTTTTGCATTATGCTGACCTGTTTCTCTTTCCTATTCTTCCTCTACCTTCCTTAGTCCTTGTCCCGACTGTCAGCATGAAGGAATTGTCATCGGAATTGGGGCAGGTCAGTTCTGATAGTTTCTCCTTCCTATCCAACTTCTACCCCACCCTCTAGGCAGGCTCTGCTTGCACACTGTGCAGGAGGGTCAGGGAGGAGGGAGAGGGAGTAGGGAGGGGGTGAGACATGGTACCCTTAAGCCAGCCTCACTAGCTGCAGGTACTTGGCAGGGATGGGGATGAAGGTGAGTATGGAAGTGGATATGGGTTCACTCCTTCAGGGCCTGAGCTTTAAACACCAGTTCAGACATAAATAAGGCAAAAGCTCTTGGCACGTAGGAGTACTCCCTCCGGGCTTTTATAATTCATTTGTTACATAAGACACTAGGCTCACACAATCCCAGATTCACCCAGGATATAATTACAGATCAGAAAACCAAATTATTTTATAATAAATAACAAAGAGCACACAGGAGTCCCAGAGTAAGTGCTCAGAAATATTGGCATAGATTGAAATAAAAATCCTATCATAATGTTGCTTCGGCTTGAATATTCATTCCCAAGCAGACCATTCATGGCCTGATTTTCCAGGGGTGTGTTTGAGAATTATTGCCAGCTTTGTCTGCTTTGTTCATTTATTTACTCATTCAATAGTAACAAATATTGGTTGGGCATTAGCTAGGTACCAGACACTGCACTAGACCCTGGAATACAAAAATGAAATGAAAGGACACAGTCTCTCCCATAAGGAGCTCACAATTTACTGGAAGAGAAAGTCAAACAAAAAGGTCATTAAAATATACAGTGACAAATGCAAGGGATGCTATGGAGCACATAAGAGGGACATTATAATATTAACTAATGTTCCACATTAATTAATGTTTTATTGGGAGGTACAATCCCAGGGCAGCAAAGGTAAAAGTGCAAGGGAGCTAAGGCAGGGACAGAGACAAAGCAAACTAAGGGGGTGTATTACTGAGCTGATCACAGCTTAAGGAAAGATACAGTTGTCTAGTATCTTCGGACAGATCGCATGAAGCCATCAGTCCTCCAAACGGTCCACTGGAAGGAAGAACAAATTATTTGCCAGATCCCACCTATCTCTTATCTCTAATTCATTAATGTTCACTGGCACGTGGAATTAAGTCCTCTGTACGAAAACTCTTCAGTTTGGGTTTGCCTCCACAACACCCACTAATAAAAACACATAGTCAAAACTTTCTTACATGTTCACACTCTTCATTTCTCCCTGCCCTAATCCCTGGTAAATGCTATTCTACTTTCTGTCTCTATGAATTTGCTTATTCTGGGAACCTCATAAAGTGGAATCAGTCCTTTTTTTGTCTGTCTAGTCCCAATTTTGACAAGCCTCAGAACACTGGCATAAAATTTCTGGGATATGGATTCTTGTCTTCAACTTCAAACATAAATTGGATACCCCTCCTATTAGCAATAATCGTGCCTCGGATAAACCTCATTGGCTATGATATTGCCACTGCGCAAAGCTTGGGCACCCCTCCTAAATGGACAGTCTTGCCCTGTTTGTTCCATCACCTCGGGGCCTGTAGGTCTCTGCCATTGACTGTTCTGGAATCTCATTAATAGAGTTCTAAGACTGCAAGGTTCTTACTACATTTGTTCTTTTATTCAGCTATTTTTTACAACAAATATTTATTGACTATCTACTATGTGTCAGATGCTTTTCTACAGAAGACTGGTATTCATGTGTATAGGTTGTAAAAATATTGAAATATATTCTTCTTGGGGGGCGGAGCAAGATGGCGGAGGAGTAGGAGACCTAAATTTCATCTGGTCCCAGGAATTCAGCTAGATAGGGATCAAACCATTCTGAACACCTACGAACTCAACAGGAGATTGAAGAAAAGAATAGCAACAACTCTCTGAACAGAAAAGCGACCACTTTCTGGAAGGAAGGACATGCTGAGAAGTGAATCCGAGGCGATATTCGGGAGGATAGATGGCGGGGGAGGGATCCTCCCTCAGCCACTTCTGGCAAGTGATAGAGCAGCAGAGCACAAAATCGGAACTTTTAGAAGTCTGCTCTGCTGAGGGACGTCGCTCTAGTGGCTAAGCGGGGGGGTGGAACCCTGGCTGGGAAAGTGCTGTCTCAGGACCCTCGGGGTCACAGAAAGACCGGGGGTGCCTGAGTGCAGCAGAGCTCCCAGGTATCGGAGTGGGGAAGCCGGCTGCAGAGACGGAGCCGAGGCGCAGGCTCTCTGCTCGGGGTTGCCATAAACCGTGATCCGCGGCACAGTCGGGCCACTGCTCCTCCCATAGGGACCCAACAAGCGGCAGATCTGGGGAGACTCCCCTTCCTCCCCCGGGAGGAGCGGCGTGGGAGAGCACCACAGGGATCTGCTGGGTTTGGAGGCTCCACACAGGGTCGTGTGCCAGAGATAGAAATGCTTGGTCACAGGCCGGGTGAGCACGGAGTGTGGCCAGAGACTGGGGAAATGGGAGTGACTGACTGCTTTTCTCTGGGAGCTCACTGAGGAGTGGGGCCCCAAGTTCTCGGCTCCTCTGGGGCGGAGATTGGGAGGCTGCCATTTTCACTCTCGTCCTCCAAAGCTGTACGGAAAGCTTGCAGGGAACAAAAGCTCCCGAGAGCAAACCCGAGCAGATGACTTAGCCCGGACCAGGCAAGGGCAGGGCAATTCCACCTCTGGCAAAGACATTTGGGAACCACGGCAACAGGCCCCTCCCCCAGAAGTTCAGCAGGAACAGCCAGCCAAGACCAAGTTTACCGATCAGTGAGAATGGCAGAACTCCTGCGCTAGGGGAATACTGCACATAGAATTCATGGCTTTTCCCCCATGATTCTTTAGTCTTTCAAAGTTAATATTTTTTAACTGCCTTTTCTTTTCTTTTTTTCTTTTTTGATTTTTTTTTATTTCCCTTTTTCAACCAAAATCTTATCAATCCCTTTTTTAAAAAATATTTTTTATTTTTCATTTTTAGAGTCATATTCTATCCCTTCATAGTAGCTACCCTTATTTTTGGTGTATATATATATAAGTTGTTCTCTCTTTAAATTTTGAGATACAGTTTCTTCTAACAGATCAAAATATACCCTAAATCTCTAGTATATGGCTTTGTTCTAGTCTCCTGCCTGATCACATTCTCTCCCATTTTTTTTATTCTTCCTTTTTTCAACCAACTTCTTATCTATCAATTCCTTTTATAAAATCTTTTATAATTTTCATCTTTACAGTCATATTCCATCCCTTCGTCTTATTAAACCTTATTTTTGTACATATATGTTTTTCTTTCTTTAAAATTTTGGGAGGCAGTTTCTTCTAACAGACCAAAATACACCCCAAATCTAGTGTGTGGCACTGATCTATGCACCAGCCTGATCATATTTGATCATATTCTGGTTTTTTTGTTCTGTTTTGTTTTTGTTTGTTTTTATCTTTCTCTTTTTTTCCTTTTTCTTTCTTTCCCTTTCTTTCCCCCCAGTTTCAGGTCTTTTCTGATTTGTTTAGTATATATTTTCTGGGGACATTGTTACCCTGTTAGCATTTTGTTCTCTCATTCATCTGTTCTCCTCTGGACAAAATGACAAGATGGAAAAAAATCACCTCAACAAAAAGAACAAGAAGCAGTACCGACTGCCAGGGACCTAATCAATATGGACATTAGTACGATGTCGGAACTAAAGTTCAGAATGACGATCTTAAAGATACTAGCTGGGCTTGAAAAAAGCATGGAAATTATTAGAGAAACCCTTTCTGGAGAAATAAAAAACTAAAATCTAACCAAGTCAAATTCAAAAAGGCTATTAATGAGGTGCAATAAAAAATGGAGGCTCTAACTGCCAGGATAAATGAGGCAGAAGAGAGAATTATGATATAGAAGACCAAATGATGGAAAATAAAGAAGCTGACAAAAAGATAGATAGACAACTACTGGACCACGAAGGCAGAATTCGAGAGATAAGTGATACCATAAGATGAAACAACATTATAATAATTGGGATCCCAGAAGAAGAAGAAGAAAGAGAAAGAGAGGGGCAGATGGTATATTGGAGCAAATTATAGCAGAAAACTTCCCTAATTTGGGGAAGGAAACAGCCATCACAATCCAGGAGGCACAGAGAACCCCTCTCAAAATCAATAAAAATAGGTCAACACCCTGACATCTAATAGTAAAACTTACGAGTCTCAGAGACAGAAAATCCTAAAAGCAGCTCGGGAGAAGAGATATGTAACCTACAATGGTAGAAACATTAGATTGGCAACAGACCTATCCACAGAGACCTGGCAGGCCAGAAAGGACTGGCATGATATATTCAGAGCACTAAACGAGAAAAATATGCAGCTAAGAAAACTATATCCAGCTAGGCTGTCATTGAAAATAAAAGGAGAGATAAACAGCTTCCAGGACAAACAAAAACTAAAGGAATTTGCAAACACGAAACCAGCCCTACAAGAAATATTGAAAGGGGTCTGCTAAGCAAAGAGAGAGCCTAAAAGCAACATAGACCAGAAAGGAACAGGGACAATATACAGTAACAGTCACCTTACAGGCAATACAATGGCACTAAATTCATATCTTTCAATAGTTACCCTGAATGTAAATGGGCTAAATGCCCCAATCAAAAGACACAGGCTATCAGATTGGATAAAAAAAAAAAGACCCATCAATATGCTGTCTGCAAGAGACTCATTTTAGACCCAAAAACACCTCCAGATTGAAAGTGAGGGGGTGGAAAACCATTTACCATGCTAATGGACACCAAAGAAAAGCTGGGGTGGAAATCCTTATATCAGACAAAATAGATTTTAAACCAAAGACTGTAATAAGAGATGAGGAAGGACACTATAGCCTACTTAAAGGGTCTATCCAACAAGAAGATCTAACAATTATAAATATCTATGCCCCTAACATGGGAGCAGCCAATTATATAAGGCAATTAATAACAAAAGCAAAGAAACACACCCCCCTCACTGAAATGGACAGATCACCTAAGCAAAAGATCAATGAGGAAATAAAGACTTTAAATGACACGCTGGACCAAATGGACTTCACAGATATATTCAGAACATTCCATCCCAAAGCAACAGAATACACATTCTTCTCTACTGCACATGGAACATTCTCCAGAATAGATCACATCCTAGGTCACAAATCAGGTCTCTACCGGTACCAAAAGATTGGGATCATTCCCTGCATATTTTCACACCACAATGCTTTGAACCTAGAACTCAATCACAAGAGGAAAGTTGGAAAGAACTCAAATACATGGAGGCTAAAGAGCATCCTACTAAAGAATGAATGGGCCAACCAGGAAATTAAAGGAGAATTTAAAAAATTCATGGAAACCAATGAAAATGAAAACACAACTGTTCAAAATCTTTGGGATGCAGCAAAGGCAGTCCTAAGAGGAAAGTATATAGCAATATAAGCCTTTCTCAAGAAACAAGAAAGGTCTCAAATACACAACCTAACCCTACACCTAAAGGAGCTGGAGAAAGAACAGCAAATAAAGCCTAAACCCAGCAGGAGAAGAGAAATAATAAAGATTAGAGCAGAAATTAGAGAAATAATAAAGATTGGAGCAGAAATCAATCAATCAAGCAGAAATCTATCAAAATAGAAATCAAAAGAACAGTAGAACAGATCAATGAAACTAGGAGCTCGTTCTTTGAAAGAATTAATAAGATTGATAAAACCCTGGCCAGACTTATCAAAAAGAAAAGAGAAAGGACCCAAATAAACAAAATTGTGAATGAAAGAGGAGAGATCACAACCAACACCAAAGAAATACCAACAATTATAAGAACATATTATGAGGGGCGCCTGGGGGCTCAGTCATTATGCGTTTGCCTTTGGCTCAGGTCATGGTCCCAGGGTCCTGGGATTGAGCCCCACATTGGGCTCCCTGCTCGGCGGGAGGCCTGCTTCTCCCTCCCCCACTCCCACTGCTTGTGTTCCCACTCCCGCTGTGTCTCTCTCTGTCAAATAAATAAATAAAATCTTAAAAAATATATATATATATGAGCAACTCTCTGCCAGCAAATTAGATAATCTGGAAGAAATGGATGCATTTCTTTAGATGTATCAACTACCAATACTGAACCAGGAAGAAATAGAAAACCTGAACAGACCTATAACCACTAAGGAAATTGAAGCAGTAATAAAAAATCTACCAACAAACAAAAGCCCGGGGCCAGATGGCTTCCCAGGGGAATTCTACCAAACATTTAAAGAAGAATTAATACCTATCCTTCTGAAACTGTTCCAAAAAATAAATAGAAGGAAAACTTCCAATCCCGTTTTATGAGGCCAACATTACCTTGATCCCCAAACCAGACAAAGACCCCATCAAAAAGGAGAATTACAGACCAATATCCTTGATGAACTTGGATGCAAAAATTCTCACCAAAATACTAGCCAATAGGATCCAACAGTAAATTAAAAGGATTATTCACCATGACCAAGTGGGATTTATCCCTGGGCTGCAAGGTTGGTTCAACATCCACAAATCAATCAATGTGATACAATACATGAATAAAAGAAAGAACAAGAACCATCTGATCCTCTCTATAGATGCAGGAAAAGCATTTGACAAAGTACAGCAACGTTTCTTGATCAAAACTCTTCAGAGTATAGGGATAGAGGGTACATACCTCAATATCATAAAAACCATCTATGAAAAACCCACAGCGAATATCATTCTCAATGGGGAAAAACTGAGAGCTTTCCCCCTAAGGTCAGGAACACGCAGGGATGTACACTATCACCACTGCTATTCAACATAGTATTAGAAGTCCTAGCCACAGCAATCAGACAACAAAAAGAAATAAAAGGCATCCAAATCGGCAAAGAAGAAGTCAAACTCTCACTCTTTGCAGATGATATGATACTTTATGTGGAAAACCCAAAAGACTCCACCCCAAAACTGCTAGAACTCATACAGGAATTCAGTAAAGTGGCAGGATATAAAATCAATGCACAGAAATCAGTGGCATTCCTATACAACAACAACAAGACAGAAGAAAGAGAAATTAAGGAGTCGATTCCATTTACAATTGCACCCAAAACCATAAGATACCTAGGAATAAATCTAACCAAAGAGGCAAAGAATCTGTACTCAGAAAACTATAAAATACTCATGAAAGAAATTGAGGAAGACACAAAGAAATGGAAAAACGTTCCATGCTCATGGATTGGAAGAACAAATATGTGAAGATGTCAATGCTACCTAGAGCAATCTACACATTCAATGCAATCCCCATCAAAATACCATCCACTTTTTTCAAAGAAATGGAACAAATAATCCTAAAATTTGTATGGAACCAGAAAAGACCCCGAATAGCCAGAGGAATGTTGAAAAAGAAAAGCAAAGCTGGCGGCATCACAATTCCGGACTTCAAGCTCTATTACAAAGCTGTCATCATCAAGACAGTATGGTACTGGCACAAAAACAGACACATAGATCAATGGAACAGAACAGGGAGCCCCGAAATGGACCCTCAACTCTATGGTCAACTCATCTTTGACAAAGCAGGAAAGAATGTCCAATGGAAAAAAGACAGTCTCTTCAACAGATGGTGTTGGGAAAATTGGACAGCCACATGCAGAAGAATGAAACTGGACCATTTCCTTATACCACACACAAAAATAGACTCAAAGTGGTTGAAAGACCTAAATGTGAGACAGGAGTCCATCAAAATCCTAAAGGAGAACACAGGCAGCAACTTCTTTGACCTCAGCCGCAGCAACTTCTTCCTAGAAACATCGCCAAAGGCAAGGGAAGCAAGGACAAAAATGAACTATTGGGACTTCATCAAGATAAAAAGCTTTTGCACAGCAAAAGAAACAGTCAACAAAACCAAAAGACAACCAACAGAATGGGAGAAGATATTTGCAAATGACATATCAGATAAAGGGCTAGTATCCAAAATCTATAAAGAACTTATCCAACTCAACACCCAAAGAACAAATGATCCAATCAAGAAATGGGCAGAAGACATGAACAGACATTTTTGCAAAGAAGACATCCAAATGGCCAACAGACACATGAAAAAGTGCTCCACATCACTCGGCATCAGGGAAATCCAAATCAAAACCTCAATGAGATACCACCTCACACCAGTCAGAATGGCTGAAATTAACAAGTCAGGAAAGGAAGATGTTAGCAGGGATGCGGAGAAAGGGGAACCCTCCTACACTGCTGGTGGGAATGCAAGCTGGTGCAGCCACTCTGGAAAACAGTATGGAGGTTCCTCACAAAGTTGAAAATAGAGCTACCATACGACCCAGCAATTACACTACTGGGTATTTACCTTAAAGATACAAATGTAGGGATCTGAAGGGGTATGTGCACCCTGATGTTTATAGCAGCAATGTCCACAATAGCCAAACTGTGGAAAGAGCCCAGATGTCCATCAACAGTGAATGGATAAAGAAGAGGTGGTATATATATATACAATGGAATATTATGTAGCCATCAAAAGGAATGAGATTTTGCCATTTGCAACGATGTGGATGGAGCTGGAGAGTGTTACGCTGAGCAAAATAAGTCAATCAGAGAAAGATATGTATCATATGACCTCACAGATATGAGGAATTCTTTTTTTTTTTTTTTAAGATTTTATTTATTTATTCACAAGAGACAGAGACAGAGAGAGAGAGAAGCAGAGGGAGAAACAGGCTCCCAAGGAGCAGGGAGCCCAATGTGGGACTCGATCCCAGGACCCTGGGATCATGACCTGAGCCGAAGGCAGACACTTAACCATCTGAGCCACCCAGGCGCCCGATATGAGGAATTCTTAATCTCAGGAAACAAACTGAGGGTTGCTGGAGTGGTGGTGGGTGGGAGGGATGGGGTCGCTGGATGATAGACACTGGGGAGGGCATGTGCTATGGTGAGCGCTGTGAATTGTGCAAGACTGTTGAATCACAGATATGTACCTCTGAAACAAATAATGCAATATATGTTAAGAAAAAAAAAAGAAGATAGCAGGAGGGGAAGAATGAAGGGGGGGCAATTGGAGGGGGAGATGAACCATGAGAGACGATGGACTCTGAAAAACAAACTGAGGGTTCTAGAGGGTAGGTGGGTTGGAGGATGGGTTAGCCTGGTTATGGGTATTAAAGAGTGCATGTTCTGCATGGAGCACTGGGTATTATACTCCAATAATGAATCATGGAACACTACATCAAAAATTAATGATGTAATGTATGGTGATTAACATAACATAATAAAAAAAAAAGAAATATATTCTTCTTGTAGGTTAACAGTTACTTTTCCAAGCAAGTACCCTATCTGCTCTGATCCCTGCCTTGGAAACCCTGAAATTCTTCATGACCCACTGATTAAGGAATAATTGGGTCCACAAGAGGCCTCTAGGACACTCACACTATGGTCCTCACTTATTCTAATTAGTCATTAAACAAGATAGACTTAATCATACTCCCACAGGACTTCCAGGATGGTGGGTACGTAAGCCAAACACCTTCTCTTGCTTGGATCTGGTATACAGCATCACTGTCAAGATGGCCATAGCCCAAAGTCTGATCTCAGCCACCAGAGGATCAAACGGACAATTTGGGTTCAGTTGAAGAAAATGTTTTCTAAGAATCAGAATTATCTGCAGACAGTAGATAGGGAGCCACCCTGCCCTGGAGGCATCTAAGCAGAGGTTGGATTATATTGGATTGTGAGACTATATTGGAGGTGGCACAAGCTTTGGCTGGGAGAGCAGGTCCACTCCAATTATGGGATTCTATAATTCTATGATTCTAAATTGGGCATCAGTAAACTACAGACCATAGCCAAAATCCAGCCCCGCCCCAACCCATTTTTGTAAATAAAGATTTATTGGAACATAGCATGCCCATTAATTTACATATCATCTACTTTTGAATTACAAGGGCAGAACTGAATAGTTACCACAGAGATCATTTCGTTTCAAAGCCTAAATTTTTTTACTCACTGGCCATCTACAGGAAAAATTTGTCAACCCCATTCTAAAAGCCTCCTAGGATGAATTCTTTGATAAAGCAACCAATCACTTCTAATTTACCTTTCTCATTAATCCAGATGGCATAGCTACTAGATTGTTTTCCTTAAAAAGATGCCTGTCTTTGTTTAGGATATTAGTAAAAAATATTCAGGTGATCCCTCAGAGTCAATACGGCTTCCCATGCTGTCAAATGGACAACGAAAGGAAAGTCAAGCTCCTGAGATTCTATAATATGCCTTTTCTCCTATTTCCATTGTGAGAGGACTGAATTACAGAGTCAACCTGAACATAGCAGCAAGCTCAGCAAAGCTGAAAGCAGATACACACTGAGCTCCTACCTGCGTCCTATGGAGCTTTACATGGATGATTATTTACAACTTCACCTGTTACATACAGGTAGATGCTACTACTTATGCTTCATAGTTGATGTGACGGGGGTTTAGGGAGGCTCCAGAACTTGCCCAAAAGTCACATATGGAGCCAGGATGTTGCCTACATTTCAATTCTGAAAACTCTGCTTCCCATCCATTTATCAGCCCAGACTTAAGATATTTTGAGTTGCTATACTAAGCAGAACAAAATCTAGAGCCTGAATAGACCCACAACCCAGCCCATGCTGTTAATGTCACATTTAGATCACCAAAAAAAGCAGAGACAATAGGAATATCTTTTTTTAAAGATTTATTTATTTTAGAGAGAGTGAGCAAGCAAGAGAGTTCACAATTGGGGGAGGGGCATAAGGAGAGGGAGAATCTCAAGTAGACTCCCCACTGAGCAAGGAGCCCAGTGCAGGTCTCAATCCCATAACCTAGAGATCATGACCCCAGCCAAAAACAAGAGCTGGAAGCTCAACCCACTGAGCCACCCAGGCACTCCTGAGACAATAGGAATATTTCAGTGGAGGACCCAAAGGCTCCCAACTCCAAATAATTCTGGAAGAACCACCTCACCTAATTAGCTTGTTTTACCCTAACCTATTGATGATTATTTTAGGTAGAAAGAAAAATGTCTCTGTTCAAAGTCCCATCTGAAGATCCTGTGGTTAAGGAGGGAAAGATTGAATGTTAGACTGTTTTGTTATCCAATAATGAAACAAATATAGAAAAATGAAATCTGCCAGCAGTTGACCCAGCGAGGTCAAATGCCACTCAGTCAATTCTTTTGTTCAGCTATTCCTCAAAGAGGAAGTCACATGACAGGAAAGACGTGGGGACTGAGAATCAAGGACATAGAGGAAACCCACTGTATTTCCAGTCCTGTTGTGTACAAAGTCCTTCATGTGAAGCTGCTTTCAGCTAAAGGAAAATACAAGAAGCACTCTTCATATTAGACTGATGTCATTTGGAACCCCAAAGGCAGATGGGGAGGGGGAATGGGTTGGTCTAACTGCTCTGTCTCCGCAGAGCTTAGATTGGAGAGGAGATGGAAAAGGAAGGGAGCTCTGAGGGCTCACTCAGTCACCCAGACTCTTAAAAGAGCATTAAATTTGGTATTGACTAATCCAAATATAGCACCTACAATGGGTGCCCAACAAATAATAGATGCTCAATAAGTATTTAGGGAGGTGGGTTGGGGGGATGGGATAACTGGGTGATGGGCATTAAGGAGGGCACATGATGTGATGAGCACTGGGTATTATACACAACTGATGAATTACTGAACTCTACTTCTGAAACTAATGATATATGTTGGCTAACTGAATTTAAATTTTAAAAAATAAGTATTTATTTAACGAGTGGATGAATCAGGCTTTCATTAGAATGTCCTGGAGAACTGTGCTGGGAAGGGTACGGAGGCAGCCTCAGAGCTCAGCAGGAATGAGTGGTATGACTGATGAGTGATGTCTGCATGACGTGGAATAAGGAAGTGCAACCTAAAGAGTCAGTGACTGTTTCTTCTTTATTGCAGTGAAAATGTCACCTTACACCACAGACCGTGTCCCTCAAACCTACATGTGGAAATGGCAAAGAGAAAAAAAGGAGCAGAAAGGGAATAGTGGATGAGGAGAAAAAGCATTAGCAAAATTGGGAGGAAGAGGGGAGGGAAAAGTGTTAACCAAGAAAAGAAGAAAAATGTCATAGGCTGGCAAATCCTGACCTAGCTTTCAGTGGGAATATGCGGCATTTCACATGGGCCTTCTGTTTTTACCAAGGTTAAAAGGACTCAAGGAACCACAATGTTCTTATTTTGGGGGTCAGAATGCAAACAATCCTGGTGGGAAGAACAGTCTCAGAGTGGAAGGGCTTGACAAAGCAGCTCTCCAAACATCAGCTTAGCAATCAACTCTTCAAGAAAAGAAAATGTGGTCACTTTGTTAACTGATACCTCCTGGATTTTCCAGAACCAAGTTGATTCCAGAATCTATAAAAGATATTGTTCCTCAACCCATTTTGCGACCATTTGACTGGTTTCCTGGATTCCTGCTAAAAATAAGAAAGGGATTGGTCCCTGCAAACACAGCCAGGGTTTCCTGCCCATGTCAGACCGCAGGTGATATGCAGAAGCAGGAAACAGCTAGACCTGCTCCAAGCCCACACATAACTGAACCTCACACGTGAATCATGGTTTGGCTCAGAAGGTTGCACGTGCTCAAACTGAGAAAGAAAGCAGACGTGGGACTTCCCTCTTGCCTGTTTCTGGAGGAAGTGAAATTACACTTTTGCAGCACTGAGGTATATCTTTTGCATAAAAGTGGCCTTTTTCTTTTAGAGACCAACATTCTGGTTTTTAGGCCCTTGAGAGTAGCCATCTGGAGAGTTTCTGGGATTGCATATGCATTTCAGCACAAGAAAAAGCAGAGGAAGTTGCCAGTGAGCAGAATAAAGCAGGAAAGGAATGTGTGACCCCCCCTTCCCCCCATAGTCAAGGTCTCATGGCCACTTCCTCACACCTGACCGCCATGAGCAGCAATTCCTGCCGGTAGCATGCAAATTTAAGTTGTGCTGGAATTCCCATCATTCTACACTTCTCTTTTCATTGTTTCTCCATGAATAGAAAAGAGAACTTCCTTGAACACAGCAATCGCAGGCTTCACATCATTTCAGGTGTATGAAAATTCCAAAAATAATTTGTTTCTTTTGTGTTTAAAATGCATTTTCATTGCTTATTTTCCTGAGTACATAGGCGATGATTGTTCCACACCCATCCCTGTGTTTGCTACTTAGTAGATTCTCACTAAAAATGTGTCAGATGAGTAAAGATATGCTCCTTGTTGAAAACTCCAAAAATATACAAAAGTGAGAGGGAAAAGTTTAAATCATCTATAAAACCTACAAGCTGGATACCATCGCTGTCAATGAGTTGGTGTATATCTCTCTTGTGATATATATGTGTACATGGTGGGGGTCACACTAAGTGTCTATCATGCTTTTATCACTTAACATTATGGCATAAGAATTTCTTACGTTACTAAAATTTTTTGAAAATATAGTTATGTATAACACCCAGTGCTATCCACAACTAATGAATCATTGAACACCACATCAAAAACTAATGATGTACTATATGTTGGCTAACTGAACATTATATTAAAAAAATAAAAATTAAAAAAGACCTAATTACAAGATAAAACAAAGATAAAATAAAGAAAATATAGTTATGATGGCTGTAAAATATTTTGTCATATGGATGCAATATAATTGCACTCCTGCTGGCTCTTTTAGCTATTTTCCACTTTTTGCTATGGTAGAAATGAAGAAGACTGTCCAAACAACAAGACAACTGTGTGCATTCAGAGATATAGTAACACCTGCATAGAGAATGATCTATATTCGCCTTGCTTTTATTCTCATTGCAGAAGAGTGAGAATGCAACAGGATCTATTAACAGGTAAACAAAAAGTAAGAAACTGTCAGCATGTCTCCAAAACCGGGTCAGTGTGAGGGTTTTCTCGTGATGATGAACTAGCCCTGCGAGAGTCTGACAAGGAGTGTGTGGGGATTTTAATAGACTTATTGGAAGTACTCGAGGGCACTCACCTCTAATTTTTCTAGTGGTCAAATCACTCTACTGAGCTACAAATTTATAACTAACTCATTTATAAATTAGCCAGGACATCCCATGCACAGGCTTGCTTCTCTGGCCAAATATAAACTGGACACTGGCTCATACATTAATCCCTCCCCGATATAAGTAGATTCCTCCATGCATGATAACCTAGCCATGAATAAACCCAGAACGTCACCAAGGTTTTAATAAGAGTGAGTTCCACCTGTGAACCTGGACAACTGGTCTATTTCTATCTGAAAACAGCTGTCACTGCATCAGGGGCAATATGCCGCCATTCAGTCCCCTGAGAACTTTTCCTGGGTTGCATACAGGTGATGGTGTCGTGATACATGTAAACGGAAACATGATGTTTTTAGCCTCAGCGCTGTATCTGGTTCGTGGTAAGATGGGGGGTTGCCGTGAGGGTACCATTGGGAGCTTCGTTAATTGCTTTGGATTATTTGGCTACCACTGAATGTACTAAGATGCTCCCTACTGGTCTTAAAGTAGTGATGGAGCTGGGCTTCGATGAATCCTGTGCTAGATCAATGGGTCTGGAAACACTCTTCCAAATTACGGGGTCTAATAGGCACAGAAGGAGATTCATGAAATTATGTTCTCCTAACGATAGAACAAATGAATTGTTGCTTTAAAAAAATGAGTAATAAAGAGGCACATTCTTTTTTACCCACCTATAATGAGTACATGAACTTAGCAGCAGAACAAAAAATTAAAGATGTAACAGCAGGTACCCACTTATTGCCAACTGCGTACACACACACACACACACACACAGAGGATGTATAAGTGTGTATATACATACACAAATATTCCTGGGCCACTGTCTGCTTTTCATCAATCAAAAATCTAGATTAGAGTGTGGATTTTCTCTTTGCTTAAACATTTCTGCATGGAAGGAAACAACAGTGTGCGGATCACTGGCTTTGCCTCTGGATGCGGAGGACAGTACACACTGAGGTTTCCAGCGTGCAGCAAAGCCGAGTCCTCTTCAGGTCTCTACAGTTCTGCCTCAGGTAATGGCACCTCCAAAGTCTGGAGTTTTAGGCTTGTGACAGTAGAGCTCCACAGGACTTATGTCCAAGATTTCCCCTCCTTTCTCGTGTGTGAACTGCCTTCCCCCGCCGGTGAATGGGAGCCCAGGCCTTGGCCTTGACCTACAGCGAGCCTAGGTAAGGTGGAGGCGCGGTGTCTCAGTAATGCTGATGTTGCCATTCACCTCTGCATTTACAGTAAAAGGAAACTGATACTGGAGTCCCAAGAGAGAGCCGTCAAGGAAACTTTGAAACATCAGAGCAGAACGTGAAACCAAAGGTTTCTTTCAAAGCCGGAAATCTCCTGTGAAGGAAGCAGTAAGACATGTGGTCGCCCTTTTTCTGAGAGCCCACTGCTGTTGCAGTCACTAGCCTGGGGCTGGGGGGCGGTGGGGGCAGTTAGGGTGGTTACCTGTTCAGGATACAGGGCTGCGTCTGCATACCTAGGACAACATGATTTTCTTCAAAGTCCTGATGGGCCTTAGTATTCTGATAGACTCTCATTTCCCTATTTTGCCCAGAGATTAGCCTAAAGAGGAACTGGTGGCTTGAGGAGAACTGTTGTATGTGTTTGTCTCAGCAGCTGCCTTCTTTCCCATCTGTTCAGTTTGCACCAAGCTCGCTGGCTGCGACTTAGGGCTGGCGTGTGGTTGGGGCTGAGCCATGAACGGCCTCGGGGGTGCCATCCTCTTCTGGGCGGTAGTAGCGTGCGCTAAAGCGGACAAGCCTTTGGGAGAGACAAATGAGGCTGGATTTCAAAAATGCAAGAATGCCTTAAAACTACCTGTTCTAGAAGTCTTACCCGGAGGGGGCTGGGATAACCTGCGGAATGTGGACATGGGACGGGTGATGGACCTGACTTACAGGAGCTGCAGGACCACAGAGGATGGACAGTACATCATCCCCGATGAAATCGTCAGCATCGCCCAGAAACAGAGCAACCTAGAGATGAACTCCGAAATCCTGGGGTCCTGGGTGAATTACCAGAGCAGCACCTCCTTCTCCATCAACTTGGAGCTTTCCCTTTATTCCAAGGTCAATGGCAAATTCTCCTCTGATTTCCAGAAGATGAAGACCCTTCAAGTGAAAGACCAAGCTATAACTACCCGGGTTCAGGTAAGAAACCTGATCTACACGGTCAAAATCAACTCAGCTTCAAAACTAAGCTGGAGGTTTAAGAAGGAGCTCATGGACATCTCTGACCGCCTGGAGAACAACCAGACGCGGATGGCCACCTACCTGGCAGAGCTTCTGGTCCTCAACTATGGCACCCATGTCATCACCAGTGTGGATGCTGGAGCTGCTCTCATCCAGGAAGACCACATCAGATCCTCATTCTTACAGGACAGCCAGAGCAGTCACACTGCTGTGACCGCATCCGCTGGGATTGCCTTCATGAACATCGTGAACTACAAATTTGAGGAGAACTACACATCGCAGAGCGTCCTCACCAAGAGCTATCTCTCAAACCGAACCAACTCCAGGGTGCAAAGCATCGGAGGGGTTCCTTTTTACCCAGGCATCACCCTCCAGGCCTGGCAGCAGAGCATCACCAACCACCTGGTGGCCATAGACCGCGATGGCCTGCCTCTGCATTTCTTCATCAACCCCGACATGCTGCCTGAGTTGCCAGGGCCCTTGGTGAAGAAGTTGTCTCGCACGGTGGAGGCTGCCATGAGGCATTATTACACGTTCAACACCTACCCTGGATGCACAGATGTCAACTCGCCCAACTTCAATTTTCAGGCCAACACTGATGATGGCTCTTGCGAGGGGAAAATGACTAATTTTTCCTTTGGAGGAGTTTATCAGGAATGCACCCAGCTCTCAGGGAAGGAGGTTGCCCAGCTCTGCCAAAACTTGGAGCAGAAGAATCCGCTCACTGGTGATTTCTCCTGCCCCTCTGGCTACTCCCCAGTCCACCTGCTGACCCAGATCCACGAGGAGGGTTACAACCACCTGGAGTGTCGACGGAGATGCACCCTCCTCATCTTCTGCAAGACGGTGTGCGAAGATGTGTTCCGGGTGGCAAAGGCTGAATTTAGGGCTTTTTGGTGCGTGGCGAGTGGCCAAATACCAGAAAACTCAGGACTGCTTTTCGGGGGCCTCTTCACTGGTAAGAGCATAAACCCTTTGACAAATGCACAGTCCTGCCCGGCTGGCTATTTTCCACTGAGACTTTTTGAAAACCTCAAGGTATGTGCCTCTCAGGACTATGAGTTGGGATATAGGTTTTCCGTCCCCTTTGGTGGGTTCTTTAGCTGTGCAGTCGGAAACCCCTTGGTAAATTCTGCCATAGCCAACGATTTGGGGGCACCTTCTCTAAAAAAGTGTCCTGGGGGCTTCAGCCAACACCTAGCCCTCATCAGTGATGGATGCCAAGTGTCCTACTGTGTCAAGGCCGGGCTTTTCACAGGAGGTGCTCTGCCCCCCGCCAGGCCCCCACCTTACACCCGGCCACCCCTCATGAGTCAGGTTGCCACCAACACTGTCATCGTGACAAATAGCGAGACAGCGAGTTCCTGGATTAAAGACTCCCAGACCCACCAGTGGAGGCTGGGGGAGCCGTTAGAGGTGCGCAAGGCCATGGGGGTCATCCACGGGGACGGCAGTGGCCTGTCAGGGGGGGCAGCAGCTGGGGTCACAATGGGAGTCACCACTGTCCTGGCAGCCACCATTGCCCTGGCCGTCTACGGCACCCGGAAGTACAAGAAGAGGGGCTACCAGGCATTGGAGGACGAGAGGCAGAGTTTGGCGGCGGGCTCTGCAGAGACGGGGGGCACCCCTGACCAAGAGCAGGGGCAGAGTCCAGCCTAAATCTCTCCGGAGAAACGTCTCTCTCGTCTCTGTAAGCAGGCCTTTCATCCCTTCACTCTTCACTTCTGCCTTCCTGAGGACTGGCGTGGCAGGTGCAAGAAAAAGCAGGTATAACTTTGTGACTTCCTTAGGGCTCCCAGCCACAAAATGAACAGAGCTGCATGGACAGGGTTGGGGTGGGGTAGGAGAGCCAACATGACTTTTTAAGCCAAAGTCATCGTGGGGGCTAAAACATGAAGGGGGTATCTTCTCTCTGTGTGCATCGTTGATTATCTTCACCTGAATACATACGTGAGAAAAGAGACGGGGGGAGCATGTTGACCTTTGGATTTGGAGACCATGCATTTAATCTGAGATCGGCCACGGTTTCCAATTCATGAGCTGTAAGAATTTCTAAGTGTTACCCTCCTACTCTTTTGTTTTTTAAAAAGTCTCTCTGGAGTTCATGCTCCTGGAGGCTGAAAGTTCCACCAGAAGATACGGGAAGTCCCGCATGGCCACTGATTTTCACTGTTGAGGGCTCTGTACTGATGAACGGGGTCCTCTCAAGCTCATCTGAACAGCAAGATGTTGTCTCTACTAAGTCCCACGTTTTCCAGCCTTCCAGCCACAATCCTGACTCACTCAGACCAGGTCACTTTTGGACTTCAGACGAGTGTCATAAAGTCCTCAAAAAAATATTTTAACTTATAATCTTCTATTAGGAGGTCAAGGGAGAAGGGATGGTTTGGAGACAAGGCATAAGTTAAAAAAAGGGTGAGAACTGGACAAGATCCAGGCACTCAGGGGAAACTGGTTACCCTTAACCACCTCCCTGGCTTATGGAGCTGCAGATTGGGGTAGAACAAGCATTACAGTTTCCTGGTCTCTGTTACCAGAGTACTACCCCTGCTTCGTCCATGAGGGGCCCTTCCCCTTTCTGTCCTCGCATCACATGTACACACCCCCGAACACACATGTGTGCACCCCCTGAACACATCCCCCAGACACACACACCCCAAACACATGTGTGCACACACACCCCCACCCTCCCTCCACACACCACATTCCAACAAGAAGTCTCCATTTTTCTAGGGGCAGGAGACAAAGTAAACCCACACCTAAGTATTATTTCCTCCCTAAAACAAAATAGAGCAGAACCTACCAATTATGTACCTTACCTTTGTTTTTTTTCCCCCAGCAGAAAAGAGGCTAACATGATCAAATCTATGTTTTTAAATGAAACAAAAAAGGCATCCAACACCATTTGTGATACATTTATTTCTGTTCCAGGCTGACTTCCCTCAGGCATCCAGCAGGATGCATGAGTGTTTCCTGGCATTTGGGGCTTTGCTCAACTTTATTTATTTCTTTTTTCTTTTTTTTTGAGGGGGGAGGTTTGGCCCAATTTTTATACCAATCTCACCAAATTGTAACGATTAAGGTGAGTCTACTAATACCTCTCCACGACATTAAAAAAAATTTTTTTTTTATTAAGTAAATTCTACTCCCAACATGGGGCTTGAACTCACAAACCTTGAGATCAAGCGTCACATGCTCTACGCACTGAGCCAGCCAGGCGCTCCTTCTCTACAACATTTTTAATAGTTACATGTCTCTTCACCGAATCAGATGCCACGAATGAGTTAATTTTTATGAAGGATAATCTGTCCTCACCTCGTTAACATTCACAATCATGAGTTTAGGCTTACATAAATCCTTCTGAGAAGCCTGCAGCATCCCAGCCTGTGGGAAGATGGGAAGGAGGCTACTCGTTCGTCTCACCCTCACCTTCACACTCACACTCACACTCATCCCCGGCTGCCCAGCCACCAACACTGATTTCTGCAACCTCGTCTCTGAACTCTGCCGCTTAAGCATTAAAATAGTCTCCTAAACCTCTGGGGGTTTTGTGGGTAAATTTCAGCTGAACTAACCACTTCTTTGCAAATTCCCCCATGAATTCCTTGAAGACGACTGAGTCAGAGACAAAGTACAGCTAAGGGCTCTCAGACTTTTAATGCTAACTGCCCTTTGAAATAAAAGTTCTTCACAAACTTACATTTCTAACAAAATTATGCATAAGTATGCATTAAAATGTGTACTTAAGGAACACGTGTCTGACTGCTCATCCACAGGAAATGAAAATGCGGGGGTTTGCAGTTTTCTGGTCATTTTTCAAAGTCAGAACCCAGAGTGGGAATTTCACAGGCTCTGCTGTCTTGACCCAGGAGCTCAGGCTGGGCTCTGTGGGAAGATGAACCCCAGCTTCGCGAAAACAACACTCTCTAGACTCTCAAAAATAGAGACACATTTGGGTGATCAGGGCAGCTTTGCATTTGCATTTTGTGTTCGTGTTAGTGTAGGGATTAATACTAAGTATTTATTTGAGAAACAACAGCCTGCAAATTACTGAAACATACCCTACATAGTAGTCAGGTGGAGGGAACTGTAAGAAACATTTGTGTTTTTTAAGGCAGTCTTTCCCACATAGATTCACTTACATTTCCCCAGCCGAGGCGGTGCAGTCTAGTTCTTGAGAGGAACAAGAAGTCAAGCCCGGTCCCTTGGTCAAATGTATGGGTGGAAAAGATGTGGGGGGAAAAAGAGAAAAGGGATTCCCCCACCCCAACTTGGGGCTTGTGATTGCTTACAGATCGGGGAAGTGCCCCAAATGCCTCACAATTCGGTGCCCTAATCTGCAAAAAGCAGAAGGTTAACAGCAATTTGTGGTTGTTCACTTGCCATTTATTGTTCTGCACATACACCTCATGAGCACCAGGTGGCGATGTCCTCTCACAGAGCAACACCAAGGACTTCAAAACACACCAGTTACAAAGATTTACATTAGGACATTCGCCTTCCCTCTCCCAGAAAACCCCCACTCAATTGCCAGTGACCACAGACAAGAAAAGGGGACAGGGCCCTTTCTTGTACTACATGCGGCCTGCCCCCTACCCTCTCATGCACACAGCAGTGCAATAACAGGACGAGTACTTTTGACCAAGTGTAAAACCACAGAGAAGTCCAAGTTTTACAAAAAAGGTAGAGGAAAGGGTATGAAACACAAAGGCACGCACAACCACATATACACAAGTAACCTTTAAGGGATGCGCATCTGACAGAGTTTGTCCTCAATCCCATTTGTCATCCCTGGAGACTCAGGAAGGGAGAAAGTAGGCTGCTGGTGCATGAAAGGAAAGGCATGGGATTCCCCTCGCGGGCCAGGAGACACAGCGGGAACAGCAGTGGTGGGAAAACATCCTATGTTGGAGGGGTGGGTGCTCAGGACCCCTGCTTGCAGGGTTCTCACTGAGCCCGAGACTGTGCCTTTCCAGGCTGGCGCAGGGAAAGGGCAAAGGGATGCCCCCGCCTTGCCTGGCACAGTGTTAGAAAGGAGATTCAAGATCCCTTCTGCCTAGAAAGCCCCCCGGAAGAACAGCATAAGGATGAGGTCACGCCTATGGAGCATCTTCAGAGAGGAAGAGAACCGGGGCACAGACATAGTCAGCATCCTAGACAGGGAAGTCTTGAAGTATGAAGACTCACTCTCAAAGTGGTATTGCCCCTGGCACCCTGCCTGGTCCATTCGCAGTCCTCTCCCTTCTTTGCTCAGCTGTCCCCTTCCCCGTCCATCCCTTCTTCTGCCTGCTGCAGGGAAACCAGCCTCTCCCCGCTGACCACTGCCAGTTGTTAGAGTGTATTTTCTTCCTCTCCCCACCTACTCCACAGCTGTGTGTTTCTACTCACTGACCCTCAAATCTTTCCTGATCCCGGTGGGTGAGAAGCTCAGCAGACACTTGACCCGGGTCTCCTGCTGAAGGCGGAGATGGTACTAAGTCTACAGTGAGGCTCTTCAATGATCTCTGTTACACGGTAGCCTGGCAGAGGGCACGGGGTGTGATATTAAACACCGCAGCGATGTCCCTTCCACTGAGTTCATATGTTTCCTCCCGACTGTGGCAGGAAACTGTGCCCTGTGGTGCAGTGAACTCAGGTCCAATGTCCTGGTCCGCTGGTGAGATAAGATGGTGGCCGGCTGACGGGAGAAACTGGACCTAAGGTGTCAGGAACAATTCCTCCTATCAGAGCTCCCTCTGCTGGAGCCAATTAGCATCTTGATAGCCATTTGAAGAATGGGGAAAGGCTCAGCACCAGCATGTCCCAAGGAACTGGGTGACACTCAGGGGAGTCCACTGGCCACACGGACGTCAAAACGGTTATGGGCAAACAGCAAGGAGCTACAGAGCCAGTTCGCAGGAAAGCCTGGCTTCAGGTTCTAACTTAAGTACCATTTCTGAAGGTTCTTTTGTTTCAATTTTCTAGCATCAAAAACCTTCCAAATATTATGAAATATATATGGATATATATACGTCAAACCCCCAAAACATGAGGTATATAAATTCAAATTAGTATCCAGAGGAACTTCCCTCAAACATATAGTTCAAAGAACCCACTTTCAAAGGGGGAATTGGGTTTCCCTTCTTGATCCCCCTTCTCTCCTCCCTGACCCCCAATTTATTCCTTAAGGGAAGCGAAAAGCAAGAGGAATGCTGGAGAGGGGATAGAGTCTTGGGACACAACCCAAATGCAGGTTGGACTGGACCATGATGTGGTCCCAACCCTGTTAGGAATGAGCTAGAAAGTCTCCCTCCATGCTCTAGGTCAATCTGCAACAGATGAGGGGCCCAGCACCACCTCTGAGATCTGATTAGCAAATGTACATGGAGACAGATCAAAGCCCTCATAGAAACAAGACTGGGTGAATTGGTTAGATCCAATCTTGAAAGAGATATAAAAAGGGGTCAGTCCAGCCCTCATCTTACACTTCTTCCCAAGCACAGTTCCTTGGGGCATCTGGCAAGATGCATGATTGTTACCATCTGGGTCCAAGTTTACTATGGGATGGGTTGCAAAGGGTGAGGAAAGTTAAGGAACCACAGCTTGATTGTTTGATCCCCATCAGAACTGGAGTTTGACAGTTTGCAAAACAGAATGGGAGAACAGGATGGGACTGTCCACCAACCTGGCCCAGTGGTGCATACACGCACACACACATATATATGCACATACACAGATGGCACAGAGCCCAGCGTGGGCTCTACTCACAGTGACTTGATGAAACTCATGGAATCTTTGAGCTGGTCTGGGATGAGTTGGGAAGAAGGCTTTGGGCTCCTCTCCCTGAGGACAGTTCAGATGCTAAGTGGGATGCAGACTCTGGTCTGATCAGAGAGGGGCTGGAAACATCATGGGATGCCACCCCAGAGAGGAATCCCAGAGTCCATCCATCCACACAAGAGAACCAGATGCCTCTTTGGACAGGTCAAAAATGTGAGGAGGGAGGGCCCAGAGAAGCCAATGACTGTTATGAGAGCTAAATGTGCTCCCAGAAGCCTTTGCCTCCCTGACCCTCTTGGTGAGAAGTGCTTCCTTGCTGTACACAGAGGCATTGATTTCTGATGTCACAGCAGTTTAGCAGTTCACCCCTTTGCCCCCCAATCTTGCACAGTGAGAGCTCCTCGCCTCCAGAGGAGGAGAGAAAAGCAGAAACTCCGCTCTCAAAGGAGAGTGGAAGCAGCAAGAAGCCAGCTGAGGTACTGAATCTCAGGCTTCACAAGGCCAGGGTATGGAGTGCCCACGCACTGTCCGTACCCTAAGTGTGCTGACTGTGCCCCCTACTTAGGGGGGTGGGGGGGTTCTTGCCTACCCAGCACCGAAAACTCCATGGGAACAGACCGAGGATGGCCCTCATCCCTTGTCCCCTTTGTGGCGGATGAGGTTTATGAATGATGTCACCTTACTCAATCTCACTCCCCGCTGTGGCCAGGGGGGATGGGGGATGGGGATAGGACAGAAGGGGAAATGAGGGAGTCGGGAGGGCATGGCACCGACTTCCACCTTGATTCTCCCGCTTCCTGCCCTGTGGTCCCCACAGCCCCTCCTGGCCCAAAGACCCCCCTCCCCCCCCAGCTCAATCCTTCTCCTGGGCAGTGCTGTCCTCCGAAATGCCCTGGGCAGCCAGTTCAGCCAGCACATTATCCAGGTAATTGGCGTCTGGGTAGCCGTGACCTGTGAGATTAGAGCCGAATTCTGTCTTGTGGTGGACCTCGTTCCAGATGACGGTATCTGACTCGCCCGTGGTGCTGGAGGTACCGATGGCAAAGATGAGGCGGCGATCCCAGGCCACGAGCAGCAGCTTCAGCACCTGAGCGAGTCAAGGCAGGAGACCAAAGGCAGACACTTAGTGCCGGTCAGAGACGACGCCTTGGACGGCAGAGTCTTCCCAAAGGTCCACCTCTTCTTGAGTCATGATGCCCCAAGCGGCACAGTGAACAGCAAGAGTTTGGGTGTGGTGTCAGGGAGGCGCAAGTCTTGGTTCCGTCACCAGTGAACTGTGGGAACTTGGACAAATGATGTCACCTTTCTGAGCCTTAATTTCCTTACTTATAAAATGGCAATGCTATGATCTGCTAAATGTTACCAGCGCTTTCATAGTAGGGACTGGCACATACTACTCAACAAATGTTAGCTACTAACATCACGGCTAAAAGACAGGACCTAGGAATTCAAGGCACTTACGATCCCAGAGCTTCGGAAGCTGTGCCTTCGCTACCACCCCCTCCCCGAAGCGGGTATTAGGGCACACGCAGCTACAGACGTGCCATAGTTCTCCAGGGACGTGGTTGAAGTGCTGTGACCTCTACCAGGCTATTTCATATGTATTTGCTCCTCTGGTCCTCACGAGCACACTTGGAGGCAGATCTGGCAGGGGCTATTATCGTCTCTATTTTATAAGTGACGCCCAGTGAGGTGTTAGGCCTTGCAGAATGTTCTAATTCAGCGAAATTAAAAAAAAAAAATTCGTTGTTGAGTAAGACAACTGCCTAACATCCTATCCAGCATGAAGAAAGCACCCGATGTAAATGCCCTGGATTCAAAAAAGAACTACCATGGGGCATCCAGGTGACTCAGTCGGTTGAGCGTCCGACTCTTGATTTCGGCTTGGGCCATGATCTCAGGATCCTGAGATCGAGCCCTGAGATGGGCTCCATGCTCAGCGGGGAATCTGTTCTCTCCCTCTCCTTCTGCCCCTCCCCTTGCTCGCTCTCTCTCTCTGAAAAATAAAAAGTATTGGGATGGCTGGTGGCTTAGTCAGTTAACCGTCTGCCTTTGGCTCAGGTCATGATCTCAGGGTCCTGGGATTGAGCCCCGCATCGGGCTCCCTGCTCAGCAGAGAGCCTGCTTTTCCCTCTGCTGCTCCCCCTGCTTGTGCTCTCTCTCTCTCTCTGACAAATAAAATCTTTAAAAAATAAAATAAGGGGCGCTTGGGTGGCTCAGACAGTTAAGCGTCTGCCTTCAGATCGGGTCATGATCCCAGGGTCCTGGGATCGAGCCCCGCATCGGGCTCCCTGCTCCACAGGAAGACTGCTTCTCCCTCTCCTTCTACTTGCTGCTTCCCCTGCTTGTACACTGTCTGTCAAAAATAAACAAAATCTTTAAAAAATAAAAAAATAAGTATTAATAAATCTTTTCTTTTAAAGATTTTATTTATTTATTTGACAGAGACAGAGAGAGGGAACACAAGCAGGGGGAGTGGGAGAGGGAGAAGCAGGCTTCCTGTGGAGCAGGGAGCCTGATGCGGGGCTCGATCC
>NW_023270418.1:26810255-26840483 GCF_011800145.1 Mirounga leonina | reverse complement strand
TAATGATGAGCCACCCAGGCGCCCTCTTTTTTTTTTTTTTTTTAAGATTTATTAACACTGGGGCGCCTGGGTGGCTCGTCATTAAGCGCCTGCCTTCGGCTCAGGTCATGATCCCGGGGTCCTGGGATCGAACCCCGCATCGGGCTCCCTGCTCCTCGGGAAGACTGCTTCTCCCTCTCCCACTCCCCCTGCTTGTGTTCCCTCTCTCACTGTGTCTCTCTCTGTCAAATAAATAAGTAAAATCTTAAAAAAAAAGAACTACCGTCAACATGGTATGGGCTGGAGGTGGGAAATTATAACAGTCCAAACAATAACAATAGCATACGTTAGAAATATGATCGACCTCCCCTGAGTGTTCACTTACAAGTAGCAAGCACTGGGTCATGTAGTAGTTACAACAATCAGATACAACAGGTATTCTCCTTAATCCCCTTTCTGCAGATGAAGAAGCTCAGCAGAATAAGACTTGCCCTGGTCATACACCAGGCAAGCGCAGAGGGGGACCTTGACTTCAGGACTGCCTGACTTCACTGCCTGTCCATGGTCTGAATCACTACTCTGTTGACTCTCAGATGCGAATCTGTATAGATTTCAGGGAGGAAGATGCTTTTGAACCGAGTATCCGAGGGAGAGGAGGGTGTGAATACAGTTAACCCTTGAGCAACATGGGTTTGAACTGCTCAGGTCCACTTATATGCGGACTTTTTTTTTTTTACAGTCCTATAAAAACTTTTACAGGACAGCACTTACAGTTTTCTTAATAACATTTTCTTTTGCTTAGCTTACTTTATTGTAAGAATACAGCATGTCATACACATACCATACAAAATATGTGTTAATTGACTGCTTGTGTTATCGGCAAGGCTTCTGGTCAATGGTAGGCTATTACTGGTTAAGTTTTGGGGTAGTCAAAAGCTTTATGTGGAGGGGCTCCTGGGTGACTCAGGCAGTTAACTGTCCGACTTGATTTTGGCTCAGGTCCTGATCTCAGGATCCTGGGATGGAGCCCTGTGTAAGGCTCCGTGCTCAGTGGAGGATCTGCATGAGGATTCTTTCCCTCTGCCCCTCCCCCCACTCCCTCCCTACTCCCTCCCTCTCAAATAAATAAATCTTTTTTAAAAAAGTTATATGTGGATATCAACTTCAGGAGGATGGGGGCCAGCTCCCCTGACCCCTGAGTTATTTAAGGGTCAACTGTATATCAGTAGAAAAGGACATGTAGACACAGTAAAAAATTATGAACTGAAGCGTGTGTAATTACAACAATAGTTTTCACCACGCTGGGCATTTTACAAATGCTACTTTCATTTAATTTTTACAACATCCTGTCCATGCAGATAGAAATGATCACCGCTGTTTTATAGATCCGGAAAATAAGACTTCAGAATGTTCATCTTTATGCCAGTCCCCACTTCTGGTAAACTGCAAAACTAGGACTCGGACCAAAGCCAGTCTGGCTCCCAAACCCATGCTCTTTATTACCTTGCTGTGCAAGAGCCCAGGTTAGGGCCCCAGACCAGCAGACAAATGAAGGATAAAGGTGAGGAATTAGTATGAGGGGAAGGCTTAGACCCACACTGTAGTAGGTCTTATATGCCAAGCTGAGAAGGCTGTACATTGTAAAGAAGGAAGGGAAAGACATCAAAACAATTTTTTGGGTTTTTTTCCTACTTTATTTCTTCTCAACAAAAAAGCTTGATGCTAGAAACCGTGCTTTAGGATATCTAACATGTGGGGCGCCTGGGTGACTCAGTCTGTTAAGACTGCATCTAGAGTAAAGCTCAGGTCTTGATCTCAGGGTTGTGAGTTCTAGCCCTGTGTTGCGCTCCACACTGGGCATGGAGCTTTACTTTACTTTTTTTATTTTTATTTTTTTTTATGGAGCCTACTTTAAAAAAAAAGGATATTTAACCTGGTAGATGAAAGGATTTACTAGGTTGGGAGTGGCAGGATTAGAAAAGGAGTCAATTTAGCGGGCAGTTCACAGGGAAATGCCCCAAGTGGGGTGTCGTTCAGAGCAAGGGTCCACTAACGTGTCCAATCTGGGTCCCAGGGATCCTGGGTATGTCATTAACATGGGGAAGGAGGCATGGAAGAGGAGCAGCTCTTGGCAAGAGGATTCAAGTTTTAGCAGTAGGACTTCACAGTGGACATGTTTAGCCAGCAGTTGGGACAGTCGATCTGGGGCTCAGGTACCGATTTGGGGCTGTTCAGGGCAATCAGGTATCAGGACTAAGCCTGACTCCTAATCTGAGGACCTTGCACTGGGCACATCTTCACAATGTGGTTGATTTTCTCATTGTTCCAAACGATCTGCTTTCTCCTCTGTAAGAGGAGAACATATCCATACCCTTTGCCATGGGACCCAACTGTAGGCAGTTCACGACCCCACTGCTTGCATAGTGCCCAAGGCTGGTGAAATGTGAGTAGGAGCAACAAGCTTTCAGGGGCAACTCTAGTAGGATTGTACCATTCCACTTGGATTTTCTCTTGGTCCTCGGCCCAGTTCCATGGGAAGGGCATAGATCACAGAAGGGCTGCTCCTTCAAGCTGGATTCCAGGGCATGGAGCCCCATGGAGCAGACTGAGCTGACTCAAGCAACAAACAAGCCACAGCCACTGGCATGCAAAGTGCGTGAGAAATAAACATTTGTTGAAGTCGGCCTCTGAGACTGAGGTTGTTTGTTACACAGCATGACCTGGAGAAAGCTAGCTAAAATCCACCTCTTGGGGCACCTGGGTGGCTCAGTCGCTAAGTATCTGCCTTTGGCTCAGGTCATGATCTCAGGGTCCTGAGATTGAGTCCCGCATCCGGCTCCCTGCTCGGCGGGGAGTCTGCTTCTCCCTTTCTCTCTGCCCCACCCCTCCCCCTGCTCATTCTCTCTCTCACTCTCTCTGTCTCAAATAAATAAAATAAAATCTTAAAAAATAAAATAAAATCCACCTCTCGTCCAGCACTGCACCCTAGCACCCCACAAGGGGCACAACACCCCCTAGATCTATGGTTCTTATCCTTTTTGAGGTTAGGGAAGGTTTTGAAAATCCAATGATTTTCTGGCCTTTGCCACAGAAAAATGAACATAAAAACTTCATTCTAACTTTACAATTCATAGAACCACTGAAGCCTGACCATGAATCACTGGGAATCCAGAAACCCAGTGATTTTTTTCCCTCTGCCTTTTTGGGACAGTCAGAGAATACAAAAGTACATTATAAAAAAGTAACCTCCCCCACATTAAGATCCCTGCCACAAGGCAGTGCCTCTGAAGCTTTAATGTGCTATTAGATCACCTGGGATCTTGTTAAAATGAAGTAGGTTCTAAGGTTCTGCATTTCTACCAAGCTTCTAGGTGTGGCCCCCGGTACTGGTCCCAGGACCAGCTGCTAAGCAGCAAAGCCTGAGAGAAAGGATCCTAAAATAGATCAATTATTGCCGGTATTATCCAGGAGAAGAAAGAGCCGTACCCCCACCACCCTGCAAGAGAAAAAATTCTAATCCTATCTACCCTTACCTATGGCTGACTCAAATATGACCTTGTTACCATGTGCATCTAGAGTAAAAAGAGACCCCGCTCTTTTTAGCCTGTGCATGGCAGGAAGCAAAACTTGGGGCCCTGACACAGAAGTAAATCCTCCCCCACCCCACCCAGACGCCCGCTCTTACTTTTCTCCCTTTCTCGCTGTCCGGAAGGTAGCAGTGTCGTGGGAAGCCACGGGCGCTGAAACTCTTCCCAGGATTCGGGTGTTCTGGCCCCTGAAAGCAGAAAGAAAGACAGCGAAGGGCAGTGTTCAAAATATTTTTAACAAAGTTGTGCAGACCGTGACTAATTCAAATAATGATGACAATAATAAGGGTCGTAGTGTCTAGACAGAGAACAGATCCCAAAGCTGTGAGAGTAGCAGTTTCATCTGGGTTTGGACCCAGAGCTGCCGCCTCCCAGAGGTGTTGGCTGGAGCCCTCTCTTGGGGTGTGGATACCCCGGCTGTTAAATAGGGAGAATATGAATGTTAAGTGCGCTTGGCCCCAGAGCATAGTAAGAACTCAGTAAATGTTCATCATCATCATCCAACAGCTATGCCGGCTCTTCTGTTTTACAAAAGAGGAAAACTTGCAGCCTAGAGAGGTTACTGGGCTTCTCTGATGGCTTTGCCAAAACTTAAGTCCAGGTTTCCTGGGGCACACTGAACGGTTTGCCTCCAAACTACTCAGAATCACAAAAGTGCCTCTGATTCAGGGGCCGTGTGATCACCTTCTTTATCCATTCATCCACTGGTGGACACTTAGGTTTCTTCCCTCTCTTGGCTATTGTGAATAATGCGGCAGTGAACGTGGGGTGCACCAATACCCCAATTAGGCAAGCAGTCTCGGGCCGCTGGGTGGGAAAGAAACTGAAGCAGACTTCAGCCAGAAGCCAGGCTTGGTAATCAGGGTCCAGAATGTGTCCACAGGCCCCCTGAGCAGCTCATGAAAAGGGCGGGATTTTCTCCCAGTACCACTGCACATACTTCCCCCAACCCGTCCCCGCCCACACACAAAGGTCTGCCTGTAATTTCTGAGCATCTCTGACCCGTGAGGGTCTGTGGAAGCCTTTGAAAAATCCCTTCTAGATGAAACCAATATAATAATGATAATTCCATGCAGCTCCTGGCACAAGATCTCACACAAATGGTAAATGAGTTCTGGCTGAAAAAAATGAGTGAACGAGTGAATGAATGCATGAATGCCAAGATTGCCAGAAAACACAGACTTTTGAGGGGTTTTTTGCTTTTTTGTTTCATAATGGATGGTGGTTCCAAATTGATGTTAAAATCCTGTGATTTAAGAAAATTTTTAATAGCGCGGTAGATCATCTATCATTTGGCAAACTGAACAGCGTTGAGCGCGATATCGGCAAAGGGAAAGGTCCCTGTGGGCTGAGAGCCACAACACCGTCTTCTTGGAGATGCTTGGAGATGCGGGACCTGACAGCCCTGAATTCTGCATTCATGCGAAATCACCCCACATTTACAACACGCTCACGGCCACGGCTGTTTGTCGGCCAGGCTGCCCCACGGAAGGGCCGATTCCCACCACGGCTCTGCCCGCGCCTCGCCCGCCTGGGATGTGCCCGGGGTGCAGCCAACCCAGACGCCCGCCTGGCACCGACCCAGCAGGGCTGCCTGCTCCCGGCCTGTCACTAAGCGGAACAGTCACAACTCTGCCTCCCTGGATCAGAGTTTCTCCTCCAGGGAATCATTCTCTGAAGGCGGAGCTCCTAGTTCTCGACTCCTCATGGGAGCCCAAGCCCGTGCAGTCTCTGGGAGTCTCTGGGGACAGGGACAGACGTGGCCCTCGTGTCCTGCTGTGGACGTTCAGGGTGGGTCTACAGAGCGGCTGTCCTGACCGCAGACAGAGGCATTTCCCTTGACACAGGCCTGGGGCCCCTCTACCGCCTAGTGCCACCTCTCCGTTCTTCAGTCCCGGAGGCTGGGAAAAGAGCCTCCTGCAAAAGAGTTGCCCTGTCCCGATCCTCGCCCACTTCAGTCTGTTCTACTTGCCACCACAGGGCCGTCAGCTGTTTCTTCCGACTCCCATGTTGTCAGTCGTGTCGCTACCATCCAAACTGGATGCCTCCAGTCATTGCAGAAGTCTCAGCGGCCCCTGCATCCAACTGTATCTCGCTCTCTCTTGTCCCCAGCGCCTCCCGCGTTCGGGCCCCATGACCCAGAGTGGCCTCCTAACTGGCCTATCAGGTCATCACCCCTCATTCTTCTGCCCGGCAGACCTTCCTGAGCCGCATTCCCAATGCACAACTTTCCATGATGCTAGTCTTGCCCAGCAGCCTCTCAGTGCTCCCCAGCCTGGCAGGGGAAGTTGTAGCCCCCCACATGTTGGCATCCTCCCATGGCCTGGCCGCGGTCTTCCTTCCCCGCCTAGGCTTCTCCACCCTTCATGCGCCCTCCTCCCATGCCCCACCTTTGCAAGTCATAAATCCCAAAGTAAACTCTTCCAACACCCCCATTTCCTCCCCGCTACAACTCCGCTGTGTCCTCCCACTACAAATCTCTCCATTTCTTCATGGTTCTCCAAGCTCTACTACCATGTGCCCTGCACCAGAAAGTCTCCTCCGACCCTCCCAGATAGACAGACATAAGCCCTCTTCCTCACCCTGAGAAGTACCATACTCCAATAAGGCCAGTGACCAGGCACTAGAACCTCAGCACTGCGCCCAATACCACAATGTGCACATACAAATGTCATCTCCTAGCCTTCCAAACCCTCTGCACAGGAGGTTCCCAGCTATACAGATAAAGAAACCGAGCTCAGAAAGGTCAAGGGGTCGCCCAAAGTCCCAGCCAATAAGGAGTCAACCAGCAGTCAGAACCCAGGTCTGCCAGACTCTGGGGACCCTGTGTGGCCTCCCACAGCATTCATCAATGGTGCACACCGTGTTTTGCTCTATAGTTTTGTGATGTGTATTTATTTTTCCTGACTGGCTGGTAAGTCCCTCAAGGAAGAACCATGTTTTTTATTCAGTTCTTTTCTTTTACAGACAATCACACACCCCTGTTTTATTTCTTCCATGTGACTTATCACTAGTTGGAAGTCCTTGGTTGCGCATCTGTCTGTGGTCTTCCTCATCCCCCTTGAGTGGGGACATGAGGGGAGCAAGGACTGTCCGTTTTGTTCACCATTGTTTCTCCAGCACCTAGAATGTGCCTGGCCCATAATCCATCTCTCAATATTTGTTAAATAAGAGACAGGGGCGCCTGGGTGGCTCAGTCAGTTAAGCGTCTGCCTTCGGCTCAAGTCATGATCTCGGGGTGCTGGGATCGAGCCCTGTGTGGGGGCTCCCTGCTCAGCGGGAGGTCTGCTTCTCCCTTTCCCTCTATCCTTCCCCCTGCTCATGCTCTCTCCCTCTCTCAATCTCTCTCTCCCAAATAAATAAAGTCTTTAAAAAAAATAAGAGACAAAATGGAAGAAGGCAAGGAGGAGGGAGGAGGGAAGGATAAACTAATACATATTTGCCCAATAAACGAATCCAGTAAGTACCCTAGATCATTTTGGAAAAGCTTCAATGTGTGATGGAAGGAACACATTTGTATTTACTGGCAGGAATACTGTTCAATTTGTTCCTTAGGACTGCCTTTCAAAGAATCAAAAGAGGAGAGAAATGCCCTTCCCCCAAATCAAAGCCAAGGAACATCTATCAAATATTAAATGCAAATGCCATTTGACAAAGAAACTCTACTTCTGGAAAATTATTCTACAGATACACTCACAGGCATACAAGGTTTTTCACTACAGCATTATTTATTGTAGTAAAAGATTGGAAACAATCCATATGCCCGTCAAATGGAGACTGTTGAATATAAACTATGGTACATTTACATGATGGATTATCACCCAGAGCTAAGAAGGAACAAGGAAGATATACTGACATGGGGAGATCTACAAACTCTATTGTTAATTGAAAAATGCAGGGCGCAGAACGGTGTGTCTAATATGTCATGTTTTGGGTGCGCATGGGCGGGGCGGAAAGCATCTTCGCTGCGCAGGCAGAGAGAAAGCTGGGGGAACGCAAGAAAGTCAGAACAATGGCGGAAGGTCAGGGGCAGGGGCTGAGACCGTGTAGATGGGAGAAAGGAAACTTTTCACAGTATAAAATTATCTTAGCCCTCTCGGGCTGCTGTAACCAAATGCCACAGGCAGGGCGGCTTAAACAACACAAGTGTATTTGACACCATTCCGGAGGCTGGGAAGTCTAGCGCCAGCAGATCCAGCGTCTAGTGGGCACCCCCTTCCTGGTTCACAGAGCCTGTCTTCTCCCTGTGGCCTCGATGAGGCAAGGGGAGGGGGTCCCTGGGGGCTCTTCTACAAGGGCACCCATCCCGTTCGTGGGGGCTCCACCACATAACCTGTTCGGTTTCACGGGTTCCCAGCTGGACAGGAACTTGCACCTGGGGTCTCTCCCACCTCTGATCTACATGGTCTGTAGGCCAGACCTCAGATTTAGACTTTCGAGTTGATGCTGGAATGAGTTAAGACTTTGGGCACTATTGGAATAGAATGCATTTTGCACGAAAGGACAGGAAGCTGATGGGATGCTGTAGACTGAAAGTCTGTGTCCCTCCGAAATTAATGGGTTGAAATCTAACCCCAAGGTGACGGTATTTGGAGGCGGGGCCGTGGCGGGGGGTTGGGGGTGATAAGGTGAACCCTCCTGAATGGGATCAGAAAGGAACCCTCCCTTATGAAAAAGACCCCAGAGAGCTCCCTGGCCCCTCCTGCCATGAGGACACAGCAAAAAGACATCTATGGACTAGGAGACAGGCCCTTACCACACAGTGAATCTGTCAGCACCTTGACCTTGGACTTCCCAGCCTCCAGAACTGCGAGAAATAAATTCCTGTTGTTTAAAAGCCACCCAGTCTGTGGTATTTTGTTACAGCCGCCTGAACAGATTAAGACACACATATTTCCTGCCAACATGTAAACCTAAAAAAAAAAAAAAAAATAGCCAGTGGCTGAGAGTGAGCTCACCTGAATGCCGGGAGGGATGCTGTAGATGATCCGGATGGTTTTGCAGTCGGGGTGGCCAGGCAGGGAGTGAGGGATGAGGTGGTACTCCATCTTCCCCGGAGGCTGGGTGCCTGTCTTCACTCCATAAATGGTCTTACAGGTTGGACACTGCAGACTTCCATCCTGAGGGGACAAGGCCGGAACAGCCACATTGGGAATCAGTTTTGGTAACAACCTCCCCACCTAACGCTGGAAGGAAACGAAGATAAAGGGCCAGGGGAACGAAATGCACCCAAATAAGTAAATCCCACAACTCAGCTCCCTGCTAAGGGGCATGTAAGAGAGACCCCACCCTTGAAAGGGAGACCAGCTCACGGGGGCAGGTTAAATCATTATTTATCCGCTAAGTACCAAATGAGTGGGGCAGACAACAAAGTACCAGGGAGTAGCCATTGCCAAACTGCCAAGCATCACAACCCCTGAGGAGTTCGCTAGAAATAAAGATGCCTGGACCCCACCCCAGGACACCGAGTTGGACTGGTTGGGGGTAGGGGGTTACCTACGGAACATAGCGGTTAAGAGTAAGAACTCTGAAGTCAAACCACCTGGATTTGATTCTCAGCTCTGCCATCTACCTGCTGTGTGACCTTGAGCAAATTAATTAACCTCTCTGAGTCTTGTTTTTGTTTTTGTTTGTTTGTTTGTTTTTTCACAGAACAAGGAAAATAATAGTATCTATCTCACCGGGTTGTTGGAAGGATTAAGTTAGATAACCCACAGGAAATCTTGCACGCCATGAAGTGGTGTATCTAAATGTTACCCGTGCTCTTATCATCTCTGTGGCAAGTCTAATGTTCATACAGTTTGCAAACCACTGCTCTGAAAAGACAAAGTGGGTGCCATGTGCCGGAGTAGATGAAGCTGACTTTTAAGAAAATGATCCCTGGGGGCGCCTGGGTGGCTCAGTTGGTTAAGCGACTGCCTTCAGCTCAGGTCATGATCCTGGAGTCCCTGGATCGAGTCCTGCATCGGGCTCTCTGCTCGGCGGGGAGCCTGCTTCTGCCTCTGACCCTCCCCCCTCTAATGTGCTCTCTCTTTCTCATTCTCTCTGTCTCAAATAAATAAAAATTAAAAAGAAAAAAAGAAAAAGAAAATGATCCCTGAAGAAGAGCTGTGAATTGGCTTTGAAGGAGGGAGGATAAGGTCTGCACATGCAGTGAAGGAGGGAATGAGTTGTTAGTTATAGCATTTTAAACCTTACAACAGAGTTTACATCTTGTTTCATTCTGGCCTCACCTGATAGTGGCTGAAAAGGAATATTAGCCTTATTATTACTATTAGTCTTAAAAATGAGTCCCTTTGACAGGGAGGGAAACTGAGGCACAGCACAGTTGAAGGCCAGGGCCCCAGCAGGTGTGTGTAAACACCCCAGCTCCGCATTGCACCTTGGGGGCTGTGTTGGGGGGCAGGGCCAGACTCCGGATGCAGAGATATAAGGGGCCCTGGCTTCAGAGCGGGGCCCAGCGAGGCGTGAACTGCATGGGTGGGAGGAGCCTTGTTCCCAGGCTTTCCAGAAGAGAGTGGGTGAGAAGGAAGACCTGAGCAGGGAGCCGCGTGTGCAGAAAGGGCTGTGGCATAACAGGGACCGGAGTGCTCCAGGACGTCTGCACCACCTCAGGAGGACAGAGATCCTCTGTGGAGCTATCTGGGGACTTTTCAATGGAAGCTCTATGAATTTAAAAGAATAACTTGTATTCAGGGTGATGGAGAAGGTTCCTTCATGTGATCAATGGATAGGAACCCAAGGCTTGGGGTCAAGAGCCCACGGTCCCGCTCTCTGCTCTGGCCTTAACTTGCTTCATGACCTTGGGGGTGAATCACTTCATTTGTCTCTGGGCCCTCTTGTTCCCTCTTCTGTGCAAAGAAAATTTAAAATGCATGCTTCAAAGTATTAGTGCAAAAAGAATGAAGGCCAGTGTCTTGAGACATATTTCTGAAGCACTATGGAAGTAAATACAGAGGTGCTAGATTATTCTTGAAAACAGATACCAAAAATGGAATGAATGTGCTAAAACCCCCTTTAAATCCAAAATAACCTCTTAAAACGCAAAATCCCAATGAAACCTTTTAACCTAGGGTCAGAAAAGTGAGCACCAGACCAGACAGGCATCATCCATCAGTGACTGAGCTTGAGCTCTCTGAGACGAGAAAGATCCCAAGGTCAGCACTATGGGAACTTAAATCACAGGACTATATAAAGATGAAGGGGAAAAAATTACAGCTATCATATCTAGGAGATATCAAATTGAATAATAATGGTAATAATACCCTGCAAGTAGGTGTTGTTTTATCTCCATTTCCAGATGGAAAATGAAATCTCAGAGATTGAAAATCTGGCCCAAGGTCATTCAGTTGCTAAGCCAGGGTTCCAGCTTGGGTCTGCTGCCTCTCTTGCCTCTACTTTTTCCCACAGCAAGAGAAGTCCATAGCACTCTCCGAAGACTTTTTTTTGGGAGGGGGGATGAATAAGCAGCTGGCGATACCAGGGAAATCTCAGACTCTGATGCCATCCAAGCTGGGTCTGGAGAAGCAAGTAGGATTTGAATTCATGGAGATAGGGGAGTGATGGTTATTCCCAGGACAGCAAAGAACTTGAGAAGAGTCAGTGGCTTCGTAAAAGCTCGAACAGTGTAAGGAGAGAGTTGTCATCTCAGGAGACTCTCAGATTCCTGGGAACCAGCCTCCTGGAGGAATACCACCCCACCATCAGTGATGGACAAGACAAGCACCACAAACGGCCCTCCCCTCCTCCAACAGGGAGGTTCAAAGGCCTACCAGGAATACTTTGGCAACAGTCCCTAATGCCTCTGAAGGGGCAATTGAGGGTGTTTTGAAATTGTCCAAAGAAAATGAATTGTAGGAGCGCCTGGGTGGCTCAGTCAGTTGGGCGTCTGCCTTTGGCTCAGGCCATGATCCCGGGTCCTGGGATCGAGCCCCACGTCGGGCTCCCTGCTCAGTGGGGAGCCTGCTTCTCCCTCTCCCTCTGCCTGCCTCTCTGCCTACTTGTGCTCTCTCTCTATCTCTCTGTCAAATAAATAAATAAAATCTTGAAAACAAAAAAGAAAGAAAATGAATTGTAATGAAAATCACTAGCCCTGGAGAAGGACAAGTAATTAGGGAAATCCATCTACACTGGTAGTAATGAACACCCCCACGGGCCCATTGTCATGGACCCCCCCGCCAAAAAAACCCCTCAGGGACTGGAAGTCTATACCTCTCAGACCATCCCACCCAGTGTAGAGACTGGGGGCAGTTGGCTAAGACAGGTTATCATTTTGTGGAGGCCTGATCCTGATCACCGGGGTGCAACCCCAACAGGGCCCAGCGTGGGAGGTGGGCGCCCCACGGGCCGGCACTAACCTTGTTGCCATTGTTGTACATAGCGACCAGGCAGTAAATGTGGTAGATGTGGCCGCATCTGGACAGCTTGCCCACCAGGTCAGGCTTGACTGTTGGCTGCAGGCCCTTGTAGCCCGAGGGGGCCGTGAGGCGCTCCATGCAGATGGTGCAGTCCTGGGGGAGGGGGTACAGAGCAGAGAAGCTGTCAGCTCTCACCTGGCCCAGGAAGCCAGAGCATCTCCACCGTGACTCTTGCATGGTCAGAAGTCAGGCGAACTGTCCCTCCTACTCTTCTAGAAAACTCACAAACCAAGGTAGAGACAGATGTGCCTTTGGGAATCTCAATATAGCTTTACCTCACTTTACACAACAGAACAGTTCTTCAAATAATTGCTGGTGGTGGTCCGTGCTTACCTGGGGCTCACCCCCAAAGCTGTAATCTCCTTCAGGGCTATGGATGATGCACTGTCCTTTCCTGGTGTTCTCCAGTGACTTGGGGAGGAAATAGACTCTTGCCGATAGACCCTTTAAGCTGAACGTTTGCAAAGGAACTGCCCCTCAAGTGTGCCAGACGGGCTGCTACTTAAATAAGTCTATAAGAGGATTTCTCAACCTTGGTGCTACTTGCATTTGGGGTTGGAGAATTCTTCGCTGAGGGGGCTGTCCTGGGCACGGGTGGGTGTTTGGCATCCTTGGCCTGTGCCCACAAGCATTCCCTCTCCCCTCCAGACATGCAAAATCCCTCTGGCTGAGAACCACCGATCTACATCAAACCCATTGACTCTGGTTTCTCTTCAGATCGCATAAATCTTTCGCCTTTGCCATCAAACCCATTGAAAAGTCAGTTCATGATATGATAATGTAGCTTATCCTACTGTTGGTCTTAAATTCAGACTGTTAATGGAAAGGTGGCTTAGAATCAATCAGCCCTTTGCTGAACGGGGTGGGTGGGGGGTCAGGGGGTGTCTGCAGCTCCAGACCACCAACCTCGGAGCCCTGTGTCAGCTCTGACCAGCTCTGTACCAGTCAGGACACAGAAAGCTGCTCCCACTGCATCCTGCAGAAAAATCCGGCAGGGGAAATGCTGGGGGGTGCAAGTCCTGACCTGCTCCCCCTGCGCTCACCTCATCTGGCGGGTGCCGGACTTTCTGCAGATACTTCTTCAACACTTCTTCAGGGGTTTTACCTGTTGGGGGACAGGATGGTTGGTGGGCCACCAAGACAGACATAAGGGGTCAAACAGCCTTGTCAAGTGGGGCATGCCAGAGAGGGGAGTTATCAGCCAGGCTCCAAGCAGGAAAGGGGAGGAATTCATTCTGCAATCGGATTTTAGACTCTGAAAGGGAATCAGCAGATGGAGGAGGAGGTGGGAGGTGTTCGTGCCCATCTTTACCTCCTGCAGTCTTCTCCCTGACAAACGCCCCCTCCCCACCCCGTACCTATTTTCAACAAACCCGCTTTTGGCCTGAGATAGGCTGAGTGGGTTTCTCTTCCATATAATCAGAGCCTGGGCAATGCCCAAAGCATGTGGTGAGGCGACAGCTGGAGGAACTGTGTAAACTGTTACACGTTAAAAAAAAAAACCAACAAGGGGCGCCTGGGTGGCTCAGTTGGTTAAGCGACTGCCTTCGGCTCAGGTCATGATCCTGGAGTCCCAGGATCGAGTCCCGCATCGGGCTCCCTGCTCCGCGGGGGGTCTGCTTCTCCCTCTGACCCTCCTCCCTCTCATGCTCTCTGTCTCTCATTCTCTCTGTCTCAAATAAATAAATAAAATCTTTAAAAAAAAAAAAAACCTGGGGCGCCTCAGTGGCTCAGTCAGTTAAGCGACTGCCTTTGGCTCAGGTCATGATCCTGGAGTCCCAGGATCGAGTCCCACATCGGGCTCCCTGCTCAGCGGGGAGTCTGCTTCTCCCTCTGACTCTCCTCCCTCTCATGCTCTCTCTATCTCATTCTCTCTCTCAAATAAATAAATAAAATCTTTAAAACAAAAACAAAAACAAAAAAACCCCCCATGAGGTAGGCTTATCACTTTCCTTTTACATCGTGCTAAGTACTGTCTCGATCTATAATGTGGTGTCGGGGTGATGTTATTTCCCTGGGGAAGCAGGAAGCGGTGCCCACAGCTTCGGGATGCTGTTTGTCGGCTGAACCTCCTTCAGGGCCTCCTTCCCGCCTGTGCGCAATCCGGCCACTAAGGGGTCAGAATCTGTGCCTACACACTCGCCCCGAAGGACCCCCCCCTCAGCTCTGCGGCTGCCCTTTCTGGCTGCTGGTACTGGTTGTTAAATGTTTTGACCATCACCCCAAGCCCCCACCCTGCAACCACGTTTTGCAGTTCCAGTGGGATCGCACCTACATGGTAACTTGGCCCAGGGCCTGGCAAGTAACAGGCTCTCAATTCTTAGACGCAGGACCGTGGCAAGGAAGGGCCTGCCTCCCGGCTCTTGTCTCTGCTGCGAGCAGAGACAGCCCTGCAGTGGGGAAGCAGCTCGCCAGGCTGCCGTGATTCCGGAGTTTCTTTGGGGACGGGCCCCGGAGGCGGCAGCCCCAGTCTGAAGGCAGGAGGCAGGATGACTCGGCCAAAAAAGGGTCAGTGCCTCCCTGGGCACCTACGTCTCTTAGCCGCTCTGAGCTTCCGTTTTCTCACCTATAAAATGGGGAAGAGCAACAGCTCTTGCTCAGAGGGTTGCTTTGACAATTCAGAGAGCGGATGGACGCACAGTCCTTTAGAGCTGTTCCAGCTAAGGGTCCAACGTGAGCTATTAATAATCACAGGAAGAGCGCGAAAGTGTGAAATCCCGTCATTTCCCATCAGATGATGAACAAGGCAATCGAGTTCATTTAAGTAGAGAACTTTTGATGGAGCAGGAAAGTAGGGCAAGGGTTTGAAGAGGCGGATCATGCAACCACCAAGAGCCGGGAGGCAGGCCCTTCCTTGCCACGGTCCTGCTTCTAAGAATTAAGCTTCTTTTAATTGAGAGCCTGTTACTTGCCAGGCCCTGGGCCAAGTTACCATGTAGGTGCGATCCCACTGGAACTGCAAAACGTGGTTGCAGGGTGGGGGCTTGGGGTGATGGTCAAAACATTTAACAACCAGTACCAGCAGCCAGAAAGGGCAGCCGCAGAGCTGAGAGGGGGTCCTTCGGGGCGAGTGTGTAGGCACAGATTCTGACCCCTTAGTTGCCGGATTGTGCACAGGCGGGAAGGAGGCCCTGAAGGAAGGTTCGCATGGCCAGAGTCTAGGGGCTCTAGAGGGACACAGGACAGTGGTTACTCCCTAGCTGCATGGATGCATTCTGGGGCACCCCTGCCCGATACTGGCTGTGAGCATTTTCACCCCAGCAGAAAGGTCTGAAAACAGACTCTCTGCGGTCACACGACTTGCAAGTGGCAAAGTTGGGGTTTGAACCCAGTCTGTTTGGGTTCCAGTGCCACAGCGATCTTCCTCTGTATTGTATTTTATTTGCGTCACACTTCGTGGTTTTATGTTTCTATATTTCTGTGCTGCATTTTTATCCTTCTTAAAAGCGTCTCCATCTGATTCAGACACAATCCACTTTGGTACCATCATCAGAACAGGTACTAGCTGGGCCCACTTAGCAGAGGCAGAAATGAAGGCACACAGGGTGAAGCCATGGGTATGACCTTTAGTGATGATGGCCGAGCCAAGGCTGGGGCCCAAACCTTTGACTCCTGTACCCCTCAAGATAAGGAGGCCAATACCTTTCTTGGCTTGTTTTTTGGTAGTCTTGCGGCTCGTGTTGGAAACCCCTGGGATGGATTTGATTTCGCTCTTGCTGACCGGGGGTGGGTGGAGGACCAGCTTTGGGGGCCTGGTGAGACACACAGGCAGCCCCGCGGCGCTCATGAGAATCCCAGTGATTCCTGGAAGGGCAGGGCATGAAGAAGGACTGCAGAGTTAGCTCCCAACATCCCATAAACTCCCCTCCCCATAAACCTACCCTCCTGCTTCCCAGCAGAGTTCTCGGAACCCGCTTATTCTCTACCTCCCCTTCCTCGTAGCTTTCCCCAGAAATATATGCATTCACTCACCTTCAACAGCATGCTTTGCTTTTAACAATCAGTTCTCCCCACACTCTTCCTGCCCTTCCAGCCCTACTCCTAAAATCCTCATTCACTTTAATTCTTTCTCTTTTATAAATTGCTCACTACCGACTTTACTGCTTCCTTTTTCTGCCCCAAGCAAGGGCAGCCCAGGGTCTCTCTTACCTGCCAAGGCAGGATTCACAGGACTGGACCCATTTAGGTTCTTCACTGGCACGGTGGGGACCCTGTGGAAGGCAAGAACAGGTACGTTATGGTTTTGACAAGCGGGACAAAATGGGTCAGTGTTGGAAACCCCAAAATTCACCCACTGAGGGGTTCCCCTTTTATACAGAAACTACGTATCCCTACTAAAGTCAGAGTCAGTTCTTAGCACCACAACCAGAAGGGTTCCCTTTATTTATTTTTAAAGATTTTATTGATTTATTTTGGGGGGGAGGGGCAGAGGGAGAGGGAGACAGAGAATCTCAAGCAGACTCCTAGCTGAGTGTGGTGTCCGATGTGGGACTCGATCCCAGGATCCTGAGATCATGACCTGAGCTGAGATCAAGAATCGGATGCTCATCCGACTGAGTCACCCTGGCATCCCTAGAAGCGTTACCTTTAAAATCTAAGACCAGGTCACCCTTCCACTCAGAACCCCAAAACTCAGAATGGCTCCTCAGTTCACCCAAGGTCCCAGCAATGCCCACACAGCCCTGTGTGACCTGCCAACGCCCTCCACTCTCAAGCCCTCACCTCCCTGGTCTCTCCACATATCGCTCACCATCTCCTTCGGCTCCAGCTCTTCTTCCCAAATGCCAGCCATGCCCCTTCCTCGGAGCCTTTGCATACACTGTTCCCTCTGCCTGAAAGGCTCTACCACCAGAGAGCTGCTCAGCCTCCTCCTACGGATCCTCCGGTCGTGGCTGACCTTTTCGTGAGGTTCCTAAGACCATCTCATTTAATACTATGACTCATCCCTCTCATCCCACCTCAATCCCTCTTACCTCGCGCTATTTTTTTTTCATGGAACTTAAGATTTTTTAAAAATAAGTTGTTGCTTTATTACCTTCCCTTCCAGAATCAGAGGCTCTGTAAGGGCAAATATCTTTGTTTCATTCAGAGCCTGACACTAGCAGGCATTCAGTGAGTATTGGTTGACAGAACGATAAATAAAGAAGCAAGTTCAAACCTGGGTGTACATAAGAGTCACCGAAGAAGCTTTTAAAAAGACAGAGCCCCCAGTGTGAATCAGAATTCCCACCGGGGGGCGCGGGGCAAGAACCTGAATTTCCACCAGCTTCTGCTGAGAGGATGCAGCCCAGCATTGGGAAACCACTGTTCCAATAGCTGTCACCCCTCCTTTTCCCTGAGAAATCTAAATATCAGGCAAAGCCTCCTCCTCTTTCTGTCCTTCTCCCCAGAAACCCGAGCCAGGCTGGAGAGGAGTCCGCACAGCTGCCTGGGAAAAGCAAGCCCTCCCACGATGCCGAAGAGAAAAATAGAGGACACGTGGGGCTGGGTCTTGCGCCATCTCCCCGCCCCACCCCCCCACCACCACCCAGGCTTCTACAGCTGGGCTCGGAGGGGAAGTGGGCTTGGAGACACATGGACTGGGTCACAGATGACTCCAGGAGCCAACAGTTCTGCTGTGGGGGCAGGGCTGTGCAGGGAAAACAGGAGGGGGAAGGGCATGTTCTGTTGTGTCTTTATATAGTTTATTATTTGTTTATTTGCCCATTCCTACTGAGCCCTACTCCGTTTGGGACGTTCCGTTAGAGCCTGGGGACACAGCAGTGGACAAGACAGCCCGTGGCCCTCCCTCTATGTGTGGTCATGGCGAAGAGGCATAGGACCCACCTGGTCCCACGCACAGTCGTAACAGCTCACGGTGTATAAATCCATCTCAGACTTCCAACAACCGACGCAAGAGGGGCTATTATCCTCAACCTCGTTTTAATAGGCAAGGAGGTTGTGGCACAGAGAGGTTAAGCAAACTTGATGGAGGCCACACAGCTAAGGATTCCCACCCAGGAAGTCTGGCCACGGAGCCCACTGTGGTAGCCACGCACCGGGCTGCATTCTCGTGTCCGTGTGAACCTGCTATCACCCCACGTTACAGACAGAGAACATGGGAGCGCAGAGAGAGTATGGAATAAACCCGCGACTAAGACAGAGGAGTTGGCATGGGGCTGAGCAGGGGCTCTGTCTGTCCCCCACAAGCCCGCAGGGATGGGTGCTTCCCTGGCTGAATCTTTGGCGGGGGCGGTGGGGGGGGGGGTGCTGTCCCTTCCCGGGATGCTGACATGTGCGCTGGGGCTGTAAGGATGTGAAAGAACAAATGTGGGAGTGTTTGTGTCTCAACAGGCCACCACAGGCTACTTTCCCCCCAGGATAAATCAAACCCGCATGGGGGGAGGGGAAGGCTGCATTCAACACAAAGGAAAGTCAGCCAAGGAAAGAGGCCCAGCCTTGCTTCTGGACTCCGTGGCCTGCCCCACAGGGCCAGGCATGGTAGGGTGGATGGGAGTCAGGAAAACCAGGTTCGAGTCCCAACCCTGCCGGTTAACTCCTCATGACCTCCCTCAATTTTTTCCGAGCCTCAATCTCCTTACCTGTGAACCTGTGAGGGTCTGGAGTTAGCAGATGCCAGGGGGACTTCCTGAAGATTCCCTACCTTAGTGCTTAAGAGCAAGGCAGCTGCCTGAGCCCTGGGTCTCCCACCCGAGCTGACTGGGCTCCCCACAGCTGGTCTGGGGACCCGCGTGGAGGGTCTATTCCCCGGCTCCCCACCAGGGGGCAGCGCTCGCAGTCCAGCCCCGCACCTGCCTTGCCCCTAGCAGCTCCAAGGCGGCCCCCCCACCCCAGCTGATAAGTAGCTGTGATCTGGGTGACAAAAGCCACCTTTGTTCCCACAAACTGGACTGGCAGGTTTCCACACCCAATCTGGTTAACCAGGAAAGAGTCCAATCCCCAGAGCACACCCTGGGCAGCCCAAGAACCCGGGGAGGGGGCCAGGCCTGAAGAGAGGGAGGGTCTGCATGAGGACCCTGGACTCCGGGAAATACTGTGGGAGAGGCGGTGTCCCTGTCTTTCCAGGAAAGGGACAACGTGTCGGTAGGCTCTGGATGGTGGCAGTGAACTGGTGGAGGGGGCTGTTTGCTTACGGAATGCAGAAGGGCACTGTGGAGGGCCAGCTTGGCCCGGCTTTGTGCCTTTGGTGGAGCCACACAGCCTCCCTGCACTTCGCTGACCACATCCGAGTCACCACACCCATAAACAGGACACCTCCATCTCTGTCCCCAGGGTCCCTGAGAGGATTTAGGTCAAATAATCTGTAAACAGGCAAGCTCTATGCAAATTGGGTGGTTGTTTACATTTTTGTTTCCCAACTATAAGAGGAAGTTGAGCTCGATAAAGCTTTTTCCTGCTGTAATAGTCCAATTTTCTCAGATTCTTGAGGACATCGAGCGTACAGTGTAAGGTTGAGAGGGGGGCAATGCTTAGGATTGTTGAGTTGGCCTTACCTGATCAGCTCCTCCCCCACGGTGGTGACTGGTTAAAATGGAAACCAGGGAGGTGGCCCATGTCGTCCCCACCGGTGGCACCCTGCGGGCGCCCCAGCTGTCATGCCTGAGCCCTCCTTCCAGAAATCGGCAACGCAATGACTGGCATGTGGCTCACATCCTCCCGGCAACTCGGCTCAGCCAAAGCCGTCTGGCCTAACCATCAGAAGACTCCCTCCCCCATGCCGCCGGGCTGTTCTCAGTTTCCATTTCTGTCCCTCAAGCACAGAACTAAGAAAAGAGAAGAGCTGGCAAGGTGGCAGAAGGAGGGGGCCGACAGCAGGAGAAAAGCTCTGCAGATACCATGGTGAGAAGGAGTGGGGGTTTTCTGGGGAGTTGTGAGCCGACCCAGGAATCCTCAGGCCGGACAACGGTCTTGTCTCTCCAGCAACCGAAGTCTCGCCAGAGATAGAGAAGCCTCAGTTCTGGAGGAGAGGGCCAGAGGGGCCACTCCGCAGCCCCCCTCTCGTCTCTTTAGAAACCCCCTGCTTGTGTCTCTGAATAATTCACAGGGTCTTTTGTTCCCCGCAAACCCTTCTCCTCAGCCCACCTCTCCCGCCCGCCCTGGTCTTCCTTTTTTCCGTGGGAAAGTTGCTTGAAGAGCTCGCGGACAGGGAGAGGAGGGGAAGGGGCCAGTCCACGACAGAAGGTCGATGGCAGTGCCGCACAAAGGGGACAAGCACGCTAATTAAATGGCCAAGAAAGACTGGAGGAGAAGGTGGTGGGGGGGGGGTGAGGGTGGTGGTAAGAGGTAGAAAAAGGAAAGGGCTGGAAGATAGAGGGGTAGGGCGGGGCCTCCCCTGTCAGGAAAACAGAGCAGAGAAAAAAGCTCGTTTCTATAGCCCTTTTGAAGGGGGGCGCTGCCCGGACCTCCGCGCCATTCTCTCGCTCCAATTCCACTGGCAGGCAGGGGGAATAAAGCGGAGAGATGAAGAGCTGCCGGCTGGCTCCCTGGGTGAGATTTAAAGTGATCTGGGAGTCCTTCCCCTCAGTTATGGCGTGAGGTCACTTGGCATTTGCCAAGGGCGCCAGCAATGAGGTGGGGCATCAGACTCTGCTCAGCTCTGACTTCAGTTCAGCGACTTTCAATAGACACAGGTGAATAAGAGCAGCTAATACTGACCAAACCCTTCTTAGGTGCCACACATTGTGCTAAATCTAGACACGGAGTATTTCATTCAGTTCTCGTGACAGCCCTGAGAAGGAAGGTACTATTACTCTCCCATGTTACAGATGAACAAACTGAAGACTGAGGGTGCATAATCTGCCCCAAGTTACACACCAAGGTACTTGAGTTCCCGCCTGGGTTGTCAGGCTCTGGAGGCTGTGTTTTTTGTCCACTATCCGAGCCTCCCTCTGCCACACAAATAATTACCCCAGAACTCTGTCAGAGGCCCCCAGGAGGCTGCTGGCTGACCTGGGGAAGAAAGAGAGCAGTGGTGTGGTTCAGGTGCCCATTCCCCTCTCCCAAATATTCTGCCAGCTCAGAAGTAGTCATAGGAAAATCCCATGCATCTGACCAGCACTTTACCATTTATAAATTGCCTTCACATACAGCGAGGAGCTGAGCTTTAGCCAATAGGGCAGAGGACGAGGGGAATAAACCCTGGGCTCCAACCCCCACTCTATGACACCTGAGCCGTGTGGCCCTCCTTGGAAAGTTAATTCTGAGCTGGTGCCCATGCCTGACACAGGGCCAGGGAATGAGGTAACACTGGAGAGTGCATCTGGTAAGCTCTCAAGGGATGAACTCCCTTTGTGGAGGTTTCCACAATGACTCCATGGGGCGGGCAAGGCGAGCCTGATGATCCCCACTTCATGCACAAGGAAACTGGACCTTGCAGAGGCTCTGTGGCTTCGTTTAGTGGCAGAGGCCGGAGTGAAGGCTGGGCCTCTCCTTCTGCAGCACACCCTCCTCCTCTTTCCTCCCACTGCTGAGCCTCTGTGTGCAGACAGCCTCCTCTGGGCAGCCTGAATTTCACACTCAGGGGTTCAACCTCACTGCAAACCGCCCTGACCGCCTGGGGCTCAGCGGTCACAGGTGGGGTCAGGCCCTTCTGGAGAAAGGAAGAGTAGGCCGTTGTGAGAGGCCCATCTCACCAGAAATCAGGAGCTGGCAAGGCAAAGGCTGTGGGCACCACATGGACCTGGGTCTCTCCCATTTGAAGATTGGGAAGACCAAGAAGATCATAAAAAACAGTGATCACAGAACCCACAGCAACACCAGGCTGTCACAGGAAGTCCTGAGACGACGCACAGAAGGTGCCTGGCACACATAGTAAGTACTCGCTAAATATGCGCTGTTAATTCCAATCTGGAGTTACCCCTCCAGTCTCCAGAGAGACCAAGGAAAGGGGCTGACCTCACGTGGCACCTACTGTGTGTCGGGCACTGTGGTGGGTGCCTACAGAGAAGCAGCACGGCCGAGTCAGAATAGTCTGGCCCTGACGTCAGACTTCCCGAAGTTTGAATCTTGGCCTCAGCCAATGATTGCTCCGAGCCTTTGAGCAAGAGAACCTCTGATTTCTTCATGGGTAAAATGGGATCGAAATGCCTACTTGCTTAAATGAGGTGATAAAGCTCCCACCAGATAGATCCTGGTGGGAGCCCATTTAGTACTGCCTGTTAGGGCATGGTGTGTGTAACCTTGAACCCTCAGCAGCTAGCCTAACATGGGGATTATCACCGGCATTTACACAGGAGGAAGTCAGGACTCTGGGATGTTAGGGCTCTGTCCCAAATCACATGGCTATGGCAAAGCTCTGACGGACCCCAGAGGCCAAGCCCACCCTTAGCCACCACACCATGCTGCCTTCCACCCGCAACCAGAGGGTCAGGACAAGACGACAGGGAGCTTAAGTCTGGGCAGCCCCTCTTTCATCTCTGGCCCAGCTCAGTCGGGTCCTATGCCCTTCCTTGATGGAAATGCTCAGAGGCAGCCTTGGAAGTACCTACCCAGAGGCGATCAGCACCCGGGACTGGGCAATGGCCAGTCGCTGCAGGCTGGTCCGATTTAAGGTCGCCAGGGCCACCCTTCCGGTCTTGCCGTTGGCTCCGGGGGGACTGGCGGGAGAGCCCGCCGTCACCCCTGCCGGCGCGCTGGAGGCCTGTCGCCGGATCGCCTGCGATGCGACAGTCTTCCCCGGCGCTCGGACGGTGCCCGTGCTGTCCAGTGGCTTGGCCCCGGGACCTGGCGGCGGGGGCAGCTTGAGCGCTCCAGGTGGGGGCATGCTCTTGCGGGCCGCTGGGGGCTGCAGGGGCCCGGTGCCCCCGTCGGCCACGGCCGCCTTGATGCTCATCACCAGAACGCACTGCGGGCAGGAGCAGGGCGGGGCCGCGGGCGAGGCGGCCGACGCGGGGCTGGCCGGCCAGGACTGGGCCCTGGGCAGGGTGCCGGTGACCATGGGGTAGATGAGATCCAGGCGCCGGCGGACGCGGCGTTGGCGCTGGGTCTGCCGGTTGATCTGGCCCATGGTGCTGAAGTCGATGACGTAGCTGAAGCCGATGGAAGTGAGGTCGATCCAGGGGTGCTGCTTCTCATAGGCGTGCTGGATGGTGATGCCCACTTCCATGTCATAGGGCGTCCAAGAACCGTTGTCGTTCTCCCACTCCCACACCACGCCCTTGCCGGGGGCCGAGGCCGGGTCGTAGTAGTTGCGGCGAACCGGGCGGAGGGTCCCTGCCACAGTGGGACGGAGGACAGGGTCAGGGTCAGCAAGCAATGAAACTGGACTGTGTTCCCTTCAGAGGCAAACGGGAGCCGGTCCCGCTGTGGGCGGGCCCTAGGCTGCCTGCTGAGGAATCGGCTTTGAACGAGACCCTTCCTGCCTCGAGGACTGTGCGGAGGCCCGGGGTGGCAGTGTGAAGGGTGTGGGGCCGTGCGGGGTACCACAAAGAGCACCTGCCCCTTCTTAGTCGGGAGACCTTGGTCTGCGGCCAGACTGATTCACTTCCCAGTTTATGTAGAACTCCCCAACCTCCTTCCCTCCCCTGAGAAACAGTGAGTCCTTCGCGGAACTTTTGTGAAAATTAAATGTGACCCACTTATTCATTCAACAAATATGTATCTGTATATGCCAGGTTCTGGATCTCTCCTGCACCCTGAAATTTGCACTAAGGCACCTAAAGCCCTCAACACAGAGTAGGTGCTCATAAGAATCATATCACTTCTCCCCTACTCTCTAAATGCCCCTGCCTGGAGGGCTATGAAGAGAAAGAACAAAGGGTCACGGAAGCCTAGAGGGCAGAGGAAGAAGACTGTCTCCAGGAAGGCAGCCCCCCAGCGGTGGAGCTAGAGATCCCGCTCCCTGTCCCTTTAAGGGTGCAGTAAAAACAAAAATAGAAAATCAGGTTGAGAGAACTCTCTTAACACTTGCGAGCTTTCAATCGTGTATCAAAGCAGTAATAATGATCATAATAATTTTCTGTTTCTCTAACATCTTTCTTTCAAAAGCCCAAACCCTCCTAAAGATAGGATTGTCTTCATTTTCAGTCTCACGGGGGGAGGGGGGCAGGGAAGGGGGGCCAGGGCTAGTGCAGGGAAGCTGCAGAGCAGAAATGAGCCTGCAGCACTGGAGGGAAACTAGGTCTGTAACTCTTGCCTCTTCCTCCCCTACCCACCCCAAACCTGGATTCAGACTCACGCCCAATCAGGGCTCATTTCATGGGTATCAACATCAAGGCTGAAGATGCCAGGGTCAAGGCAGGGTGAGGGGGCCTGGGACAGCTCCAAGGGTGCTTGAATCTCGCATCTGTCAGCTTAAGCTCTATCCATCAAAGTGGTGGGAAAAGGCTCCCCTTCGCCGGCCCCTGACCCACCCCCTCCTCCAACCCAGAGGGAGACACCAAGACCAGGGACAGAATTCCATTCAAGGGGGGAAGAAAAGGAACAATGGCTATTCAGGCCTTTGCCAGGGTCATAACCCACCCCCCACCCCAACTCCGAGCCCCTTAATGACCCAAAACATCAACATTCAGAGGCAGGAGGGAGAAGCAAAACAATCCCCCATTCAGCACCAGGACCTCTGCTGGGGGACCTGGAGGGGGGGGGCGGGATGGGAGGAAGAGAGGAGGAAGAGGGGGGGATGGGCAGGAGTACCCTGGTTTGCCTCCATTTCCTTCCTAAATAGCCAGCTTGCTGGGGAGCAAAGCCGATGGAAGTGAGGTCGATCCAGGGGTGCTGGCTTTGGGTCCAACAGTGGAGGCTCTGTCCCTTCCAGCTCTGTGATTAAGCCTCAGTTTCCTCCTCTGCTTGGGCCGGGTAGCGACTTCAAAGGGTGGATTTGAGGATTAAAGGAAGGAATGAATATAAAGCGCTAAAATAACACCTGCCATGGGGCAAGAGCTCAATAAAAGTTGGTTGATTATCATTGTAATTTACTTTCTATTATATGTCTAAGCAGGATGGAGGAGTCACAGGGAAAGTTTAGTTCAGAGGGTGTGGGGTGTGTGTCTGTGTGTGTAAGAGAGAGATTATATATAACTCCTTATACAATCTTTATTATTTGGAAGGCACCTAACTCATCCCATATGATCTTCATGGCAATCCTAAGAAACACCTTTTAGAAATGAGGAGATTAAGTTTAGAGAGCTTAAATGACCCTATTTTATATTCTCTCCAGGGTGGCAGGGGAAATGCACTTGTCCAGTGCTCCCCAATGTCCTCAAGAGGCATTTTTTACAACAGTGGGATCAATCCCAGAGACGCTGGAGAGCTGCCGCAGAACTTCTGGAAGCTAGCTGTGGCTCTCCCAGGTCTAGCTCCCCCATGCCTGTCTCTTCCTCTACTCCCAGCAGACAGATGCCCTTTTATCCTCCTGCACTCCCTCACCTACTATTCGCCAGGGCTCCCCCCACCCAGGTGCCCTCCTTTGCCATTTTTACCTATTGAAGTTGTCCTCATTCTGGTCCTATGCCATTTGCCACCCATTTCCTGAAATGTTCTCCCAGTCCAGGCCCCCCGCCTCAGGAGGTCGGGGGTGTGTATCTGCGTATGCCTGCCTGGTGTGTACCGGGGGCTCGGCATTCTTCATACGGGCCTTAAGTGGAGGCGCAGACACCACCATCTAGCTCTGTGCCCTAGGGCGGTGCATGGCACTCACGAGGGCTCCATAAACATGCTGTGATTGACTGAAGACTTCGGCTACTTTTTAATCATTTATCCCATGTTGCTGAGAACCCACTGCTCTGAGCAATTCGGACACTACTCAAATAGCTTATAATCTAAAACTAGACGAGTGTGCGAATGACTATTGATGAAGCAGAATATGCCAGAAGAAGGGTGCCAACAAAACGCACGTGGGCTGAGAAAATTCGCCCACATCCCCTCCGGGCTTAAACCCCTTCCGCGACCTCCCCTTAGGTCAGGACCTGACCCTCCCAGCCCCAATCTCTGCGGGCCCAACTCATGCCCTAATAAGCTCTGGACTTAGGTGCCACACTGGCCTCTTCGAGTCCCCCCCCCCCCCCCCCCCCCCCCTCCCGCCCCCCCCCCCCCCCCAAAAAGCCCTGGCCTTGGGGGCCCCCCCCGCCCCCTTCGGGCCCCCCCCCCCCCCCCCCGCCATGTTTCTCCTCTCTGGGCCTTTTCACAAGGCTGGTCCCTCCCCCAAACACTCTGGCATTCCTCTTTGCTGCTCATCCTTCAGAGTTCAGCTCATTTCTTCAAGGAAACTTCTCTGGGCTGCCCTGACCAGATGGGATTCCCACTCCTATTTTTTTTCTTTACAGCATTTATCTTGATGTGCAGTCATACATTTCTTGGTGTGATTAATTTGGTGAATGTCTGTCTCTCTCCAGTCCTGCTGAGCGGGTATCCGGGGGGTTTGCTCACGGTTGTATTCCCGGTGCCTGACATGTCCTAGGAGCTCCATAAATACTGACTGAATAAATGAAGGAATGATGGGTGGGAGAACATTTCCAGAAATGGGATGACAAGTATCGTAAGGCTTGAATGAGAAGGACAATTTCAATAGGCAAAAGGGGCATCTCAGTAGAAGGGGCTTTGTGAATAGTTGGGGGGACGGGGTGTCAGAGAACTCTAAGGGGATACATGAGGATAAAAAGGACATCAGTTTATCAGGAGTAGGGGAAAATATAAGGCAGAGTGGAAGAGAAACCTGGAAAGTTAGGTTAGAGCCAAAGCATAGACGGTCTGGAACGCCAGGCTGTGACGGGTTTTATTTGTAGGCAACGAGGAGCCAGTGAAGTCTGTGACACAGAGAAGTGACAGGACCAGAGATGCTCTGTTAATTAGTTCCACGTGAGAAGTAATGAGGGTCCTGGCAGTGAACATGAAAAGGAGGTGACAGACTGGAGGGACCCTACAGAGAAGTGGGTAGGACTTGACCTCGAGTAGCTGAATGCTTTCCCAGAGAGGTTCCAGGATCACCTGCTTCCGAATCTCCTGGGGTATGGATGAGCAACACCTTCTAGAGTACCCACTGGCCACTAGGAGGAATCATCAGCCTCTCCGGGGCCTGGGCCTAGGAATCTGCATGTGAATAACCGCCCTGGATTTTCATCATGCACGCCAATTTTAACAGCTGGGCCACATGGTCCATGTGCCTCGACACACTGGGCACCCGAAAGAGACTCCGAACGACAGAGTCGAAGAATCCTGAGGTCTTGACGATGGGCAAGTGGTAAATGGTGGCACGATTTGCAGGCAGAGCAGTGTCATGAGGAAGAGCTGGTTTTTGGAGGGAAAGGCGCTGAGTTCATTCAGCCCCAGCAGGTTAGTTAGAGACAGAAGGCAGACCTCAGAACCAAAGCTGTGGGACAAAAGAATGTCACTGGGGGATTTCACTTCTCTGATTATTTTCAGAGACCACCGTAATCTGGAATGTGCTGGCTAGTCCTGGCCTCCTCTAAACGCAGGACCATGAACTAGATGATCTGAGGAATCCATTTAGTCCTTGGGTGCAGTGACCCAAAGAAAAGGCCTCTAATGGGATAGGAATAAAGAATGTTCATAAACTCAGCAGGGAACAAGAGAAAGAAAATCAGTTTTTCCTGGCAACTCAGACACCTGCATTCCAAAGCACCTGAGATGTTTTGGCTCCTGGGAAATGGGAGAAACGCCTTCCAGGCATGACCCTGTCTCAAGGGCACATTACATCCGCGCATCACTGTGTCAGAGAAATTCCGGGCCTCTCCAAAGCGCCCCTCAGCCCCACTGGAATGTCCCAGGAGGGCAAAGTCCCAGATGTTCTGCTACTGGGGTATCCCACGTGCCTGGAACAGTGCCTGCACCCCGGAAGTGTTCACCGATGACGGAGTAGAGCGTGCGACACTTGATTTGTCATCTCAGCTCTGCCTTTGACTAGCTGTAAAACCTCGAGCAACTTAATCTCTTCCAGATTGTTGCCCTTCCTAAGATCGATGTGAGGACTAAACAAGACAAAGTGTGCAAGGGGCCTGGAGCATCCCCCACACTGTCACGACCACGTGGGCCTCATGACACTTGCCTCCTCCACCCCTGTGCTCACACAGGGCAGAGTACCCTGTGGGGACCTATCGGCTTCTGTCAAACCGTTCATCTCTCGCCATCTGACCTTTCTCACCATATTAAAGACATAAAAGAGGCAAAAGTTGCAGAGAAAACTGTGAGCTGGAAAGGGCTCTGCGTCGCACCAGGCCACTTCTAAGCAGCACCCTCACTGGTGCAGAGACCAAACCCATTCACCTGCCCAACTGCATGATGACAGGACAGGAACCAGAGGACTCTCAAGGCTGCTCTTTGTTCCACAGAGAAAAATGAGGCCTGAGCAGCTAAGGGACTTGTCCAAGGTCACACAGGAAGCCGATGAGTCTGGGGTGAGAGCCTGAGTCCTGTTTCCCCACTCCCAGCCTGGGGCTCCCCACGTCCCACTGCTGGAACCCTGGAGGTGGTGGCCATCAGATGTCCTGGAAGATACAAGGGGCTGGGACGCTGAAGGACAGCACTCCAGTCACTGCCCTGGGACAGAAAAGGTGAGTCCAGTCAAGATAAATGACCATACATGGATGGACAGGACCCAACCAAGGCTCTGGAAGCAGCCAAGACCATCCCCTCCACCGCCCCATCTCCTCCCTTCTTCCAGATTCCCTAGCCCAAAACACTCGCGGAGACCAGCACAGAGTGCAAATAAGCTCAAACCCAGAGTCGGTGTGGGGAGGAAGGGCCCAGGGCAAACAAAGGCGACAGAGGGTATCTGTGACCTCCCAGCCATCTCCCTGGAGACAGGGTGGGCGAGGCGGGAGCCCAGGGGAGCTGAGAGTCTGAGGCCTCCCTCCCGGCAGGGCAGGCAACTTCTGAAGAAACAGAGCTCCCATGTCAGGAAATGTCCCCACATAGAGGAGGCAACAAAAAAAGAGAGGACTCGCCTCTAGGCAGGGGACTTCCAGCTCTCCTTTGTTTGTGGGGATGTTTCTGGTTCCCAGCTTCAAACTGTGGCTTGGGGATGGCGGGTAATTTAATTAAACATTGCCAGGGCTTGGCTGAGGTTGCCTGGGCGCCGGCAGTATAAAGTTCCTACCCTGTCATGGCCTCATCAATGAGCTATATTGAGAGGAACTGAGTGTCTGTTGGCAGAGAAGGGGGAGGAGGGGGCTCCGAGCCCAGAAACCCAGAGATTCTATTCTGCTTTGACAAGCTCCTTGACAGCCCAGCATTCCTGGGAATTCAGCCCAGTGCCTTCGGCATCCAGCTCAGGGCTTGGCACTAGGAGAAAGGCGCTCAGTACCCACTCACCCACTGACCACTAACTAGAATGAGTGGATGAAATCTAAAGCGGTCTGAGTCGTGCGCCTCTAAGACAGACTGGAATGTAAAACAGACCCCAAGGCAGTCTTTAAAATGATGCAGGGCTAGCTCTCTGCCTCCAGTCTCCAGTCTGAGGAGCCACCAGGCGTAGTCAGCCTGTCCTCGTGGTCAGACCTGGGCGGGGTGGGGGGAGGAGGGGGGGATATAGATTCCGTCCCTCAACCCCGTTTTCTCTGTAACTTCACCTCTGTCGAAAGGGCACGCTTCATCTCTGTCTTAGACACCCCTAAACACTGATTAAACTTCACCCCTTCCCAAATGTGGGACAGGGGCTGGGACCTTTATGTCACCAGGGTGTTTCTCCATATGCTGCAGAGATCTAGTCTGAAACAGAAAAGTGAACACCTGCCTGTTTATTCTGAGCAGGACTGAAATGCCCGGTCAGGTGTCTTAACTGCTAGTCCTCCCTGGTCCCACCTCCAGGGCTCAGCAACCACCGCCCCCCCCCATCTGCTGCCTGCACCCTCACCTCCACAACCTTTACCCCAATTGCCCAATTACATTCTCCCCCTCCCCCTAGCCACACTTAATCCTCTTTCTCAATCTCCCCACATTCCTCCTCATTCCCTCCTCCCCCTGGTCTCTCTCAGCTCCACCACCCTCCCTTTCCCACTAGGGTTTAAGCCCCTCCAGATGCTAACACTTCTGGAATCCTTCCCCCCAGAAAGCTTTACTCAGCTGGCCAGTATCTGCAAAGTCCCTGGCAAAGAGGCTTTTGGGAGTTATGACTAAAGATGGGGACATGAGGGTGGAAAGACGTCCCTTTCCCATGACAATCCTAATTAGCACACAGGATGTGGGGGCTTTCCAAGGAGGCTGGGATGCCCTGCTCAAGCAGCTGTTCTCGATCCTCTGGGACTCCCCGGGTCATCCTCTCTAGCCCCTCCCCACCACACCTGCTTCTCCAGGCT
>NW_023270418.1:26748023-26809855 GCF_011800145.1 Mirounga leonina | reverse complement strand
GGGCCTCGGCCGCGCCCCCCGCGCCGCGCCCCGCCGCCCCCGGCAGCCTCAGCTCCGGCCCATGGGCCGCTCCCCCGCCGCGCATCCACCGGGGCCCGGACACCCGGGCCGCCCGGCTCCGACCGCGCGCCGCCGCCGGGGTCCGCCGCTGCCGCCGCTGCTGCGTGGGGTCCAGCGGCTTCATGCAAGTGCCCGGCTCTCCGCAGACAGGCCCCCGCCTTGCAAAGCCCGGGCGGGCGCGCGGCCGGAGCTGGGCGGCCGGCGAGGCGGGCCCCGAGCCCCGAGCGCTCGCACCAGTTGCGCCGCGGGCTCCGCAGACGCCGGGGTGGGATCTCGCCGCGCGCTCGCGCTCGGAAAGGCACGCCGGGCCCCCTCCCCGCCCGCCCCTCCCTGCCCACCCAGTGGCCGCCCCGGCGAGAGCTCCCCCTCCCTGCGGCTCTGCTCAGTCGCCTCCAGAACGGAGCGCCCCTCCCGAGCTGGGCGCTAAGGCAAACCCGCGCCTGCGGGGGCTTCCCCCGCCCCCAGGCGCCCCAAAGCGGCAGGCCGTGACGCGGCCCCGGGACCGCAGCTGTCGCCCGCCCCCGCTTTGCAGCCTCCCTCCCAGAAATGGAATTTTCTTCCTTTCTTTTTTTAATTCAGCATGATCGCTGTCCGCGGGGCCAGGTCTCCGGCTCGCGCACGCACTCACACTCACACTCTCGTACACACGCGCCCGCACCCCCACGCCCTCCCTGCTCGGGCTCCTATTACCTCATCTTCGCTCGCACATCCTTCGAGGTCCGTCAAGGAGGCGGAGCCACGCCCCTGGCGCCGGGGGCCGGTGCCCCGGAGCTCGCACGCCCCCTGCTGGCCCGAGGCGACGCGCGCGGGCCAACGGCCACACACCGTTCGGCTCGACTCTACCCTTTGCTAGTGAGACCCAGTGCAAAGGGATTAAGCAATTTGGTGCATGATGGGTCTGTGTCGTCCATGTGGAGCGCAAATGTGTTTTTCCTGGCCTGCGTCAAGACTACTACAGTCCAGAAGATACGGGCTAACTCGATTTATTCTGCAGGGTTTCTATGAACGAAATAACACTAGGACAAACACAAGCTAGACTTGGTTATTTTCGCAGTCACTAGTTAGCACGGAAAATAATCTAGAAGGGCAGATTAACATCAGGATTTAGTGTTAATTTTGCCAGAGAACACAGACTTCGTTTTGTTGAGGTTGCAACGACACACATGAATTCACATGATGAAGATGATGCAGGATAGGATATAGAAAAATAAAAACAGTATATGGGTTAGGGACTGGGGTCTCTTTGAAATAATCCTTTTCTCTCATAATATCATAAACTTTTTTGCTGTGAAAGATTTGCTTTCCCACAGCCATCCTTTCTTCTGTCGTTAGTATTACCTATATCTTCTTCATCCCTCTGACCTTGCCTTCCCCCTCACGGGGTTCTAAACACAAAGCAAAAGAAAAATATCAGAAATGTTCTTCTTCCAGCCTCCAAAAAGCACTAGGATCGAGGCTACCTCAGAGCTTTGTTCCTAATGGTGCCCTTGCCCAATAGTCTCCCTAGCATGACTTCTAAAGATTCCAGTTAGTTTCTCCCAAAGGCCAGCCTCCCAACCCGATTCAATCAATACCTTCATTAAAACATCAAATTTCAGGGTTTGAAGGACAAAGGGGAAAGGAATAAAGGAGATCTCAATTTATCCTACCAAGAGCCATTATTATTCTTATTTTTCAAATGATGAGACTTAGGGAATTTAAACAATTTGCTCTAGGTTACATATTTAGCCACAGGCGAAATTGGTATTCAAAACTTGGTTGGGCTCCCCCCCACCAAAAAAAAAAAAAAAAGCCTATTCCATCCATGACAGGGAGGTGGTGCGGTAAGAAACAAGTTATGTGGCAATGTGAAAGAGCCTCCATGTGAAACAAGGGAAGGCAGAACATGAGGCAAAGGTATTTTGCAACAACAAAAGTCGAAGTAAAGAAAAGGTAATCTAAAGCTTTATTGAGCTATTTTTATTTCCAGTCGTAAGACCACGAGTATGAAGACTCTGGAAGATTTCTTGTGGTCTGGGTAAGTATAGACCCAGAACTGTCAGTATTGCTTTAAGGAATGCTGGAAGTTCCAGGGAGAAAACAGAGTCTGACCAGCTCAAGCAGAAATTCTCAAGCGGAAAACGCCTAAACCAGATGAGAGGGCTGTGAAAAAATGTTAGACCGGCCATTTGAAAGATGAATAGGAAGTAGGAAGAAACTGGCTCTTACCTATGTCCAGCTTGATTCTGTGTCTGGTCTTCTTGTATCTGCCATGCAAAAGATGGCAGTGTATTACAACAGAACAAAAATGCCTAATGACACAAGAGAGGGTTTGTATATATACAAACTGATTCATTTGTAAGAAGAAGTGAATATATAGATGACTTGACATTAGTCATTAATTATAGTTATAGGATATGTGTATTTTTGATAAGCTATGATGAGTTGTAATTTATAACAACCCACTTGGCAATCATAATTTATAATTATATGTCAACAATAATAGTAATGTATTCATTTATACATTTCTCAGATCTCCCAAGACAATCTAATTTCAAATAATCCGTATCATAACCTCCTGAAAACCTCAGACATTTTATTTTAGTATCCAAACTATGTCTCCCTAATTGCCTCCTGTTTCCAAGTGGCAGACTAATCTTTAACCAAGTGAGGTGCCCAGTTTGTAATTTGGAATACGGCAGCTATAATAAAACCTCACTAAGTGAGACTGATTGGAATGAAGCCAGTCTGAATTGTTTAAAGGTATAATCTGATGATACTCCAAAAAGTGCCATCATAACTTAACACTAAGTTTCAATGAAAAGGGCATTCTCTTTTTCTGTGGAATGTTCATTTTTTCCAGTTACCTATTGCTCTTATCAACTACCCTAATATTAGTGGCTGAAAACAGCAACAAGCATTTATTTTGCACATGAATCTGCAATTTGGTGAGGGCTTAATGAGGACAGCTAGTCTCTGCTCCACACATAGCTCAAGGCAGCTTGAGGGATGGCTGAGGGCTGGAATCATGTGCAGGCTTGCTCATTCACATCTAGTGCCTGATGCTGGCTGTCATCTGGGAATTCAGCTACGGCTATCTGCCCAACCACCTACACATGGCCTATGTTGCCGACTGGCTTCTTCACATCATAGAGGTTGGGTTCCAAATGAGTATGACCCAACAGAAAGAGCCAGACAGAAGTTGCATTGCCTTCTCTTTAAGTTTTTTATCTTTAAGTAATTGTAGATTCACAGGTAGTTGTAAGAATTCAGACAGCTCTCATGTACCTTTTTCCCTCATATTACCCAACGGTAACATATTACAAACCTATACTTAAAAAAGTATCGTACATGTGGTGCCTGGCTGACTCCATCGGTAGAGTGTTTGACTTGATCTCAGGGTTTTAAGTTTGAGCCCCACGTTGGGTATAGAGATTACTTAAAAATAATACCTTTAAAAAAAGTATTATACCATATCACTACTAATATTGACACAGTCAAGATACAGAATAGTTATAATTCTGCTCCCTTATTAATACAATATCATTGTATCACATATTATCAATGTATACAAAATATATACTTGGTAAACAAGTGTATACAATACACATTTCTATTACCACAAGGCTCCACTATGTGGCCCTTTTATAACTACAACCAATCTTCCCCCTACCATGCTGTCTTTAACCCCTAGCAATCACTAATATATTACCAAATCTATAATTTTGTCATTTCAGGAATGTTATGTAAATGGAATCACAGACTACGTAACCTCTGGGGACTAGTTTTTCCTACTCAGCATAATTCTCTAAAGATTCATCCAGATTGTTGTGTATATCAAGGGTTTGTTCCTTTTTATTGCTAAATAGTATTCCATAAAACAAATGTACCATATTGCTCACCCACTGCAGACATACAGTTGTTTCTAGTTTGGGCTCTTATGAATAAAGCTGCTATGAACATTCATATACCAGTTTTTGCATGAACATAAAGTTTCCATTTCTTTGTGATAAATGCTCAGGAGTACAATTGCAAAGTCCTATGCTTAGTTTTTTTTGGCATCTATATATCCTTTTTAATAAAATGTTTGTTCATGTCTTTTGCCATTAATTTTTGTTAGTGTTGAAACTTGAGAGTTCTTTGTATATCTAGTTAATAACCCTCTGGTGGATATGTGGTTTGTAAATATTTTCTCTCAATCTGTAGCTTGCCTTTTCACCCTTTTTGTGGGGTCTTTCACAAAGCAAACATTTTTTTTTTTTTAAAGATTTTATTTATTCATTTGAGACAGAGAGAATGAGAGACAGAGAGCATGAGAGGGAGGAGGGTCAGAGGGAGAAGCAGACTCCCTGCCGAGCAGGGAGCCCGATGCGGGACTTGATCCCGGGACTCTAGGATCATAACCTGAGCCGAAGGCAGTCGCTTAACCAACTGAGCCACCCAGGCGCCCACAAAGCAAACATTTTTAATTTTGATGAAGTCCAACTTACCAAACTTTCCTTCTATGGTTTCTATTTTCTATGTCAATTCTAGGAATTTTTTGGCTAGTCCTAGGACTTGAGTATTTTCTCCTGGAAGGTTGTTTTTTTTTTTTTTTTTTAAGATTTTATTTATTTATTTGAGAGAGGGAGAGACAGGATGAGAGAGGAGAGAGTCAGAAGGAGAAGCAGACTCCCTGCTGAGCTCAGAGCCTAATGCAGGACTTGATCCTGGGACTCCGGGATCATGACCTGAGCCAAAGGCAGTCACTTAACCAACTGAGCCACCCAGGCGCCCCTCTCCTGGAAATTTTTATAGTTTTACAATTCGTGTTTAAAATCTATGATCCATTTTGAGTTAATTTTTGTATGAAAATGAAGTTTAGCTTGAATTTCTTATTTTCTGCCTCTTCTTTCCTTCCTTCCTTCCTCCTTTCTCATCCCTTCCTCCCTTCCTTCCTTCCTTTTTTTTTGCCTATGGGTGTTGAATTGTTTCAGCACCATTTGTTGAAAAGGCTATCCTCCCTTCTTTGAATTGCTTTTCTATCTTTCTCAAAAATCAGTTGGGCATATTTATGTGGCTCTGCTTCTGATTTCTCTGTTCTATTCCATAGGTGTGTCTGTTTGTCTTTCCACCAGTGCATAGTGTTGATGAATAAGCTGTATGATGTCTTGTTTTAAATTAAGTAGACTGGTTCCTCCCACTTCATTCTTCCCTTTCAAAATTGTTTTAGTTATTCCAGTTCTTTTGATTTCCATATAAATATTAGAATAATCTTGTCTATATGTGCAAAAATATGTGCTGGGATTTTTTTAAGGAATTTCACCTGAAACCGTGTATCAATCTGGGGAGAACTGACATCATTTTACTATGCTGAGTCCTCAAACCCAGGAACACAATATGCTTCTCTAGTTAGATCTTTGATTTGTTTTGTTAGTGTTTTGTAGCTTTCAGCACACATGTGCAGTACATGTTTTGTTAAACTTACGCCCAAGTATTTTGTTTTGGGGAGGAGTGCATGTAAGTGGCATTGTATTTTTCATTTTATTGTCCACATGTTTGTTGCTATGTAGAAATACAATGGATTTTTGTATGTTTACCTGGTATCTTGTGACTTTTCATGAGTCCAAGTGTAGGTCTATGAGTTTTTTTGCAGATTCCTTGGAATTTTCCACATTGTCTGAAAATGGGACTGTTTTATTTCCTCCTTTCTGATCTTTATGCTTTTTGTTTCCCTTTCTTACCATATTATAATTCTTAGAATTTCCAGTGCTATGTTGAATACGGTGGTGAGAATGGGCATTCTTGCGCCTTGTTCCTGATCGTAGGTAGATAGCATTTAGTCTTTCATTGTTAAATATGATATCAGTTGTACTTGTTTATTTGTTTGTTTGTTTGTTTCCTTTTTTTTTTTTTCAAAAGAGGGAGGTGGAAGGGGCAGAGGGAGGTGGAAGGGGCAGAGGGAGAGAGAGACTCTTAGGCAGACTCCATGCCCAGTGCGGAGCCCAAGGAGGGGCTCGATCTCACGACCATAATATCACAAACTGAGCCAAGATCACGCATGAATCCCATGCTTAACCAACTGAGCCACCCAGGTCCCCCAGTAGTTGTTTATTTCAAATGTTCTTTTTTTTTTTTTTTTTAAGATTTATTTATTTATTTGAGAGAGTGAGAATGAGAGAGAGTACATGAGAGGGGGGAGGGTCAGAGGGACAAGCAGGCTTCTCGCCGAGCAGGGAGCCCGATGCGGGACCCGATCCCGGGACTCCAGGATCATGACCTGAGCCGAAGGCAGTTGCTCAACCAACTGAGCCACTCAGGCGCCCTCAAATGTTCTTTATCAAGTTCTCCTCTATTCCTATTTTTCTGAGAGTTTTTTGTCACAAATATTTATTGAGTTTTATCAGATCTTTTTTCTGCATCGATTGATATGTTCATGTGATTTTTCTTCCTTAGTCTGTTAATATGGTAGATTGCATTAATTGGTTTTCAAATATTGAACCAGATTTATATCCTTGAAATAAACACCACTTAGTCATGGTAAGTAATGCTTTTAATATATTGCTGGATTCTAACTGTTAATATTTTGAGGCTTTGGGGGTATAAAATTATAGAAGATATTGGTTTGTAGTTCTCTCTCTACTATCTATGGTTTTGATATCAGGATAATACCAGCTGTATAAAATGAAGCATTCTACCCTCTTTTACTTTCTGGAAAAGATTGTATAGTATTGATATTAATTCTTCTTTAAAAGTTTGGTAGAATTCTCTAGTTCACTAGTAACCTGTATTATCTTTTAAATTTCAAATTTCAATTGTTCATTGCTGACGTATAAGAAAGCAACTGACTTCCATATAGTAACTGTGTGTCTTGCAACCTTGTTATCATTGCTTATTAGCTCCAGGAGATTTTGTTGTTGATGATTCTTTGGGATTTTATACATAGTATATAGACAATCATGTCATCTGTGAATAAAGATAATTCTATTTCTTTTTTCCCAATTAGTATCACTTTTGTATCTTTTTCTTGTCAAATTGCATTAGGTAGGACTTTCCGTATGATGCTGAAGAGGTGAGAGCAGACATCCTTGCCTTATTTCTGATCTTAGCAGGGAAGCATCAAGTTTCTCACCATGAATTATGTTAGCTGTAGGTTTTTGTAGATGTTCTTTATCAACCTGAGGAAGTTCCTCACTATTCCTAGTTTGCTGAGAGAGTTTATAAATGGGCATTGGAATTTCTCAAATGCTTTTTTGAATCTATTGGTATGATCATATCATTTTTCTTCTTTACCCTGCTGATGTCATTACATCAATAATCAATTAATTTTTTCAGGTTGAACCAGCCTTGCATGCCTCGAATAGATCTCACTCTTCTGCTGATTTTAATCTGTGTTTTTTCACTGTAATACACCATAACCATGAACATAACAGTTTTCTGACTTCTATGGATCTCTTATAAAACTACTGAACCTAAAGGTGGGGTCTTTGTGACCTCCTGAACTTCTGCCCTGTCACAGTTTTGGCCAACAGGGAGCTCGGAAGCTAACGTGGCCAGTTAGGGATGCCCCACATTTGCCCTTTGCCATGGAATTTAACATATTCACAGGTTCCTGGAACTGGGATGTGGCTGTTTTTGTAGAGATGCTCTCCACATTGCCAATGCAACTCGCTTGTGATCTTTTATCCTGCTCATACATCCCAGGTGTACCACTTTCATCTTACAAGAGACAGCTTTTGGCCACACCTGACATTATGACTTGGGAAATCTGAAGGAACTCACCACATAATGGACAATTCTGGATGCGTGGTCACTTGATGTCTCAAGATCAGGTGTTCCACCTTTAACAGGGCCCAGTAGCACACCAGGAGTCGCTATGCAAAAGGCATACAATTCTCCACTGTAAACGACATGATCTTGCTGCAAAACCCCAGGAGTCTGTACTGTGATTCTCCCACTTAGGTTCGCCATGAACTCCACATGGTATCTCTGCCCTCATCTGACATTTGTAATATCATAGGCTCAGCTAGGCGGCACCATCCAAGTAACAGCACTGTTTCTGCTTTTTCACCATAGCCAAGGTCTGCAGAAACTTTTTCTAATCTGACCTTCATGTAGAGCCAGCAGCCTATTCTGTCACCCTTGTAAATGGGCTAAAGCGGTATGCGCAGGCGTGGAATACGCTACCTTCAGAACCCAAAGAGGCAGTGTACCTCCTTCATAGTGAGTACACAAGATTCAGTAATTTACCTCTTGCTTTGGATAAGGTGTCCTGGCACATCCCTGATTTAGTGGGCTGCTGATTCTTCATAGAGTTGATCTCCTATCATTTGAAATGTGTGTCTACCATGACCTCTGATGGACTGGCTACCTCTTGCTCATCTGGCCTGATTAGCATGATGTCATTGACAGAGTGGATTGATGTGATGGTCTGCAGGAAGTACAAATAGTCCAGACTTTTTCTATCTATATTGTATCAAAAGAAGAAAGTGTTAATATAGTCTTGGGCAAAACTAAAAAAATATATACTATTGTCTGTTCCACTGAGCTGCTTATGATCCTCTTTTCTGATAGTGACAGAAAAGAGCACATTAATCCGGTCAGTGGCCACACACAGTGGACCTGGGGCAGTGCTAATTTGCTCTGGCAAAACTACCACACTTTGACATCACAATGTGGCACGCTGGCCTACCACTTGGTTTGACTCTGCGGAAGTCAACGGCTGTTCTTCAGACTTACTGGTTTTCTGCAGGGGTCAACTAATAAATTATATGCATTTATAATTTATTATAATTATAATAAATATTATATTTATAGTATAAATAAATATACTTTTTTATTTATAAAAAAATAAAAAGACTTTTCCTATATTCTTTAGATCCTTAAGGATTGAACTAATTTATATTCATGTCCTCCCCTGCTTAAGGCAATGAAAAGTGAGGGCGGAGTTCTCTAAAGGCTTATATAGTGTTGACGAGATAAAAACGACTTCAGGATTTGAAAAGGGACATGGCAATAGGAAACATCCCTAGCTCTCAGTTGGGACTAACTTCTGGAAATGGAGCAGACCACAGGAGACAGAGCTGTCTGTGACTCACTCTCAAGTCAGTTTTTTCCCTGACTGAATAAAGGTGATCTGATTGTATTCTATCAGAAGATAGGGAATCTCCCTCCCTGGAGGAAAACAACAAAATCCGGGTGTCGATGCAGGTGATAAAGCAATTGCCACCTTTTCATGTAAAATGCAAGAATGATGCCAGAGCCAGGCTGGCTGAGCTCCTGAATGTACATACCGTTTGTATTTGACTACCAAGGCCTTTGGATCCTTCGTTTGTCAGTAAATGAGTCCGAGTCGAACTGCCCTAGAAGGGACATGCCAGGTGGAAGAGACCTCTTCAGGTCCGGAGGTCAGTTTCAACAGGGCTTAGCAACAGGTCAATGGCGGCCTTTGTTTAGAAGGGGTGCGCTAGTTGCTGCATCCAGCAGGTGGCGACGTTGTACCAGGAAATGGCCTCTCTCAGCGCCCCAGCGGCCTTTCCGTCCTTAACCAAAACTGGGATTTTCCCTTCTTCTTTGGAAATTCTGTGTTTGGAGATTTGGCTGTAAGTTTGGGTCCTCCCTCCTGCATTTACACAAGTGTATATGGCCTTTGGTCCCCCTTGGGGACAGGGTGATCTCAGCTTCATCTCTAATTGTCTTTCTCCAAAAGCAGCTGAGGTTTTGGTAGAGAGGAAGGAGGGCAACAGGGGTGAGGAGGGAGAGGAAAGTCACTACATGCTTTTATTTTTGGTTTCGAGTAGCTGGTGGTGGATTGGGGTCGACCAAATGAACTTTTAATGTTTTAGTTGTCCCAACGTAGTTGCAGTGAGCACCGTGGACAGAGTCCAGAGGTTTGGTGGAGGCCAGGAAGGGACTGGAGAGAACTGGAGGCTTGGTAAACAAGTGACAAACTGGTTCTTGCTGAATGAGACATCAGGGAGAGGTGAATCCAAAGGAGACACTGGCTCTGAAATGGGCTACAGCCTGGAGGGAAACTGATCTGCTCACTCGGTGGTCTTCTTTTTCCTCCTTCCTTTGGACCATCACCCCTACTGTCCCATCCAGGGCTTTTCAGATCTGCACATCTTCCTTTTCTTCTTCTCCCCGCCCCCCCGCCCACCAAAGCTTTCTTTCTAGGATGTGTTAAACCTCTCTCTCCTTTCCCTGGTAAGGACCCCAGTCATTGGATTTAGGGCCCACCCTAAATCCAGGACTGTCTTACCTAGAGATCCTCAACTTAACTCAACATCTGCAGACACTATTTCCAAAAAAAGTCACATCCATATTCACAGGTACTAGTGGTTAGGACGTGGACATATCTTTTCGGAAAACACAGTTCAAGCCCCTACAACCCCTAACATTTACCTAAATATCAATATATTTCTTCCCATAAAAGAGTCCTAGTTAATATTTCCCTAGGTTTCTGGTCTCCTCTCTCACTTTCAGAAGGTCAGAGCCCAAAAGTCCTCTAAAGATAATTCAGTGGCTTTATTCTCCTGACAGACTCCAGACTCATACTGTAAGTATGTACACAGCCAAGACAGCCCAAATTTCATGAATAAATCCCATAATCCCCTAAAGAATACCAGGCATTCCAACACTATTAGTAGGCCTACAATCCCCGCCCCCCCCCAAAAAAAAACAAAACAAAAAACAAAAAAAAAACCTGACACCACAAAATGCTAGTGAGGATGTGAGGCAATGGGAACTCGCATTCACTGCTGCTGGAAAGGCAAAATGGGAGGGCCACGCTGGAAGATAGTTTGGCAGATCCTTACAGAGTTAAACACAATCTTACCAGACAGTCCAGTAATCACACCCTGAGGTATTTACCCAATTGAGTTGAGAACTTAGGTTCACACAAACATTTGTACGCAAATGCTTACAGCAGCTTTATTCATAATCACCAAACACTGAAGCAACTAAGATATCTTCCAAAAGGTAAATGAATGTACAAAGTGTGGTATATCCATACAAGAGAATATTATTCAGTGGCAAAAATCAATGAGCTCTCAAGCCACAAAAAGATGCAGAGCAACCTTCGTTGAATATTGCTAAGTGAAAGAAGTCAAGCTGAAGAGGCTCCATACTGTATGATTCCACTCCGGTAACATTCTGCAAAAAGGCAAAACTATAAAGACAGTAAAATGGATCCGTGGTCCCCAGGGGTGTAGGGGAGAGGGAGGGAGAAGCAGGTGAAGCACAGGGGACTTTGAGGCTGGTGAAGCAATTCTGTACAACATTGTAATGGTAGAGATCTGACATTGTTGCACTTGTTAAGACCCACAGAACTCACAGCATGGACAGTGAACCTTGATATATGCAAATTTAAAAAGATTTATTCAGGGGCGCCTGGGTGGCTCAGTTGGTTAAGCGACTGCCTTCGGCTCAGGTCATGATCCTAGACTCCCTGGATAGAGTCCCGCATCGGGCTCCCTGCTTGGCAGGGAGTCTGCTTCTCCCTCTGACCCTCCCCCCTCTCATGTGCTTGCTCTCTGTCATTCTCTCTCTCTCAAATAAATAAATAAAATCTTAAAAAAAAAAAGATTTATTCATTTATTTATTTTTAGAGCCAGACAGCATGAGCAGGGGGAGGGGCAGAGGGAGAAGGAGAGAATCCTGAAGCAGACTCTGCACTAAGCGTGAAGCGTGATGCAGGGCTCGATCCCGAGACCCTGAGACCACAACCTGCTCCAAAATCCAGAGTTGGTTGCTTAGCCGACTGAGCCACCCAGATGTCCCGATATATGCAAATTTTAAATGTCACTTAGGTTGAGAGGTGAAAGGAAAGAGTGGAGACTGTGACGAGAGAACCTAACTGCACTGCAAATGTACAAAACACCTCACTGAAGGGCATGGAACGACAAGTACTGACCCCAGTCACTTTGGGAGTGAGTCTGTAAGACTAGAGGCAAAAGGGGTGGCACACACACACCCCACTGTAGCTGGCCATGTTATTTCCCGTCCCCGTACAGGTGAAAAATTCTGACGCCGCTTTGCATGAATACCGAATTAAACAATTAAGGGAGTGGGGGATGGTCAGAGCCAAGTTTCTCACTGTTGGACTGGGAGTTCACAGATGAGCAAGGGAGGAGGCGAAATGACCCATGGGGGACTGGACTACAGTGGGAGACATCAGTAAAAACGGGTTCAACTTAATTATACATCCAGACATTTACACGTAGGAATGTTTGTAGATATATGTATATGCAGTGGCCCTCCCCCTTATCTGCGGGGTATACGTTCCAAGACCCCTAGGGGATGCCTGAAACCTATATATACTCTGTTTTCTCCTCTACACACATACTTATGAAGAGGTTTAATGTTTAAATGAGGCACAGTGAGAGATTAGCAATACCTAATAAGATAGAACTCTCTCCCTCTCTCAAAATACCTTATTGTACTGCACTCATCCTTCCTGTTATGATGATGTGAGGTGGTAAATTGCCCACCTGAGGGGATGAAGTGAACTGGATGACATAGGTCCCGTGACCCAGCATTAGGCTACCACTGACCTGGCAATAAGTCAGAAGGAAGATCATCTGACCACAGGAAACTGAAGGCCCAGAAAACAAAATCAAGAATAAGCTGGGAAGGATGACTGTACATAAGTTAATATATACACACATATTTGTTTTCTCCGGCTGCTGAGTGAGCATAAAAGAAATAACACCCGATAGCAACAAGCATACCTAGTGCCCAGATCTTGGTTTCTAACACTGTTCTCCATGAAAAGTAACCATGGCTCCTTGGAGAAATGGCTGATTCTAGGGCTGGGGCAGGAAATATACAAGCGGAGCCTGGGGCATCTTGTAGGAGTGCAACATAAGAAAGTGCTCAAAAAAACCAGGAAACAAACAACACACCAATGAGGATATGTCAAAGGGATATGTACCCTTGATATGATGTGGTGAAAAGGCACTTTGCCCCTCCAGTCTCCAAACCCCACAACCCCAGTCTAATCATCAGACAAATTCCAACAGAAGGACATCCTACAAAATACCTGACCAGTACTCTTCTTAACTGTCAAGGTCACTAGTCAAAGTCTGAGAACAGGCAAGAGGAGCCTAAGGAGACATACAACTAAATGTAATGTGCTATGCTGCTTGCGATCCTAGAACAAAAAAGGTAAAAACTAAGGGCATTAAGATCACAGTGATATGATCTTTAAGACATTCTCTTTGCCCTAATAGCCTGATAAATATAGGAAGAGTGGTATTACCCTCTGAATTTCAGAACACATATATCCTGGGTTTTAGTAATATGAAGATTTGGGAAATTCTAAAGATTTTGTGTGAGATTATTTCTAACCAAGCATTTAGTTCCTCAATTAAGATTAACTGCAGCCCTAAATTGTGCTACTGATTGACCCACACATTTTCTAAGCACTTGCTTTCCATCTTCCAGACACCGCAGATAAAGAGATGAACAAGTGTTAGATCCTGCCTTCAAGCACTTGAACTTAGGGGAAGACACAGAAGATAGGGAAAACACACACACACACACCTGACACCAGTGTTAAGTGTCACAATCCCATCATTCTTCCCATTGCTCGACTTTAAAAACAGGTTAACAGCCCACTTGTTAGGATTATAGTCTTCATGTGTTTAGAGAAGTGGTGCATGGGAAGTGCTCTATAACAGTAACTTTTCATAACAGAAGTAACCATTTTGGAATTTAGGAAATGATCACCATTGCCTATGGAATAACAACTCCACTGAAGCGAGGAAATAAACTGAATTCTCACCATCCTCAATCCTCATCACTCACCATTTCCACATCCTGCTGATTTATACATTCTTCTGTAAACCACCATCCATGGTTTTGCTTGATATGAAGGAGGATGGATTCCATAGTACACCCAAACTCAACGACATGAGATAACCCAATTTGGTACATATAAGTGAAGCCAGCAGTATGCATGGCTACCAATGAACCTTTTGCATCAAACACTGGGGAGCCAGAAGCCCCAAAGTAAAAAGAGGTGTCATAGGTAATTACATCAGGATCATGAGCGATGTCCTGGAAGCTTCTTTGAGTGTACATATGGATATATTGCATATCATCATGGCTACCCTCTCCCTCTCTAGCCTGAGGATGTTCCTGAAATTTCCCTACTCGCTGCTCCAGAGGGATCACAGTGCAAGCATCACTAGACTTTGCCTCTCCATACGGGTGGCCAATGATATATATCAGCCCACTAAGTGGTGCAGGAGCAATTCTGTGATAGAGTCCCAGAGGTACTTGTTGTCCATTTGCCTTCAGTTGCAGAATGGCATAATCGAGAGTTGCATCAGATACCTTAAACCAAGGCTCAACGAAAAAGCAGTTCTCTTCTTTCTCGGGGGGCCCTTCATAACTAAACGTCACCCTTACGCACTGACCAATTATGTCTGCCCACTTACTTGGGTCTATTCCTTTTCCCACAATGTCATTTACTGTGTGCCGACAAGTTAAAATGAACAGCCTGTTAAAAACAAAGCAGGTGGCAGAACCCCTATTTCCATTGTTGTCCCATGACAGGTACCCAACTGAGTCACTGAGATGAGAAAGAAGTTTGTGCATTTTTACCAGGGTAGAGTTTTTTGTCAGTTTCCCAAAGTTTACTTTATGCAATTTAAATAATGAAGCTTTGTTCTTTTTATTTCCCAGTTTCTTCTTGAAGTTGTCTCTGAGTTTTTCACTTTCTTTCTTCAAACTGGGGTACTGAGCTACAATTTCTTCTCTCAACACACAGGTGTTTCTTTCCTCTGACTCCAAATTCTGAGCAGCTCCGGCTCCAGAGCCCGTCGTGGTTTTCTCAACTTCCACCTCAAAGAGCTCGCCTTCCAGGTTGTCAACGGTCTGTGCGCTTTCTAGAATGGAGTCCAGGTTTTTGATGAGTCTCCAGTCCTCCTTCTCCAGAAAGGGGAGAAACCTTCCATCCTTGCACACGGCGTCCTTGATGGTTTCTCCTTTGAAAGCGTAGACGCAGAGTTTGCACCCTTCTTTGTGAAGATGCCCACGCTTAACTATCCTTTTCTTTCTCTTCCCAACTGCATGAATATAAAATTTGACACAGGCAGGGGATACCTTGTCATGCCGGCCGAATACCTGGCTCCCTTCTTTCTGCCTACTTCTACTCTGGGCAAATGTGATTAGCACGTGGCACCTTTCAGGAAAGCAACTGAGGGGCATTCCAAGATTGAGGTAGCCTTCAATTCCTTCCGTGCCAAGCACCAGCATTTCTTTGCCCTGCTGAGTTTTTAGTTCCTTCTTGACGGCCTTTAGAGTGTTGAGTGCTGCGTATAAGCTAACCCCTTCACTATGTGTGAGCACGTGTTTCCTGTGGTTCACAGCCAAGGTGATGTAAATTGTCTTGCTTGGGGGCATGGTCTGGTCTTTGGGTCCTTGAGCCTGGGTGTTAGTTATATCTTTTGGACCTTTTTTAGAGCCCATCTTCATTTGAGGAATACTGGAATTATTCTCGTGGTTTTTATTGACCTAAAAATAAATGTTAAATGCTTTAAAACCCTGAATACAACCTTACACAAGGAGGATTCATCAAATAGAATAGAATCAAATCAAATTCAATCAAATAGAATTCATCAAATTCCCTGAAAAATTAAGAGCATTTGATTTCTATGCCTGAATGAGACATTTTTCCCAAGTCACATTCATCATGGCATTGGTGTGGACAGATACAAGTTCATATAGTGGCAAGATCACTTGCTGGTCATGGAAATAACAAGGCAGGATGGTTGTAAAGATTCAGTGTACCGCCATCGGTGACAATACCTAGCACGATGACTGGCACATTAACAGATTAACTTTTGCTTCCCTTCTTTGTAATGGTGCTAATATTCTGGATAAAAAAAAAAAAAAAGGAACATAAGGTAATATAAGTTTACTCTGGGCACAATATAACAAACTCTCAAAGAGCATCTCTTCAGCCCAGTGTTGTCAGAAACATCCTTGTTGGAACACTGTAATGGATCTCCAACTATTCAGAAGATTCTAGGGCAGATCCCTTTTCAAATAAGGGAACCAGGTAGCACATGGTTATTAGCTGGCTTTGTCATGAAGTAGGACAAAGAGAAGCATAACTAGGCTTTTCTCACCTTCCCTGGATACTTGGATATTCTAGTTACAACCAGAAAAAAGAAAACAAATGAAAGCTTTTACGTTGCATCCTCAAATTCTCAAAATTCTCAGCCTTCTTCTTGATAAATGCAAGGAACATTTCAGACTCAGGAAAGAATGTGAGGGTTTGATATGATAACAGAGCCCCTTTATTAGAAAAAGCCCTGACTTAATGTCAGTAAATAAAAGTGCAAGTCCTCCCTCGTCTGAGACAAGTCTGTCTCAAGCAAGAAGTCATTTCTCTCTCTGCATAAATTGAGGATAATAAAATCCTCCCTCCCTGCCTAATAAGGTTATGATAAGGATGATTATTTTAGAATTTGTTTCAAAAACTAGAAAGCATGGCACAAATGTAGGTTATTACTGTGATCAAACAGATTAGCCATATTTGGAGTAGTATATATTTTCATGCCATGAAATAGTATTAATTTTTTTATTCTATAGTTGACTGTAATACATTATAGTAGATTTGTTGTTGTTGTTGTTCAGGAAGTGTTACAATAGCTTTTTACTGAAGGCTCTTTTGATGTGGCCAAGATTTGTATTAAAACTGTATTAAAACTAAAAAGTAGAATAAAATGGATGAGAAAGATTTTAACAATATCCTCAACCTACAAGAAGGTAATTTCTTGGCAGAAAGCACTATGATACCCAGGGTCAAGGAGAGCTATGTCTCATATTGGCATATTCCATAAATAGTATTTACAAACATACCTGAGAGAAATAGTGCTCAATTTTCATATTACTCTTCTCATCGAACGCGATCTGTGACCTGCGCTTCTTAGGGCTCATGATGGCTTGAAGATGAATGGACAGTTAGCTGAAACACTAATTTCAAAAAGGTTCAAGTTAGAGTGGCATTTTCATAGCTATGTTAATTGTAGAGGATAACACTGATGGGACCCCTTACCCTACCCTTCCCCTTTGCCTCTAGCATCCCTCTCTTCAGAGATGTTAACTTAGCAAGTAGAGAGCTTATCCAACAACTACAATCACCTTGATGATAAAAGCTCCCTTTTATGGAGGGAGCCTGTGCCTGTCAGGTACTATACTAAATACTTTACCGAAATTTTCTCCAATTGCCAATTCCCCTAGAAACTATGCGAAGCTGGTATATTTGCTTTTTGCAGATGAAGAAAATATAACTCAGAGAAGGTAGGTGACCCTCAAGGCCAGAGCCACGTGGCAGAGATGGAATTCAAATGCAGAAGGGTTTGTAGTATGAGAATTCAAAAGTGTGTTCTAGTTACGGGGATGTTAAAATCTGGCCTGCATTTAAGGTGGAGATGGCACAGGGATGGTGTAATTACAGGGGATGGATGGGAAAAGAACCATAAAGACAAAATAATCTTGGAATGAGGGCGCCTGGGTGGCTCAGTTGTTGGGCGTCTGCCTTTGGCTGAGGTCATGATCCCAGGGTCCTGGGATTGAGCCCCACATCGGGCTCCACGCTCAGTGGGAAGCCTGCTTCTCCCTCTCCCACTCCCTCTGCTTGTGTTCCCTCTCTCGCTGTCTCTCTCTCTGTCAAATAAATAAATAAAATCTTTTAAAAAAAATAATCTTGAAATGAGAGTTTACCTGGGAAGATAGTCAGGAAGTTTAGTTGCTCCTTGTTTTTTTTTTTGTTTGTTTGAAGGGATATTTTTCCTTCTATCTTTCCTCTGATGTCTCCCCAGAAGAGAATGAACAATGTAAATAAAACACTGAAATCCTCATTAGCAATAAATAGAACAAAAGCCATGGAGGGCAGCAGCTCTCTGTGTTCAGTATCCCAACATGTACCACGATGCCTGGCATGTGGCGAGCTCTCAATAAAGACACATTTGTGGGGCGCCTGAGTGGCTCAGTCGGTTAAGAGTCTGCCTTGGGCTCAGGTCGGTCATGATCTCAGGGTCCTGGGATCAAGTCCCACATCAGGCTCCCTGCTCAGCAGGGAGTCTACTTCTCCCTCTCCTGTTCCCCTTGCTTGTGCCCTCTCTCTTTTTCTCTCTCTCTGTCAAATAAATAAATAAAATCTTTTTAAAAAAGACATTTGTAAAGATCCAATGAATGAATGGAGTATGCACATGAGATGCTATGACCTATCCTAAGTGCTTTTTTATAAATTACCTCATTTAATTCTTCCAACTCTGTGTGATAGGTATTATTAGTTCCATTTTACTAATAAAAAAGTTGAGCATCCAGAGAGATTAAACTATTTACTCAAGGTCGCAAAGCTCCAGAGAGTATACTTTTGATTATGAACATTTTCAAATAGGAACAACAAAAAAAGAGAATAGGATAATGAATTTCCATATGCCTATCACATAGAGTTAATGATTGTTTATTTTTTGATAAATTTGCATCATCTTTTTATTTTCCTAGATTATTTTACACTTAGATACATCGTGACATTTTATCCCTAATTGTCTCTTTCCAGCTCTACAAATTAAGAACTTTTTCTTGCATAATCACAATACTATTTTATTTGGACAAAGAGCCAATTGAGGTGCACAATTGTCTTTAATTATTATGTCTCTTTCATTCTAGAAAAGGCCCTGATTTATTAAACAGAACAGAGAAGTTGTCTGCAGAACGTTCACCTCCTGGGCTGCTTTATCATGTGGTTAACTTATGCTCTAGCGCATCTGTTTCTTGTCAAGTTCAAGTTCTCTAAAGACTATGACTATTCTTCGAACCATTTCACTATGGAGCAGGAGCAGTGGCTTCATTCTTTACTGGTAATGAGCTACCCAGGAAACTCTAGCATCTCTGAGCCTAACTCTCCTGTTTGTAAAATGAGGCAATGACTCTAAGTGAGGTAAAGAATCTGAAGGTGCTGTATCAAAGGGAGTTTTTGTAAGACCACCTGGGTTCCAGTATCAGATTACCTTTTACTGGCTGCCTGACCTTGGGCATGTTAATTAACTGCTATCTCCTTGTCCACAGCTCTAAGATGGGAGGAGCGGTGGAATCTGATTCCCTTGTGAAGACTGAGAAATAGAATGCATGAAAAGCCTTTAGAACAGGGCCTGGCACATAACAGGATGCACAGTAAATATTGCTACTGTTACTATTATCAATATCAATATACTTACCACAGGGATACTTTTTAGACAGCAGAGAACCTGGGGAAACAAAAACAGATACCTATCACTGGGCTGTGTTGGAAGATCCTTGAAGGCAAGAACTTAACTGTCCAACAATTAAGAGAATCTGGGGTTTCAGTGTGTCCGTTGATGATGACCCAACCTTAGGGACTGAGAGAGAACCTAGGAGATTTAGGAGTGATTATCACATATGGACCAAAAAAGGAATATGAAGTGGACAGAAGGAAATGTGAATTTTGCACTACACTGGGATGAACTTGAGCATTCACAGTGGAAAGGGGCAAGAGATTAAGAAAACACCCCAACATTCCCCCCGCCAACATCATTTCCAGTATCCAGCGTGAACCATGTAATAGTAAATGTGAAGTGTCCTTAGCTAGGTATCCTACTCCAGCCCACTCTTGGAGTTGGAGAAGGCTCTGCTGACCTAAAGGGCTTGCCTTAAGTCCTCCAGTAAGGAGATAAAGATATACAGCCGGTCCTTGGTCCATTTCCTGCCCACCCAGAGGCTCTCCCTTGGAATTCCTCCCCCAACTCATCTCTCTCTTCCCCTCTTCCTCTACCTCCCCAAGCTCTCTCTGCTGCTCCTCCTTCTAGCTCCTCCCCGCCTCTTCCTCTCCCACTCCTCCCCTTTCTTCCTCCCTCGCCTCCCCCTCCTCTCTCCCGCTCCTCCCCCTCCTCTCTGGAGCAAGTGCGCAGAGCTGAGCCGGACTGTAGGAGAGGGATCGGGTCTCAGCCGACCTAGGCCTCCCGCAGGGCCGCCACCCCGCTCCCCCCAGTACGCGACGTGACAAGCAGCCGCCGCGGAAATAAAAGCTGGGCCCTCTGGGTCCCGCCCCGGCCAGCAGACCCCAGCCCTCCGCCCCAGCCCCGCAGGCTCACGCGCGCTCACCCACCCCTCGCCGGCCGGCCGCACCCGGGGCTTGAATCCAGCGCCCAGCCGAGGCCGGTGCTTATTGGAGGCAGCCAGGGCCTCTGAGCCCTCGCCGGGAGCTGGCCTGGGAGGCGCGCCCCGCTAGCTCAGCGGGCCGAGCGGGCGGAGCGGGCGGGAGGCGGGGGCTGTGGTTCGAGGCGTCCCGCCGGTTGCGATCCGCTGCTCGGCGGGCTGTTGGGTTCCTTCCACTTTCTTATCTGCCCGGCTTCTAACAGCCTCAGCCTCCAAATCCACGCGCCCCTCCCCACCGCCACCTCTGGGCCTTCGCTTCTTTGGACACCCGGGAAGCTGGCCTGGCTGTCGGGGGTCTCCAGAATAAAATATTAGCGTGTTTGTCTCTGTCCCTCCAGCCTGAAACAAAATCTTCCCAAGGTCTTTCGTCCCCACGGCTCGTTTGAGAAACAGACATGGGAGTCTAGGCCTCTTCTCTCCCCTGTGAACTTTCCTGTCACACAAGGACAGCCACAGCTGACACGGGCAGAGACCAATTGTTGTATTGCTAAGAAGGCGGATTTTCGTCAAATCTAGACCTTTTAAAGTTTTGGTCAGATAATCAAAAGGATTCCTTAAAAGGTTTCTTTCCTCCCAAGGGCAAAATCAACTCAGCACTTGGGGGAACGCAACAAAAAGAAGCTGGAGCTGAACCTCATCATGCAAGATCCACCTTTCCCACCTTTGAGTTCAGAGAGAACCGGAGAGAAAGTTCAAGGGATCTCAGAGGCACACGGCAGCAGAAACTGACTAGGTGTTGTGAGGCCTCCAAGGAGGTCAAACGCTGGCTCCCAGAAGTCTCAACAGAACCAACCGCCTGTTGATAAAACAAAGCCAAGCCTACTGCTTCTTGAGGTTATGGCGAACAGAACTTTGGTAGTGTCTCAGAAAGGGGAGAGCAAGTTTGGGCTCTTTACTGAGACTTTGAAGTCTGGTTTAAGTCGGGTCTTTAATGTGGGGGATTAGTTAGGAGAGGGTAAGCATTGGGTGACAGTTTAGGATTGGTGGATGACAGGCAAGGATTTTCAAGAAGGTTTGGGATGGAAACTGTACTTTGATGTTTTCAACTGAAGAGTGCTGGGGTCTTTGAGGAAGTTACTGGAGTAAACAATAAAGATATTTGCAACTTTCATGTCCCTGGGCAGAAGTTTCCTGGTATAGTAAATTTATGTTGATGAAAAGAGAAGATAAGTCATATTAAAGTATTAATGTAGTTAGCAAGCTATGTGAATGTAGATGGCTTCAGTACTCTTAATGATGAACATGCTTGAGAACATAGTCACCATTTGTCACTTAGAGTACTGAGTATTTTATCTTGGAAAGAAGCTCACTCAGGAAAACACATTTGACATGATTTGTTTGCTATACGCAGAATTCAGACACAGAGAGGCTGATCTTCTTAGGAAACATTTTAATAAAGTTAACGCTGGGTCTTCAAAGACACATCAGTTTTTAAAATTAGAACCTGCTCTCCCCTTGGGCACTGCAAAAGAGATACACATGCTTTCATTTTACTCTAAGTTTCCAGGGACAGACCTCAGTCCTTTCAGGAAACAACAGTATCCCGGTTTAGGGGGGTTTTCTGCCCCCTCTCCCCAGCCTGAGGTTTTTCTCCCTCGTGACCCTGTCCATCAATAAATTTTCTCTAAACTCTAAGTCAGCTCCAGAACCAAAGGGGTAACTCACCGAAGAGAACAGTTCGCCCCGGACCTAGCCTTCGCTCGCCTTCACTCGCGACCCTGGGGGGACCTTTGCCTCCAGCCAGGAAGTCCGCCTTCTGGGGAAGCGGTCTGTGCATCTGACCCGAGGCCCGAGAGATCCTGGGCCGCTTTGCTCTCATTGGGCGGCTGCTGTCCTGCCGCGGAAGCCGATTGGTCGCGCTCCAGCCGCCAAGGGCCGCGCGGGAAAGGCTGAGTGTGGACCCTCGCGCTGCAAGGCGCACGCAATCCCAGGCAGGACCCGGGGCTGCGGCCGTCCGCGCACTCTCCCTCCCTAAGCGTTCGCAGCCCCGCGAGCAGGACCTGCCTCACTGTGCTGCTCGCTGCCATCACTGCCTGCTTCATCCCCCTCCTTCCCCTAGTCCTGAGTCCCCGAGACCGTCCCGGGGGAGGGAACGGAGCGGGAGGCGGGACACAGGACGCGAGGCCCTGAGGCCGCTCCTGACCTGCGCGCTGGGACCCGCCGCGGAAGTGGGTGGGTGGAAACGTGGCTTCCGGATGCCAGGCTGTCCCCTCCTGCAGATCGTGTTGAAGGTGAGGGCAGAGGCACTAGCCAGGCGTCTGCAGCGTGTCACCAGCTCCAGCGCGCTGGAGGCGCCGCGGGTGGGTGGGGAGGAGGGGACTTGGGCGACTCCGGCGTTCCCAGCGGATGGGACAGGTCCCATGACTATGACAATCAGGAAGAAGCGGAAGCCGAGAATGGAGGTGGGGTGAACGACCTTGTCATGAATCGATTCTCCAAACGTCCACCAATATAGGCAGACGTTTGCAATCCTGATGAAGAAAACGGTAGGGACTCCAGGAATAAGAATCTCAGAGCTGACAACTCCAGTAGGGTAGGACTTGCAGACAGCCTGCTGTTGAAGGATCTGCATCAACAGCAGATGTGCACGCATTCGATTCTATATTTGAAAAGGAGCCACAGTTACAACCATGACACGTTTTCTGCAATTGACAGAGGAAGAGATGATGTGTGTAGAGTGACAGGGTTGAAAAGTGTGTTGGTAACTACAATATATGTGATAATTTGGGGGGAACCGGACTTAATGTGCATACAGCACTCCCAAAGTAACTACAATTACTGCCTCCTCTTCTGTGGGTTCTCTGGGGTTTGGAAAGAGTAAACTTCAATAAGGCAAAAAACAAACAGAAAACCCAAATTGTATGAAAATTTCACCACTCACTATCATTCTCTGAATTATTAGAAGTTTCTGTGCTCCTGAGAGTAGTGCATGCAATGATCGCCAAAGACTTAACTTTGGCTGATTCTTTTTTTTCTCATTGTAGATTCTGAAGCAGTAAAAATTTCAATGACAAGCAAGAGGTGGTAAAAATACTGGGGTTGAACCTGCCCAACAATCTGAGCTATCTGGTTTTGGAGAGCTATCCTGGTGATTATCCAACATTGACCAGCAACCTCCTGGTCCATTACTCCAGCTGACTTGTTAGCACTTGATAGACTTTTGAGATATTATCTGTAAATTAAGAAATGATCTCAACTCTGAAGAAGAGTGAAGTTGTCCCTTTTTGGTATTGTTGAAGCCGTTGCCTGTGCAGATACCATGGAGTAAGAAGACCTATAATGAAGAGTAAATCTAAATGTCTGGTCCATTGAGAATGTATTTATGCCAATGTGAAGCATTTCCTGTGTCTTTTTCTCTTTCCTTCCCCTCTTTTTTTTCCCTCCCTCCCTCCTTCCTTTTTTTTTTTTTGTCTTTTGTACATTTCAATGTATAAACAAAATAGTGACTTAGAAGACAATAGGCTTCCCAAACATGGATGTTAAGAATTCAACATTTTGTCTCTATGAAATATTAGTGCACAAGAAGATAGTGAAAAGTTAAAATAAAATCTGTTCTAATCTATGAGACATCTGTGCAACTCCACCTACTATGTAGCAAGGTATCTATCACTTTTTTCTTAAATCTTTCTATAATTTTGTATAATTCTAATAACCCTTTCTTCATTCCTAGATTAGGTCTACAGAGAACAACTCTTACCCATCATTAGCCCCTAAAAGTGTTTTCTTCCATACTTAATTTGCAGCCAGTAAGTTGTTGCGGGGGGGGGGGGGGGGGGGGAAGCAGGGGGGGGTGTTTTTTCCGTGACAGGAAGAGATTAATTTTTACATGCAAGGTCGAATATAAAGGTAACAGTATGGAATGAGTTTTCTTCCCGTGCATATTCTCCATTTTATTTCTTGCCTATTGCTTTTATGGGGTTTTGTTTTGTTTTGTTTTAGCTTTTATGTTGTTAAACAGTTATGAGCAAATGGACTTAATACAGTAGCATTTTTATAAATAATTCCTGTGTTTGTTATTCTGCTACAGAAATTCGCCCTGTTATTATATTCAAAGTTTACACTACTCTGTGACATTTTGGAAAACATAAAAATAGGCTTTTCATAGGTTTATAAGACACTGTGGTCTATAAACACTAACTTCAATAAATCACTCATATATTCTATGACTAATTTTCTTATGGGAAACAGATATCAACAATTATATGCATGGGTATAATTATGCGGTGGTAACTGGTCTATTTGGAGAATGTTTACTGTGACTCCTGAATGTAAAATCCTTGCTAGAAAATCTTAATTAGATAATGTGCCTATAATACATTACATAAAACATGTGAAAGTACAACCTGATCTACAGGGTTTTGTTGTTGTTGTTGTTTTGTTTTGTTTTGTTTCTTTGTTTTTTTTTTAGAGAGAGAGTGCAAGAGGTCCTGGGGGAAGGGCAGAGGGAGATAGAGAGACAGAATCTTAAGCAGGCTCCAAGCCCAGCACTGAGCCTGATGAAGGGCTTGACTTAACCCTGAGATCATGACCTGAGCAGAAACCAAGAGTCGGGGCGCCCCTGCAGTTCTTGCTGTTAATTTTTTTGCAAGGCCTTCTTGCAGGAAAAGCTTGTATCATACATGAAGATGCCTTGTTTTCCATTTTTACTTCAGAATTTATCTTAAAAGCCATGCTTCCTCTGTAAAAAAACAAACAAAACCCAAAAAAGTAAATAAAAATTCCAGGTTCATCATACTTGATACAAACTTCTTTTTTGATTGCCTGTTATAACTCATTCTTAATTACTGAAAGCACTGTAAATAAATACCCGTTTCAGAAACCAAGAAAGGTTTATATGACACTGTGGTCTACAAACACTAACTTTAATAAATCACTCACATATTCTATGACTAATTTTCTTATGGGAAACATATCAACAACTCAAAATAAATTGGTGGTGGTGTATAACATTTTATTGTAATTACTTTTATTGGTAATTTATAAATGGAGAGAGGGGCATGGGATTCCTTGGCAAAGGCCAGCCAGACTGTTTGCTTTCACAGATGGGCTAACACTTATATCTGCAGGTGGAAGGAGTCAAGAGGGTGTACAGGCAAATAAGGTCTGCTGGGGGACTGCTCTGAGCTCCTTCTCTCTGCTTGACACATGCATATGCCTGCTTCTTTTTTTTTTTTTTTTTTAAGATCTTATTTATGTATTTGACGGAGAGTGAGAAACAGCATGAGAGGGGAGAGGGTCAGAGGGAGAAGCAGGCCCCCCGCTGAGCCCGGAGCCCGATGTGGGACTCGGTGTGGGACTCAATCCCAGGACTCCAGGATCATGACCTGAGCCGAAGGCAGTCACTTAACCGACTGACCCACCCAGGCGTCCTGCCTGCTTCATTTAATACTCTCAATAACCCTGTGGGGAAGGTGTGGTCATCTGCCCTGATTCACAGATCAAAGGTTTAGCAAGTATTTGCCCAGAAACATTCCTGTCAGGATTTGAACTCCCATCTGAAACTAAGGCTAAACTCTTTCTATTGAAAGAGTTCTATGGTTGCCTTTAATATTTAACAGCGGAAGGCACAGCAGCTCACTTCTTCCTACACATTTTTTTCATTTACACAATCCTTTCTTCAACACATAAATGTGCAGTTATAATTTACAAGAGTTGTAAAGTGTAAATGTTGAGGAGAGTCCTGCCCTTAGGAAGGAGGAAACGGTACACACATAATGGAATTTCCAACATGGTTTCATTCTTTTAAAACACATGTTGGTTCCTGCTTCCAGATAATGTACTGGATATTAGGGATACAGAGTTGAATGAATGAATGTTGCTCACATTCATGGATCCAGAGCAGTTTAATACAATCTAGTTCTATGCACAGTACTTTTCCAGGACACACTATACATGTTTGCTACTTAAAGTTTTGTAAAGCTTTATGTAATTTTGCCTTAGAAAACATTTATTTTGATTTTCTGGGAGTTAGGGAAACCCTAATTCTGTTTCTCTGATTTTGGAAAGTCTGGAGAACTGGAAGAACCAGATGATGAATGTGAGAAATTGTTCTCAAATCTTCACCCTTCCCTGTATATACACCTTTTGCCCGGTGACTTTGCAGTTCCTCCCACCTCATTAATGTCAGGCTTAGCCACCTGATTGGCTTTAGACAGTGGAATGTGCACAGACCGAAAACTAGCTGAGCTTGGCCTTGGGTGCCACTGTTTGTTCTTTCTGTTTGCCTTTCTTTGGCTTCTGCCATCGCCGGGTAAAGAACAGCTCCTGCTAGTACTAGTCATAATGTGGGGAGGCTTCAGTGAGGCCGTATGGAATGAGTGTCCAAATATACCAGGCACAAATAGCTCCTAAATGATAGGCGCTGTCATTGTTACTTCTTTTATGACTGTCATATTACTCTGTTTGGTGCATACTTGTCTACAAGACTGTGCACTAGGTCAAAAGTTGCACATGATTTCTAGGTTTGGGGGAATATTGTCAAATTACTAATACAAAAAGGATGTACCAAATTACTCTTCCACCAGCAGGACGAGGTGATGTTCATTTCAGCTTGAGGTCCAAACTGTTGAGCGACCTGGATTCCTAAATTCAGAGCCAGATCATAAGACTCCAGATGCGCCCAAGATCTGGAGGGCGAAAGACAAGGTAACGCCGTCATGGGGGGGTGGGGGGGTGGGGGGGGAAGCTCTGCTTAGACTGCTTAGAGGGTGCCTGCACCGCCCTGATTGCAGAGACTCCAAGGAGGAGGCTGCCTGCATGCGGGGCTCACCCTCTCTCCGGGAAGAGCGGTATCCTCCGCGCCTCGCGCAGTCGTGGCCAGAGGCCAGAGCTCCTAGGCCTTGGGTCAGCGCAGGGGGCTCCGGCTGGAGCGCCCTCTGTCCCTCCTCCTACAGAGCGACGCAAAAACCCGCTGCGGGTCATTCCTGGTGCACCAGCAGCTCCCGACCTGGCTGAGCGGGACTGAGCACCATGGATGGCCAGTCCCTAACCACCTTCCCCAGTCCCCCTTCCTGAGACTCGCACTTCCAAGGCACGCTGTTTTACTTAAGAGCTTCCTGGTGGGGACCGGCCTCTGCACCTCCGAAAACTGGATGGGGTAGGGTGGGAACCTTCATTCAGCACTTGTCGCCCGTTGGGGTTGTGCTTGACACACCCGAGTCTTATTTAATCCTCACATTCGCCGCTTTGGCAGTGGGTGTGACTTTGTCTACGTTTCACAGATAAGGAACCCGGTAAATTTGCTAGGCGCCACGGAACCGGTTGGAGGGAAAGAAAGATGTACGGTAGGATTTTAGTCTTAGAGCCTTACAGTCTTTTAGGACTCTGCAGAGAGACTTTGGGCACCTCTCAGTTCCTTCATTTGCAAATCACAGATGAGTGATTCCCCAATTTTAGTGTCCATAAGAAATATTTAGGGCAGTCTTTTAAAAATGCAGATTCTTGGGGCACCTGGATGGCTTAGTGGGTTAAGCGTCTGCCTTCAGCTCAGGTCATGATCCCAGGGTCCTGGGATCGAGCCCGGAATCAGGCTTCCTGCTTATCAGGAGAGTCTGCTTCTCTCTCTCTCCCTCTGCGCCTCCCCACCGCTTGTTCTCTCTCTCTCAAATAAATACACTCTTTAAAAAATAAATAAAATAAAAATGCAGATTCTTTTTTTTTTTTTTGTGAGACAGAGAATGAGAGACAGAGAGCATGAGAGGGAGGAGGGTCAGAGGGAGAAGCAGACTCCCTGCTGAGCAGGGAGCCCGATGCGGGACTCGATCCCGGAACTCCAGGATCATGACCTGAGCCGAAGGCAGTCGCTTAACCAACTGAGCCACCCAGGTCCCCCAGTAGTTGTTTATTTCAAATGTTCTTTTTTTTTTTTTTTTTAAGATTTATTTATTTATTTGAGAGAGTGAGAATGAGAGAGAGTACATGAGAGGGGGGAGGGTCAGAGGGACAAGCAGGCTTCTCGCCGAGCAGGGAGCCCGATGCGGGACTCGATCCCAGGACTCCAGGATCATGACCTGAGCCGAAGGCAGTCGCTCAACCAACTGAGCCACCCAGGCGCCCCAAAAATGCAGATTCTTGAAGCCAACCCAATATGCTATAGTTCAACAAATCCTGGGTGAGGCTCCGTAAGGAGCATCTTTAAAAAATTACCCCGGTGAAAGACTCCTGCTTAGAAGATCCTTAAAGTCAATTGTTCATTAACAAACACCGCACACTCTGCCTGGCGGTGTGGTACGCACGCCACGTATTTTAAATCCCCTCTGCGAAATGGGCCTCATTTTTATCCCCCCATTTTGCGGAGGAGAAAGCCGGCCCGCGCCTTCAGGCTCTAGGATCCGCTTCCTTTCCATTGCTCCGTGGGTTTCCGTGACCCCACCCCAGGTCCGCACTTCCCCACCTCAGCTCTTCCCCGGCCCGCTCTTCCCTCGTCCCGCCGCCCCCACCTGTCCCTGCAGGATCCTCTCGCGGCGCCCGCGGTGCTCTTAAACTCGGAGTTCGAGTTCAGCGCAGGAAGCCCCCTTCTTGCAAAGTCCCTGCCGCTAGAGCCAAGTTCCTAAGAACCCCGCCCAGCGAGGGCGTTTCTCCACCGCGAGCCGAGTCCGGGCGCCGCCTGCAGGTGGCGCGAGAGGATGAGCCTGAGAGGGGGTGGGAAGGGGGCGGAGCCAGGGCGAGGATTGACATCCTTCCTGCCCAATAGCAGCACAAGAGGGAGGCGGTTTGCCCAACTCTCTGTTCCCTGGGGCAGGAAACTGCTTTTCCTTTGCTGTGTGCCTGACAAGCCGGAGACATTAGCAGCGAGCTCAGAAGCTGCGGAACTGGACGCTCTCTCTCAAGTGTTCCTCCTAGATGCAGCTGTTGGCCTAAAGGTGCTAGAACTGAGGTTGGCTTGGCCTGCTGGGGCTGCCTCGCCGCCTCTTCAGTTTAGCATTGATGTACTTCACCTTGCTGGGAGTCAAGTGCCCTTTTCTCCATCATTGATGATACCCTGGGTTTATTGTAAACATGTAAAGGGATGCTTGTTTTTTATTAACTTAGCCGCCAGGTATTTCTGGCCCTGAAAAGGAGAGAGCAGGCAGGATTTTAAAATATATTTTGTTATATATTTTTCTTTTGTTAATCAAGACATAACATATTAGGAAGTTTAATTCCTCAACATTGGGTTTCTTCCCTGGCCTTTTTATAGCAGCAACAACAGCAAAAGCACACTGTAATTTCCCGGGGGTGAATCGAAGCCGCTTTCTGTTTCCCGAAGCCTACCAGTTAATTTGTGTATCCTTTCCTCCCTCGCTGTAAGTTTGGGGTGTGGTTGGACAACATGATGAGACTGACTAGAAGAATCACTAGTCAGATTTCATTTTAAGGGTTTGTTTTTTTAGTACTACTTTAACCACATAACTGACCTTCACAATCAACAAGAAAAAACAAAACAAAACAAAACAAAAAAACGCAGGCCAAAGCCAATGTTCTATGAAGGTGGATTTGCAAGTCATCTTACCATGGAGGTGTGGACCAGCCTCTGATTTTCTCTTCTTGGCTGCCCTTTGCAGGGTTGGATAAAGCCTTGGAGGACCAAGCAGCAAAGACAGAAGGGCTGGAGGAGCCGACCCTTGGGGCCTCACCTTTAGCTGATTTGTGTTGTTCCAGGACAAGTATTTGTTGGGGTAGAAGTCCCATGAATATACTACAGGATAGCCTTTATTCATCTCTCATTGACCTGTGTCTAAGAACTATAAATCTAAATTCTTCTTTTAAAAAAATGTACTCACTCTTTTTGGAGTTACTAGAACTTGATGTATGTGCTATAGAAGTGTTAAGCACTGGGGATACATTGAAGAATGTAACGTTGTCCTTATCATCAAATAAGTTACAATCTGGTAGGTGAAAAAGACAGGTAAAAAGAGAGTTACCACCCGTGTGCTATTATACAGAAATGAGGGAAGGGCGTGGTGGCATAGAGAGCGCTTCAGGGATGCCAGCACAGAGCTGGTGACGCTTGAGCTGCAGATCCCAAGTTCAGATGTGCTGATCGTGGCAAAGTCCCAGGGTCTAGGTGTCTGACTCCTGCACATCCCAGGGATGAGCTTTACCGAAAATTTCGGTGGAACACGTCTTACTACAAGCACTTAGAACCACCTCTTGTCTGGGCATCTGGTTGGACCCATCTTTGGCTCAAAGGGGCAGGTCAAGCGGCAGGCAAGCTCAGGCAGTGGCATATGCTTAGCCTCCTAGGATTGGCACTGAGATAGGCAGGCTTCCTTTGCAGGCTTTTTAAAAACATAAGTTTGAAGATCTGATTTCCCCAATTAGGAGCCCCTGTGAACATTTTTCAGTGGACATTTAATTGCAGCAGTAGGATCAGGTGATCTGAAATCCTTATGTATGTGGTGCAGCAAGAGTATGGACTCCCAGGATTTGGCAAGAGGGCCCACAGCTTTGTGGACACGTCTAAAGGTATCCTCTTGGTTACAGTTATAGCTGGCCTTTTGTTGCGTAATTCCTTCTTTCAATTTCAGTAAATACCAAACAGGAAATGTCAGTACCTGTGGTGGTCTGGTAGAGAAAGAATGAGTCAAATGCCGAGAGTAAAACTTAACTCCCCGTTATTCAGATAGTAATTAAGAAAGAAGGCCTGTCTCTCAAGTAAACATGTTGGGCCCTTCAAATGGCATATAAGTAAATAATCATAATACATTTCTCATGTTACTATTGGATAGAAGAATATGGTCACATTCTTCTCATCAAGTCTACATCGTGGCCGTCTTTCTTAATCTATGTCACCAATACAAGTCCTTTTCCTTCTCTTTAAAAGTCCAAGGTTTTCATTTTTATGTAGCAAATTTTGTCTTGTAGGAAAAATATGAGACTCAGCATGATATAACCTTCCTTCAAAGAGACTTTACAATTCATTCTGGGAGGTGGCTGGGCTGGCATCCCTAGTAATCCCCAATCACCTTAACCTATTTTGGACTGAGGTGATTTCAAACTGATGTGTATCCCTGTGAAGGCTGATCTATTTCTGGAACATTCTTATTTACGGGTGCAACACTTTGCATTCAAAATCCTGTGTTTACCAGAACCCCTACTACTTGATAGGCCTTAAGCTCTAATTCTTGTGCCTCCTCAGTTTCTTTTTTTTTTAAAGATTTTATTTATTTGACAGAGAGAGAGACAGCAAGAGCAGGAACACAAGCAGGGGGAGTGGGAGAGGGAGAAGCAGGCCCCCCGCCGAGCAGGGAGCCCGATGCGGGACTCGATCCCAGGACCCTGCTGAGCCACCCAGGTACCCCTATCTATCTCTTCATTACCAGAACTCTGAGATTGATTTTTTTATGTTACTAAATTCTGATGGCAACTGCATGCACAAATTTCCCTGTCCTGTTTGTGAAATTTAAGACATTCATTTACAAAGGTAAGTTTCTTAGAATTGGAGTTATGGTATTTGGGAGTCTTCTAAGACATGGAAAATAGCATCCCCTAAACTTGAATGACACATTCATTCTCTTTGCTGCTTCTCTTTTTTCTTCTGGTAGGAGAAAGATGACATTTCCCTCATGTTCTATGCCTCACTGTAGAGGCCCTGCTACCATATGTATTAGGGTTCTTCAGAGAAACAGAATCCATAAACATATATAAAACAATATAATTTAACGTAGTATAGGTAATTGATTCATGTGATTATGGATGCTGGAAAGTTCCAAGATCTGCAGGGTGAGTCAGCAAACTGGACCCCCAGAAGAGCCGGTGGTGAAGTTCTAGTTTGAGTCTGAAGGTCTGAGAACCAGGTAGGCTTGAGACCCTGAAAAAGCCAATGTTTCAGTTCAAGTACAAAGTCAGGAAAAAGTCAACATCACAGTTCAAAGACAGCCATGCAGGAAGCATACCTTGTTCCTTGGGGGTCTCCCAAATCTGTTCTGTTCAGGTTTTCAACTGACTGGATGAGGCCCACCTACCCACTGAATAAATAGCTTTATTCAGTCTATCAATTTAAATGTTAGTCTCATCCAAAAACACCCTCACAGAAACACCTAGAATAATATTTGACCAAGTATCTGGTCACCTTGTGACTGAGTCAAGTTGACACATAACATTAACCTTCACACCAGAGTTAAACTTACTATGATCTGAGGGCGATTTGCAGAATGTGTGGGAAAGAAGTTTTTTGCAAAGAGAATTTTCAGGAGTTGCTAAACCTTGCCATCAAAAACCAGGGAATTTTGTGGGAGTGGATTTTAAAGTTTAATAAAAGAAGATGGAAAATGATTTTCGCTTAGTTCTTTGAAGTAGTGAGCTCCCCAGAGATTCGATTCAACACTCAGTTTTAGGAAGCCAGTGGGAGTTATCCTAAATCTCATGATGCTATGAAAATGAGGATCAGATATTGACCCACAGTAAATGTAACTGGAAGGCCAAACATCCCTTGGCACTACCTAGGAAGTATTCTTGGCAAAAAGTCCAAACTGAATATAATTGAGCCTCTAGATCTAACCACCAGTTTACAAGAAATACAGGGACTCCAACTACACATTAAATGACATCACAAAGATGGAATTGCAAGGTCCAGAATGTAGAATATTCTACAGGACAAGTATGATCCACTTTATTCAATAAATACATGTCAGGAAAAAGATAAAGGGGGAATTTACACATTAAAAGGGACTGAAGAGACTCCTAGAACCAAATACAATGTATAGAATGTTTGGATTCTGATTTGAATGTTCCAGAAGTAAAAGAAATGAAAATTAACAGCAAATTTATCACTTCATCATGGAAGATACTTCAGATTGCACCTAGAAGCTAGGGAAAGCTATACATTGACTGAAATTACCTTTAAATTTCCATAAGCATGTTGACTGCACTGTATATTTTATAAAATAAACGCTCCTTAACTTTTTGATTGTGGTAGTAGTTACTCCAGTATATGTATGTCAGAATTGATAGACTTGTATCCCAAAAAGGATATATTTTACTACACATAAATCCTATATTACTACAACTAGACTTTGCAGAAACAAAAGAAATGGCCACAGAAAACAATGGACAGAAAAAAACACCCCGAAGGACAAAATCTGAGGTTTTGAAGGACAAAGGTCAAAGCAATTCCAACTGCCATGAGCAGTGACCAACAGCTGCAGTGAGCTAACCTAAACTTGTGCTCCCTGCCAGAGCTGGGCATCCTGGCACTTCCCGCACAACAGAATTTGATCACTGCAACGGGACAGGAACAGTTATATTTTCCATTCTCTTTTCTGAATTGAAATTTTACTTTAAGTGGTTGGATTTTGGCCATACTCCACTATGGTCTATCGGGTGTGTGAGTAGTGTGAAAGGGAACGGGCAGATTCATCTCTGGGCTATAAGGAGCTGCATCCAGACGTAACGGAGAGACATGCACATCACCCAGAATCCTGGACTATCTTTGGGAGCGGAAAGAAGAGTGTATATAGACACCAGAGAGGCTAGATGAGTGGGTTGACACGACTAGTTCATCCAAAATCTATTTTCCCTTTATTCCAAAGTAAAAGAATTTAGGCTGGGCATCTGGTCATCCAGAATAAACACTACATTTCACAGCCTGAGTTTCTTAAGTGAGCTACGTAACCAAGTGGTAGGCAATGGGTACCAGCAGCTGGGATATATGTAGGGGTATATATTTCTAGATGATGTTCTTAAGAGGAAGAGGTATACTCCCCTTTTGCACATTTTCCTTTTACTCCTGGCTGTGGTGTAGGGGTGCTGGCTGGAGGTTTTGTAGTCATCTTGGACCTGACAGAGAAAACTAATACCATCACCCCCTGAAATTCCCACAACTGCAGAGGGCTATATCTTTAGACTACCATGTGAGAAATAATCTCATGCTATTTTTCTTTTGAAATTTAGCAGTTGTTCCTGTATCTTTCTTTCTAATACACATACAGATCTAGAGTTTCTGAACCAACAATTTCTCTGAGATTTATGGCATTTGCACAACTGAAAGGCTATCACGTATTTGGACCATCAACGGCCTGTTGGTAAAGAGGGTGTATCAGAGATCTGTGCAGGTAAAAGAGATTCAACTGAAGGGATTAACTGCTAGAACATTTTTTTAAAGATTTATTTATTTATTTGTGAGGGTGGGGAGGGAGAGAGAGAGAGAATCTTTCAAGTAGACTCCACGCTGAGTGCAAAGCCTGACACAGGGCTCAATCCCCCAACCCATGAGATCATGACCTGAGCCGACGAAACCAAGAGTTGGATGCTTAACCCAATGAGCCACCCAGGTGTCCCTAGAACATCTTTAGAATGACAAAAGCAGTGGGAGGGATTCAAAGGGCCTACACTGGAATGGAGTTCAAGAGTGCACCCTCTCAGTTGCAAACCAGAAATCAGGAAGGTAGGTGAGGAAGCTGTTACAAATGCCTCTTCATACTCTCAAAGTAAATGACCAGACATTGCAATATGGATTTTGGCTTCTCCTACTGCTTGCAATCACTCCTCGATACACATGAAGCTGAGGACTAGACACTGACACTTACCATGGCCAACACTACTCTCTCTAGACTCTCATTTTACTATGACATTGTTTGCCAGAAGAAAAAAGATGGTTTCTATCTTATTTCTATCTTCCAATAAGAGGCAAGTGTATCTATTTTAAGGAATCTGATTTATAATCCTAGTTGCAAATTAGAGATATTATTTATTTATTTTCTTCAAAATTTTATTTAAACTCTAGTTAACATACAGTGTAATATTGCTTTCAGAGTCTAGTGATTCATCACATACATAAAACACCCAGTGTCAACAAGACAAGTACCCTCCTCAAAACTCATCACCCATTTAGCCCATTCACCACCAACTTCCCTCCATCAACCCTCAGTTTATTCTCTATTCTAAAGAGTCTCTTATGGTTTGTTTCCCTCTCTCTTCTTCCCCCCCCCCTTTCCCATATGTCCATCTGCTTTGTTTCTTAAATTCCACATGAATCAAATCATGGCATTTGTCTTTCTCTGACTTATTTCGCTCAACATAACACATTTTTGCTCCATCCACACTGTTGCAAATGGCAAGAGTTCATTCCTTTTGATGGCTGAGTAATATTCCACTGTAAATATATGCCACGTCTTCCTTTTTTGAATTTTAATTTAATTTTATTATGTTATATTAGTCACCATAAATCATTAGTTTTTGATGTAGTGATCCACGATTCATTGTTTTCATATAACACCCTGTGCTCCATGCAGTACATTCCCTCCTTAATACCCATCACCAGGCTGACCAATCCCTTCATCCCCCTTCCCTCTAAAACCCTCAGTTTGTTTCTCCAAGTCCATAGTCTCTCATAGTCTGTCTCCCCTCCGATTCCCCCCTTTATTTTACTCTTCCTTCTCCAAATGTCCTCCATGTTATTCCTTATGTTCCACAAATAAGTAAAACCATATGATAATTGACTTTCTCTGCTTGACTTATTTCACTTAGCATAATCTCCTCCAGTACCATCCATGTTCATGTAAAAGTTGGGTATTCATCCTTTCTGATGGCTGAGTAATATTCCATTGTATATATGGACCACATCTTCTTTATCCATTCATTTGTTGAAGGGCATCTCAGCTCTTTCCACAGTTTGGCTATTGTGGACATTGCTGCTATGAACATTGGGGTGCATATGGCCCTTCTTTTCACTACATCTGTGTCTTGGGGATAAATACCCAGTAGTGCAATTGCTGGTCATAGGGTAGCTCTATTTATAATTTTTTGAGGAACCTCCACACTGTTTTCCAAAGTGACTGTACCAACTTGCATTCCCACCAACAGTGTAAGAGGGTTCCCCTTTCTCCACAACCTCTCCAACATTTGTTGTTTCTTGCCTTGTCCATTTTTGCCATTCTAACTGGTGTAAGGTGGTATCTCAATGTGGTTTTGATTTGAATTTCCTTGATGGCTAATGATGATGAACATTTTTTCATGTGTCTGTTAGCCATTTGTATGTCTTCTTTGGAGAAGTGTCTGTTCATGTCTTCTGCCCATTTATTGACTGGATTATTTGTTTTTGAGTGTTGAGTATGAGAAGTTCTTTATAGATCTTGGAAATCAGCCCTTTGTCTGTAGTGTCATTTGCAAATATCTTCTCCCATTCTATGGGTTGCCTCTGTTTTGTTGACTGTTTCCTTTGCTGTGCAGAAGCTTTTTATCTTGATGAAGTCCCAAAAGTTCATTTTTGCTTTTGTTTCACTAGCCTTTGGAGATGTATCTTGAAAGAAGTTGCTGTGGCCGATGTCAAAGAGGTTATTGCCTATGTTCTCCTCTAGGATTTTGATGGATTCCTGTCTCACATTGAGGTCTTTCACCCATTTTGAGTTTATCTTTGTGTATGATGTTAGAGAATGGTCAAGTTTCATTCTTCTGTATATAGCTGTCCAATGTTCTCAGCACCATTTATTGAAGAGACTGTCTTTTTTCCATTGCATATTTTTTCCTACTTTGTTGAAGATTATTTGACCATAGAGTTGAGGGTCCATATCTGGGCTCTCTATTCTGTTCCATTGGTCTATATGTCTGTTTTTGTGCCAGTACCGTGCTGTCTTGGTGATCACTGCTTTGTAATACAGCTTGAAATCGGGCAACGTGATGCCCAGCTTTGTTTTTCTTTTGCAACATTTCCTTGGCGATTCGGGGTCTTTTTTGATTCCATACAAATTTTAGGATTCTTTGTTCCAGCACTTTGAAAAATGTCATTGGAATTTTGATTGGGATGGCATTGAAGGTATAGATTGCTCTGGGTAGCATAGACATTTTAACAATGTTTATTCTTCCGACCCATGAGCATGGAATATTTTTCCATCTTTTTATGTCTTCTTCAATTTCTTTCATGAGTGTTCTGTAGTTCCTAGAGTATAGATCCTTTACCTCTTTGGTTAGGTTTATTCTGAGGTATCTTATGGTTTTTGGTGCTATTGTAAATGGCATCATTTCTCTAATTTCTCTTTCTACAGTTGCGTTGTTAGTGTGTAAGAAAGCAACTGATTTCTGTGCATTGATTTTGTATCCTGCCACATTACTGAATTGCTGGATGAGTTCTAGTAATTTGGGGTGGAGTCTTTTGGGTTTTCCACATAAAGTATCATGTCGTCTGTGAAAAGAGAGTTTGACTTCTTCTTTGCCAATTTGAATACTTTTCTTTTTGTTGTCTGATTGCTGTTGCTAGGACTTCTAATACTATGTTGAACAATAGTGGCAAGAGTGGGCATCCTTGACGTGTTCCTGATCTTAAGGGAAAGGCTCTCAGCTTTTCCCCATTGAGGATGATATTCGCTGTGGGTTTTTCATAGATGGATTTTATGAACTTGAGGAATGTTCCCACTATCCCTACACTCTGAAGAATTTTAATCGGGAAAGGATATTGTATTTTGTCAAATGCTTTTTCTGCATCAATTGAGAGGACCATATGGTTCTTCTCCCTCCTCTTATTAATGTGTTCTATCACAGTGATTGATTTGTGAATGTTGAACCACCCTTGCATCCCGGGGATAAATCCCACTTGGTCGTGGTGGATGATCCTTTTAATGTATTGTTGGATCCTATTAGCTAGGATTTTGTTGAGGATGTTGGAATCCATATTCATCAGGGATATCGGTCTGAAATTCTCCTTTTTGATGGGGTCTTTGCCTGGTTTGGGGATTAAGGTAATGCTGGCCTCATAGAATGAGTTTGGAAGTTTTCCTTCTGTTTCTATTTTTTGAAACCGCTTCAGGAGAATAGGTATTATTTCTTCTTTGAATGTTTGGTAGAATACCCCAGGGAATCCATCAGGCCCCAGACTCTTTTTTGGGAGGTTTTTGATCACTGCTTCAATCTTGTCACTGGTTATTGGCCTATTCAGGTTGTCAATGTCTTCCTGTTTCAGTCTTGGCAGCTTATAGGTTTCCAGGAAGGCCTCCATTTCATCCAGATCGCTCAGTTTATTGGCATATAGTTGTTGATAGTAATTTCTAATAATTGTTTCTATTTCCTTGGTGTTAGTCATGATCTCTCCCCTTTCATTCATAATTTTATTAATTTGGGTCCTTTCTCTTTTGGATAAGTCTGGCCAGTGGTTTACCAAAAAAATGTTCATCATCATTAGCCATCAGGGAAATTCAAATCAAAACCACATTGAGATACCACCTTACACCAGTTAGAATGGCAAAAATGGACAGGGCAAGAAACAACAAATGTTGGAGAGGTTGTGGAGAAAGGGGAACCCTCTTACACTGTTGGTCTGAATGCAAGTTGGTACAGCCACTCGGAAAACAGTGTGGAGTTTCCTCAAAAATTTAAAAATAGAGCTACCCTATGACCAGCAATTGCACTACTGGGTATTTACACCAAAGACACAGATGTAGTGAAAAGAAGGGCCACATGCACCCCAAAATTCATAGCAGCAATGCCTGCGATAGCCAAACTGTGGAAAGAGCCGAGATGCCCTTCAACAGTTGACTGGATAAAGAAGATGTGGTCCATGTGTACAATGGAGTATTACTCAGCCATCAGAAAGGATGAATACCCAACTTTTACATGAACATGGATGGGACTGGAGGAGATTATGCTAAGTGAAATAAGTCAAGCAAAGTTGTCAATTATCATATGGTTTCACTTATTTGTGGAACATAAGGAATAGCATGGAGGACATTAGGAGAAGGAAGGGAAAAATGAAGGGGATGGGAATCGGAGGGAGAGATGAACCATGAGAGACTATGGACTCTGAGAAACAAACAGGGTTTTAGAGGGGAGGGGAGAGGGGGGATTGGTTAGCCCAGTGATGGGTATTAAGGAGGGCACGTACTGCATGGAGCACTGGGTGTTATACGAAAACAATGCATCGTGGATTACCACATCAGAAACTGATGTACTGTATGGTGACTAACATAATAAAATTAAAAATTAATTAATTAATTAAAACGGGGAGATGTACAGCTATGTATTTCCATACTAGCACACTTTTGATTTATGTTCAGTTCTTCCTAAGAAAAAAATTCTGCAAAAGTCTTCATAAACAGATCATTACACAAGTTGTACAAATATTTCTGAAAGATGAGTCCTGGAATTGAAATAGTTGGGTAAAATAGTATGTATAAAAATGGAAGATATTCCCAAATTGGATTTTAAGTCTTTGATGAATTCAATATGTGAGAGCATAACATGAGACGTGTCCATCAATAGGAACACAGGTCCATTCGTTATGGTATAATCCACATATTGGAATAATATGTAGCCATTAAAGAATGAAGCAGGTTATATGAACTAATAAGGAAAGAATTCTAAAATGTATTGCTAAGTGGAAAACAAGAACAACAAATAAAATGGACAGAATCACATTTACAGTATGCTATCACAGTATGTACACATCTAAAATTGCATAGAATACCGTTGGAAGGTTACATAAATATATCACATCACTGGTAGCCTTTAGAGAAGGGTATAACTGGATAATAGGGTTCAAAGAAATAGAATTAATTTCCATTAATATCCACTTATGCTCTATAATTACATTGCTAATTCAAAAAAAAAAAAAAAGAAACAAAATCTACTCAGAAGTATAACTGATTTAGCCAAGAGAGCCAACAATAATCAATTCTTGCTGTGGCCCAGCTGTGTTCCCATGAGAATCTTAATATAACTCTGAAAATGTGGAATGGAGTACCTGCCCTAAGGCAATTCTTTCTTTCCTCTAAACGCACATGCTATCTTGATATCTTGTCAACCTAGGTTTGACTCTGCTACAAGAGAAGGGCAGGTGAGGATGCCTGAGATCTTTGGTGAAACAGAGCCAGAGAAGGTCAGGCAGGCAAAGAGCAAAAGGAGACCTCACCCACCTGTGGACATTCTGGTGCCTAGTAACCCCCACCCACTGGCAGACAAGAAGTGACCTTGAAACTGACCAATTCTGGAAAACTCCTCCTCCCTGGGGAGAGGTGAAACTTCTTTGGGCTCTCTCTTCCACCTGTTCCAACCTCCTCTACCCACAGAGGATGTCATTCTGATTTTGCACATAAGAAGACTCAGTCTCAGATAACTTGTCCAGTGAGAGAATCAGGATTAAATCCTAATTGTTATCACCAAAAAGTTCAATGTTCCTTTTCCTATATTGGTGCTTCTTAAATTGCATTTTTGGCACTTCCCTAGAGGCATGTGGTGATGGGCTTTGGGACACATGAAGCCATAAGATCAACATGGCTCTCATCTTCCTGTGATATACATTTTATTGAAATATCTGTTGAAAGATATATTATCTTATATATTTAGATATTTTGTGGAGAATTTAAAATCCACGTGTTTCAGAATGCATCTTCAAACAAAATTGAAGACTGTTCTGGTCTATCCATATCTCTGCACTCTTAAAACATATGCTTATTTTCTTCTTCCTCGGGATATATGATTGGAATTCTTTGAGATGTACTACAATATAGGACACTCACTTTCTGCTATGAAATGTATCATAAAGCACATAGGGTTATCTCCCTCTTAATGGTTCAGGAACATTTTGAAGCAGACAAAGAATTAGTAGTTTTTGTCCATCTGTTTCTTCTTCTAGGCTGTGGGATCCTCAAGGAAAAGGGCTGATGTCATATTTATTTTCTGCAATCCTGGTGTTCTGTAAATGTTGGCTGAATGAATGCACATTTTTTTTTTAAAGATTTTATTTATTTATTTGAGAGCGAGAATGAGAGAGAGAGCATGAGAGGGGTAGGGTCAGAAGGAGAAGCAGACTCCCTGCCGAGCAGGGAGCCCGATGCGGGACTCGATCCCGGGACTCCAGGATCATGACCTGAGCCAAAGGCAGTCGCTTAACCAACTGAGCCACCCAGGCGCCCCATGAATGCACATTCTTTTGTTGACAGGAAAGGAAGCTTTCAGAACATCTTCTTGGATGCCTCCACACAGGGCTTATGGATGAGCAGTGGAACTTTGGAAAAAATGATAGGAGCTTGAAATACATTGAACGCTGCCTCCAGAATTTCCCAGGATTTGGTGTGCTGGGTCCAGAGGGGGACCCTATCTCTTGGACTGTGATGGAACAGTCTTGTGAGATGAGAATGGGTTACACTGTCCCCACATACCGAGACCAAGGCTACATGAAGAAAATCGTTTTCATTTTATAAAGTATTTTATTCAGAAAAAATGCCATTTTATTTGGTGGTGGCAAATGATAAAGAAGAAAAATGTCATGCACTGAGAAATGTGGGGTTTAATGCTATTCCTCATGGCTGGCATTGATGGAAATGCACTGCCAAGAAATATTACTTAGTGCTATTGTCCATTTCAAGCCTTTCTTATCAGTGAAAAAAATACCATTTTCAAACACAAATCTGATAATGTGTATTAGCACAAAAACATCCAATGATTTCAGGTCCATGCATTACTTAACCCACCCTTGTATAATATTTTGTCCTCCATATTACAGAAAAATGGAAGCTTGAACTTTGGTGTTATGTTTTGTCTTTATGGTGAGAGACCTCTCAGAATTAAAATCATCCAATGTCAATCATTAGTGCCAGGATAGCTCTTTCAAAGCAACATTTGCCACTTTGAAGTCTTCTTTCATGAAAGAATCCTGCTTTTTCATGCTTCTATGCTTTAAAATTAAGTCTATTTTGAAACGTGTCTCCTCTGCTATTGTCCATTTCCTCTGACAAAATATTCCAAAGGACCTTTCAAAAGTTCAGTTTTTTTTTTTTTAAGATTTATTTATTTATTTATTTGACAGAGAGATAGACAGCAAGAGAGGGAACACAAGCAGGGGGCGTGGAAGAAGGAGAAGCAGGCTTCCCGCTGAGCAGGGAGCCCGATGCAGGGCTCGATCCCAGGGCCCTGGGATCACGACCTGAGCCGAAGGCTGATGCATAACGACTGAGCCGCCCAGGTGCCCCAAAAGTTCAGTTTTTGATCCTGGGTGCCCTCTCAAGAGTTTTGAGATACTCTACTGAACTAAATTATGTGGACATCAGTGAACATTTGGTTTTCTTTTCCTTTTTAAGATTTTATTGGAAGGATTTTATTTATTCCCAAGAAGAAAATAAATATACGTTTTAAGATTGTGTGTGTACGAGAAAGACAGAGAGCGAGCGAGCGCAAGCCTGACCAGGGGGAAGGGCAGAGGGAGAATGAGACTCCCCGCTGAGCAGGGAGTCTGATGCGGGGCTTGATTCCAGGACCCCAGGATCTTGACCTGAGCTAAAGGCAGATGTTTAACCGATTGATCCGCCCAGGAACCCCGAAAGTTTCATTTTTCTGATGAGCCTTTTTTTTTTTTTAAGATTTATTTATTTATTTATTTGAGACAGAGAGAATGAGAGAGAGAGAGCACATGAGAGGGGGGAGGGTCAGAGGCAGAAGCAGGCTCCCTGCCGAGCAGGGAGCCCGATGCGGGACTCGATCCAGGGACTCCAGGATCATGACCTGAGCCGAAGGCAGTCGCTTAACCAACTGAGCCACCCAGGCGCCCTCTAATGAGCCTTTTATCAGAGGGCTGGATAGGTTGAGTTGTGTGGCTTAACTTCATATTTCCAGCATGACTTTTCTATCTGTTCTATATTAGTTTCCTATTGTTCTTATAACAAATCACCACAAATTTAATGGCTTAAAGCAGCAAAATTTATTATCTTACATATCTGGTGGTCAGAAAGGCAAAATGGATCTTAGGAGAGGAAAAGCAAAGTGTCAGCATCAGTTTCTTCTGGAGTTTGGTCGGGAGACAGTTCCTTCTGGAGTCTGGAGGAAAGAATCCATTTTCTGCCCTTTCTAGCTTGGAAAAGCTGCCTTTATGACTTATGCTGTGGTCCGGCATTCCTTTGTGTGCTTTTCCCACACAACCTTCTCCTCTTCTGTACTCAAAGCTCTCTCCATGTCCCTCTCACATGGACACTTGTGATTACACTCAGAACCCACTTGGGTTAAGTCAGCGTATTCATCCCATCTCAAAATTCTTATTTAATCACATCAGCAAAGTCCCTTTTACCACATAATTTAACTTTCAAAGCTTCTAGGTACTAGGACCTAGATAGCATTGGGGGTCATCATCCATCCTACCAAAAAGGAGTGTCAGGTTTATGTTTCTCTATAAGCAAAGTCACCGCATACTTCCAGAACTCACAGGTTCTCAGTCCGAGACTGACTAGCATTTGTATATTCTAGGTCTGGATCATGGGAGAGAACTTTAGTTTGAACCCTGTGCCTATCAAAAATTCTATCAATTATGACTTAGAGGTCAGGTTATGTAGAAACATTGATATTCACGGCCCATTCATTTAGGGGATCTGGGGAATAAAGCACCACAGATACAAGAGAATTTGATCACTGCCATGGGACAGTCACTGTTGTATTTTCCACTCACTTTTCTGAGTAGAAATTTTATTTTAAGTGGTTGGATTCTGGCCATACTCTACTATGCTGTATTGGGTATGTGAGTAGGGTGAAAGGGAATGGTAGGATTCATCTCTAGACCACAAAAAGCTGCATCCTGATGTGATGGAGAAAGGCACATCAATCAGAAATTCTGGACTATCTAGGGGAGTGGGTAAATACGTCTATGACGTAGTCTGCCAGAAGATGGAGAAAAAAAGAGTTTCCATCTTATCTCTATCTTCCAGGTAACAGGCAAGTGCATCTATTTTATACCCGAATCTTAACTTGCAACTTAGACTGAAATATTTCTATTTTAGCTCCCTAGACTATGGATAAGAGAAGGTGGGCATGGAGACTTAGCAAGTCATGCTTCTATCCTCCACAGAAGGGCAGAACTAGAGGAAAGAACAGAAAAGCTAGGATTTTCTGTTGGCATTTGCAATAGGGGCTGATGTTACAGGTGACACAAAAGAGAAAAAACACTAAGATTACCAAAGAATTTTGAGTTTTAGAGGAACAATAAATCTTTTTTCCTTTGCTCTAAAGGTTTATTTACCCATTATTTTGTGATGCAGAGAATGGGGTTACCTTACCAGTTAGGAAGATGGGATGGATGTATCCTCCTAAGCATTCAGGATGGTAAATACCAAATTCTTTGTATGCATATAACAGAGGCTTGAGATAGCTTCAAATTAAAAAAAAAAAAAATCAGAATTTACTTAAACTCTTATATGTGTTTTGCACATCCACATGATCTCTAAAACTTTTTTAATTTAAAAGAATATTCATTATACTTTAATGAAACAGCCCCAAATACTCTAAATTATTGGCATATTTTCTTGAAAAAAATGTTTCTAGAAAACATTTTTCTAATGTTCCATGGATTCAATCTGATGATCTTGAAGTGACAACTCTTGTTTGTTATGGTCTTCGTTATGGTTCTCGTTTTCCCCTTCATTTAAGAATTTATAAAAGCTCTCATTTTTATGTTTAACGTCACAAAGAACTGAACACATAGAATAGCCATATTCAATAAGGGCTTGGGTTTTATCTCCATGGTTGTAAAAATGCCCAACAGTATGAATAGCAACCAATTCACCAGATGTATTAAACACTGGGGAGCCAGAGGACCCACTGGAAAAGCTGGTATCATAGCTAAGTGTGTCAGGACTCCAAACTTCTGGTAGGAAACTTCTTTGGGTGAACATGGAGAAAACATTATAAGGGGCAGCATGGGGTTCTACCATCCCATCTTGGTGTTCTAGGTACCTCTCTAACCGCCGGTTTAGAGGAATCACAGCACACCCATCTATCTTCTTGACCTGGCCTTCTGGGTGACCAATTAAATAAACCAAATCACTAGGTGTTTGAGAGGAAATTCGTTCAAACAGGCCTGGAGGGAATCCATTTCCATTATTTCTTAGCTTTAGAATGGCATAATCTAGAGGTCCATCAGACACTCCAAACCATGGCTCAATGTCATACCAATCAACATTGATAGGGCAGAACCTTTTATAAGTGAAAGTTACCTTTGCACATTTGCTTATTATATCTGGCCACAAACTTGGATCTGTGCCTTCTCCCACCATAAGATGTATTACATGTCGACAGGTGAAAATATAACCATGATTGAAGACAAAGCAAGTAGCATTCCCTGTGTTTCCATTACTGTCCCATGCCATGAACCCAACTGACTTACTAAGATGAATAAGATCTTCACAGGTTGCAACTGAAGTAGAATTTTCAGTCACTTTCCCAAAGTACTTTTTATATATGTTGAATTGTTGAAAGGTTGTCAGTTTGGTTCTCTTCCGTTCATCCCGAAAATACTTTCTCATCCAAAGTGCCTCCTTATTAAAATTTGGATATTGATCCATTATATGTTTGTCCAACATTTGGCAATTCTTTAGCCAGAGGTTAGCTGCCTTCCTCGGGATAGCTTGAATAACATGCTGCATACCCACAGGGGGCCTTTGCCTATGTCTTGAGTTGTTCCTCCGGTATTTTCTGTTAAGACTATTATAATAACCCCTTATTCTGTAAATTGTGCGTCGTTTTTTACCTTTAATACCATGCCCTAGACTCTGAGGTGGGACGATTTTTTCTCTGTTGGACTCTACAACTTCAGTTTCCCCATCTGCCTCTGGTTCGTATTCTTTGATCTCAGACTGTATCTGATCCTGGGGACCGATTTCATCAGTGGCATTTTCATTCTGATTAATTTTTTTAGGAGCACCTCTCCTGACATGTTTCTTAAAAATGTCCATTTCTAAGGTTTTTCCACATACTTCATCCACCAGGGACTGCTTTCCATGAATTTTCTGATGATCTTCCATTACTTTCCATTCAAATTTGTCAAGGTCGGACCGAAATCGGCCATCCTTGCTTAGAGCTTCTTCGATAGTCTCACCCTTTAATGCGTAGATACAAAGTGTACTTCCTCTTTCATGAAGCTCCTTGATCTTGACAATCTTCTTTATATTCTTTCCAACAGCAACAACGTGAAAAAGAATGCATTCCATGTTTGGATCTTCACATTGGCGAAACATCTGATCATCTTCCTGGTTACCCTTTCTTTGACCAAATGTTATTTTAAAATGGGAATCTTTAGGTAGGCACTTGAGAGGCATTCCTAAATTTACATATCCGCCTATAGTTTTCTCTTCATGAACAAGGATGTTCTTATTAAAATGATTCTCCATCTTTTCTCTGAAATTGGCCTTAGCTCTCAGGGCTGAGTAGATATTCTCAGTGAGTTTACCATGGGTTGTAAACACACTACGGTCTAATTTCCTGGAGCTTTCACTCAAGGTAAAAGTAAAAGAACATTTTTTACTGGTGCTCAAGTCTCGGTTCTGAATTTCCACAGAGGCTTCCTGCTTGACTTCACTTTTAAGCTTAATGGGACTGCTACGCTCTTTCCTGTCAGGCAGAGAATGAGCAGCAGGTGTGCCAGGACATGTCTGCCTCATGACAGCATCCTTAAAAAAGGAAAGATTAAAAACTTAGTAAGAACCACCTTTAATAATAACGTTTCCTGTTTTTCTAATTATAAAACTGATAGATACTGTGAAGAAGAATTGGATAATAACATGGATAATGAATAATGGAGAAAAAATACCAGTCAAGTTATTCTATCACCAGAGATAACCATTCTACGTGTTGTTTTATTTGTTTCTATGATTTCACATGCACATACAAATCACTAAGCAATCTGCCATTGATTGACATGTCATGAAACACATTTAATGACATACATGCCATTCAACAACCTCTGAAAACACAATTCGAGGGGCCACAGGATATTTCACTGTACAATAATTTCTAATCCATTCTTCTTTTGCTGGATACTTAAGATTCTTTCCAAGTTTTTACTACTCTAAATATGACAAACATTTCTACACACAAAACATTTTGTCTCAACATCTGAATATTTCCCTAGGCTAGATTCCCTGCTGTAGAAAAACTGAGACTAAGGTTATAATGTACTTCACAACATCTATGCTGCCCAGCTCCTTGCCAGAGAAATTGCACCAGTTCATCCTGCTTCTTCTCCCCTTGCTGCCCAAAGAGAGCAACCAAATGGTTGACTCCTCCAAAGGATTTCAGTACTATTATTTTAAATGTCTACCAATTGATAGATGAGATGCCATTTAATTTGACTGTTTCTAAAATCTGCATTACTTACTAGTAAAGCTGGAGCTATTGAATGCACCTCTTGGACAGCTGAAACATCACCTTGCAAAAATTCCCATTAAGTATCTGTTTAGTTCTATTCGGTACATGTTTCAACAGCAGTAAGGAAATACATAATATACTAAAATGATTGATAAATCCCAGGATCGGATAGATATACAAGTAAATACACATGGGTATATACACATAAATATACATATTCAAAAACATATGCACATAGAACCAGTTGGCAATAGCGTGGGAAAAAGTATTGATAATCCGATGGCAACAGGAATCAAAACCAAGGACATAAGTGAAAAACATGACACCACAGGATTCAGTAGAACTTGGATGGGAATTCTTGTGGAGTCTCAAGTCTTGGACCTATTCTATATGAACAGAAGAATAAAGCTGGAGAGAGTAAACTCAGGAGGGACAGAGGGGCTTGGTTTATTTAGGAGGCCAGCGCAATTGAATGAGCTGTCTGGTTTCAGGCACAGTGAGTTTCTTCCTCTCATGGTGCTTTCCTTTTCCTTTGCATTTATTCATTTCCAGGTTTTTTCTACAAAAAAACAGTGGTTCCATCCTGCTGTGAATATCCTTGAATGTTTCCTGGTGTACACGTGCAAGAATGTCACTCAGGGGTAGGAGTGGGACTGCTCCAATTTAGGATCTCTGAATACTTCCCTTTATTAAATACTGCCATATTATTTACAGAATGGTTGTACCACCTTGTACTTCCACTGTGGGACATCTACATCCTCATCCAAAGTCAGTACTGCCCAACTGTCAACATTTGCCAATCTTGTGGGTGTGAAATGGCATCTTAATTAGTTTACTTACTAATAGGAGTTGAACGCCTTTTCATGCTTCTGCCTGTTCATGTCTCTTGCCCGTTTTTCTATAGGACTATATTCCTTTTGATCACTGAAAATCCTTTCTATATTCAGACACAAGTTGTTTATTTATTATATGTCTTAAACATATTCTTGGAGTATCTGGCTTGCTTTTTCATTCTCATCAGGCATCATTCCAGATAAGAAATCCTTAGTTTTCTGTTGTCACGTTTATTAATCAGTCTATGTCATAAGATTAACTTTCATAGAATTATTCTATTCTTTTTCTAAAAAATGTAAAGGCTTGCTTTTCCTATTTTATTTTTATTGAAATAAAGCCTACTGTAATCATCTGCCACATTCTTGAATTTTTCCACACCATCAAGTCTAACTATACTGCTCCCAGATATGTTTTCTTGTGCATGTGACTTGACTCCCACTATTTCCTCATGCTGGATACACTTTCCTGGTGAAATTCTATTCATCCCGTAAGATCTTTCTCAGGTGATACTGCCTAAATTTTGAGTGCGAATGAAGCATTTTCTCCTCTGCACTCCAAAACACTTGTTTATATCTTGAGTCAGTATTATCATTTTGCATATTTTGTGTTGGTCAAAAACCGACTCTGAAGTCTGACTGCTTGGATTCAAATCCTCACCCTCAAGTTCATCATTTTTGCAACTTTAAGAAAAGTGGGTTTCAGTTTCTTCAATTTTAAAACAGGGATGATAACAATATCTATTGTTTTATTAAATGTTGAATGAGATAATCCACAGGACATTGCAAGAGTAATTTCAGGTACACACTAATTTCTCGGTAAGCAGTAACTGCTTAATTATTTTGGCCTGTCTGTCCTTCTGATATCAAGCATCTACAGTGTTTGTTAGTGATCTTGTTGTCTAATAAGGCACTTTGCACTGCTAATTCATACACTATCATTTGGTTTTGACAGGCACTTATAGATGTGATCTCCCAAATATAAAATTTCCACAACACAGAGGAAGGGTTTATAACCGCCATTCTTTATGAGCTTATCCCCTTCCAGGATCCTAATACCGTACTATGGTTAGAGTATGCTGCTCTAGCCAAGAGTTGTTAAAAAGGAGACATACCTGGGCGCCTGGGTGGCTCAGTTGGTTAAGCGACTGCCTTCGGCTCAGGTCATGATCCTGGAGTCCCGGGATCGAGTCCCGCATCGGGCTCCCTGCTCAGCAGGGGGTCTGCTTCTCCCTCTGCCCTCTTCCCTCTCGTGCTTTCTGTCTCTCATTCTCTCTCTCTCAAATAAATAAATAAAATCTTTAAAAAAAAAAAAAAGGTGTATAAAAAGGAGACATACCTGTGACTCTTCAGGTCTGGTACCCCGGCCATTTTCTGTAGCAGTGAATGACTTGTTCTCTTCAGGTTTCATGGAGTTCATGATGACTTCGAAGAAACTATGACTTGCTTCTGCTAGTGGCCAAGTCAGAGAAACAAGGTTGGATTTACCCTCCCACTTGCAATGACTAAAAACAAAGGAAAGACAAGGTACATGAAACAACTTGCAAACACTGGGCCCCAGGCCGTGCAGAACAGTGATCTCCTACCTCTCAGAGACAGAAATCAAATGAGGTAATCCCCATGAACCTCTAGCTTTCTGCCTGGGGAGTGTTTCCAGACCATATCTCAGGGAAGGGAGACAGCAGAGCCTGGCAGTTTCCTTGGGTTGAGAAGACAAGCTCAGGGTCATGGGAGGCCGAAGTGGCTGGAGTTTGTAGGGCAGACTACTAGAGAGAAGAAAGCTACAGCCACACACAGGATCGGAGATCTGCAGTGGGTACCCCCTGAAATCCCAGCCGAGTATCGGTCAGTCCATGCAAGTGAGGAAGCTACCGGAAGCCAGGGGAAGAGCCACTTAAAGGAAAAAGTGGAACAGTTCTGAGGCTCACTCAGGCCTGAGAATAGTTTCTGCTCGCAAAAGCCAAACTAGAAAACTTCACCATGCATGAGGTATCAGGTCGAGTATTCAGGAAGGTACTGTCTCCGTAGTGGGATAAAAGCAGCCCCAGACTGAAGGCTGCCCTGGTCCCACCTGAGGAAGTTGAATGGCAACATTTGCCAGGATCAAACTGTTTGCAAGTCACATGACTGGGCACTACAGCAAAGCTTAAGACGATCAATGAGAATTGAAACATTTCTGGCACCCCAAAATGTGGAATTAACAAAGCTGGATGTCCAATACAAAATCACCAGGCATGAACAGCAGAGGAAAATAGGACCTGAATGAAGAAAGAAACTGAGGAACAGAAACAGATCCAGAAGGGACACCGTTCACAGAACTAGTAGCAAAGAACACGGAAATAGTTATTACCTTGAAACTCTGGCCAAATGTAACAGGGACCAGATTTAGCCTCCACACTGAAAACAAAACAAGACAAAATGGGCAAAAGATAGGTAACAATGATTTACAAGGAACTGGCTGGCCATCATGCAGTTAAGGACAGTACAAATAGGGCACCCCCTGTGATTACTGCAGCTGCCCGCGTGAGAGATCCCAGGCCAGGCTGCGAGGGGGGCAGTACAGCCAGCTGGAATCCCTGAGTTGAAGAGTCAGAGAGAGGGAGGTGGCAGAGGTGACAGGACACAGAAGGGAATGCCCTCCCCACACCGAGAACTTGGGATACACGAAGAGGGTTCCTCTCAGGTATTCCGGGGAGAACTGAGCAGAGCAGCAATGGAAGAAAGTACCTAAGGCCAAGAAAGAACCACCCCGAAACGTCAAACCCTCTCCCTACACCCCTCCCAGGGATCTGGGGTTCCTGATTTGTAAATGAAGATGTTTGGTGTAGATCAACCTTTTACTGTTCCTGTGAATTACCCCCTCTGGGCTTGTTAAAAAGGAAGATATACCGGATCCCACCCTCAAAGATCATGATTCAGTGACTCTGGGCTGCAGTTTTGATATTTGATCCGGGCCCCCCCCCCCCGCCCCCAGCCCAGAACGTTCCCGCCTCCACATCCCCCCCACCCCCCTCTCCTGATGCCCAGGCACACAACAGGGTAGCTGAAACAGCTTCCTAGCTGATCTCCAGGTGTCTTTCTAGGAGGAAAAGTCTCGATCTTTGAGGAGGGGGGCGGGAAGGAGGTTCCTACAATGGGAGGCTGCTTATCCCTTAACCCCAAACTTCTTGCTTATCCCTTACCCCCAAAACTTCTTGGCTCAGGACCAAGGTTTTGCCTAGTGCTCTTGACAACCACCCCTAAGAGCTCCACGTCCCACTGAGGACCAGAGCACCACTCACAGACGCGGAGCGTGTCCACGGGGCCGGTGACCGCTGCCTCGGGAGTCGCAAGAGCTGAGAAGACGTGGCACGGACGGCTCCCCGCGGGCTCTCTTCCCTCGGGGAAAGTGGAAGTGAGCTCTCCCGGGCTCTAGGTCCTGCCAACAGGAGGCGAGAGGGCGGTGTCCGCCCTCATTGGCCGGGAACACAGCCGCTTCAGGAAGCCATTGGCCGCTCCCGGCACCGGGGCGGCGGGCGGGAGAGGCTGGGCGCGGACCCCATCCGGGGAGCTGGAGGGCGCAAGGGCTGGATTCCGGGGCAGGAGCCCGCGCGCGGGAGCCGCCTGACGCTGCGGCTCGGTCTCCGCGCACGCACTCCCCGCGCTGGCCCTGGGCGGGCATCTCGTTCCGGGACCGACCGCGCACTCTCGCCCCGCTCTCCGGGGCTGTGGGGCTGCGGTCGGGCGGGCAGCCGAGCGAGCGCGAGCGGGAGTGGGAGGAGCCTGCGATTCCCGCTCTCGCGGGGCCGAGTCCGCAGCGCGTAGGCGGGACGGGCGCTCCGGGCCTGCGTCCGGGGCCGCCGGGCTATATGGTTCGGCCTGCGGGGTGGGCGGTGGCGCGAGGCGCGTCCCGGGTGGGACCCAGCGGCCGCTGGAGGGCCGGCCTGAATTGGGCAGAGGCCCGGCCGGAGTCTTCGGGTGTTGGCCGGGCGCAGCACGGGCTTCCAGCGGTCTAAAGGGCCCAAAGCGGGCAGCAGCGCTCCTGTGGTCTGTCTAGTGGGACTTGGCCCCCCCATCAAACGAACCAGCCTCACCGAGAGGCTAATGCACACACTTAGGCCAAAGCAAGAAGCCCAGAGATCTGAACTTCTCCCTAAATCTTCCGCCCCCCCGCCCCCCTGATTTGCCGGAGGAGTCTTATTTTATCAAGGACCTCTTAGAGGGAAATCCGCCCGGCGAGGGCCCAGGGCCTTGCAGGCATCTCAGGCTCTGGGGCCTGGGGTTGCTTGATCACTGTAGTTCAGCCCCTATTCCCAGCGGGCCGGTGTTTTGTAGTTGACATATTTGGGTCTCATGGGATCTTCGCAGTCACCCCTGGAGTTAGGTTGGCTTTTGCTCCCATTTCACAGATTAGGAAACAGGACGGCTTGCCTAAGACCATGGGACTAGTTGGGGGCTGTGGTGCACTGGAGGAGTTTAACCTTAGAGTGTCATAGCTTCTTGCAGGGAGACCTTGGGCAAGTTCACTCCCCTCTTGCGGGTCTTGATTCCCTACTTGTTACTTAAACCCGTCTGCCCCTTTCTGATTCTCCTTCCATTCCTGTTCCAACTTACCACTTGGGTAGCTTTAAAAACCGCGGAAACTCAGACCAGGGCTTCACAACGTTTATGATGCATCAGAATCCTCTGGTGAGCTTGTCAAAACAGATTTCTGAGCTCCCTCTGTGGAGATGCGGACTCGCTAAGGCTGGAGTATGGCCCGGTGACTTGCATTTCTCAAGAGGTGATGCCAGTGCTGTTGGTGGCCATCTCTAAGGCCAACTGGTAATTTCAGTGACCAAAATGTACTCCAAGTATTTACAAATATTAACTAGCTTACACACATATTTTTTTTAAGATGTTATTTATTTATTTGAGAGAGAATGAGATAGAGAGCATGAGAGGGGGGAGGGTCAGAGGGAGAAGCAGACCCCCTGCTGAGCAGGGAGTCCGATGCGGGACTCGATCCTGGGACACCAGGATCATGACCTGAGCCGAAGGCAGTCGCTTAACCAACTGAGCCACCCAGGCGCCCTCTTTTTTTTTTTTTTTTTAAGATTTTATTTATTTGACAGAGAGAGATAGTGAGAGCAGGAACACAAGCAGGGGGAGTGGGAGAGGGAGAGGGAGAAGCAGGCTCTCCGCGGAGCAGGGGGACCGATGCGGGGCTCGATCCCAGGACCCCGAAGGCAGTCGCTTAACCAACTGAGCCACCCAGGCGCCCACAAATATTAACTAGTTTTATCCTCTAACAAGCATAGGAGGCAGCTACCCTTATCCCCATTTTAAAGGAAATTGTGGCCGTAGAGAGACATCAAGCAATTGACCTAAAGACAAACAGCTATTAGCAAAGCCAGGATTAAGCAGCCAGGCACGGTGTCCTTAGCCCCCTTCCATTGCTTCTCCGTTTTCTTCCAATAAGCTTCCAGGACCCAAGCCCACCCCAGCACTTTCTGCCCCCTGCTCCCCTCCAGTCCCGCTCCCCACAGCCCTCACTTTTCCCAGTGTGACCCTCCCTATTCGCCCGCGGGCTCTCGTACAGGCAGCTCCTGGGGATGTGGTCAGCACGGGCAGTCCCCTTGCAGGATCGCCCAGGCAGGGAACAGAGACCCCAAGAACAGAGCCCAGTTCCCAACACCAGTGGATGGATACTCACTGTGGGTAAAGGTTCTCCACCACAGCTGGAGTTCCGAGCATGGCCTGCAGAGGGCGCCAGAGAACGAGCCTGATGGAAAGGGGAGGGAAAAGGAGGCGGGGAAGCGGGTGAGGTTTGACACTCATTGTCGCCAAAGGCAGCTTGGTGTTGGTTTGCCCACTCCTTCATTCTCTGTCGCCCAAGAGCTTCCCACCCCTTTAGGGGGCTGCACTGTGGCACCGGATGGAGAGGGGACAGTGGCCTATGCCGCGTCAGGTACTCCCTGAAAGGACCTGCTTCTGTCAAGGTTGCTTTAGCTCAGGCTGGCTCAACCCTCTTTTTCTAGCTGCCTTGGTCTCAGTTAACTAAGGCCCACTTCGCTGGTCTCTGGGTTCATCACTCTGGGTCCTTGGCGGTTTTGTGAAAGGCTTCGAGGGGGCAAAGCCAGGGTGGCACCTGTCATTGCCTTAGCAGCTAAGTATTTCTGGGTGCTGACAATGGGGAGCAGAGTGCGTGGGCCTGGGGGTCAGGAGAGCAGAGTGGGAAGTGTCCACTAAACATCAGGCATTGTAATTTGAAATTGTCCAGAGCATTGCCTCATTTCCTCTTTCTGCTTAATTCATTTCCTATTTCACAGATTAGGAAACAAGGGAAGTAAGTCGCCTGTGGGTGGAACTTGAAAGGATTTTCACTCCTGTCAGATGCCAAAGCCAAAGTCCTTTATTGTGCCAAGGCTGCCTTTGTAGCATTTCAGTGCATGCGGGTTCGGTGAAACAGGTCTGTACACTGATGCATCCTTCTGTCTGTCCAGTCATCTATTCCTTTATTCGGGACTCATCTGCAAGGCATGGGTCTAGTTGGTATTGAAAATACAGAAGAATAGGGGACTCTGCTGTAAAGTAAAGGAGAAAAAGATGTACACAGGAGATCAAAAAGATAGACACAGAATATAGATACCTGTTTTCTTCCAGGTAATATGATGGAAAAAATTTACTCTGGCCTTTCAGATTATTGCCTTAGGCTGTGCTGTAGTAATCTCTGAACTTTTAATTTCTCACTGGTATAATTGGTAGCAAGTTGAGCACTCACCCCATGTATACTTATTTACATTATATATTTTAATAACATAGTAAATGTTAGGCGCATGTAACTTTTCATGTTTAGATAAAAATATAAATGGAGGTTCAAATAGTTTCTTCTTTCACCCCAATGGACCATCTCGGGCACTTCCTGCAGAGCTTCCTCAGTCTGGAAGCTTTCACCTGGATCTGTGCCTGGCTCTCTTCCTTCTTTCTTCAGAACAACACCAGGTTTTCAGGGTGGCCTTCCCTGACCACTTCCTATTGAATATGCCCCCCACCCCCGTATGTCTTCTGTCTCCCTATCCTGCTTTATTGTTCATATACAGTATCTCACTCTGTAATAAATAGGATCATTTTCCATTGGCTTAGTTTTGCCTCCTCACATCAGTATCTAGCTTGTAGACGGGCAAGGGGGAGTCCCATAGTGGGAGGAAAGCAACAGAACCAAAGGGCAGGAGGTGGAGGGGAAAGCCCTGGGCTGAGGTGGGAGAACATGGAATATGGGGACAGCTTGTTCGTGCCTCCTTTGTCTCCTCCATTCTTGCAATCCTCAGGGCCAGGAGCACCCAACCCTTTCCTCTGGCCCACTTAGCTGCAGCCTCTTCCTCTTCTCTCCCACTTTTCAGGCCCTATCCCACAGGAAGGACAGGTAAATGTCACATACACAGATCCCTCCAGGAACTCAGTTACAGTTCAGAGACTCTGCTCTCGTCTCTCTCAGCATCTTCTCTTTTAAAGTGCTGGTGGGGTTGTACTGGGTGTTCTGGGCTAGGAGCCAGGAGATCTCATCTCGGAGCCTGGATTTGCCCCTGAAGAAAGGTTGAACAGAATGGTTGAACAGCCTTTCCTCACCCTAGCTGACCCACTTCCTATACAGGAGCCAAGGACCCCTGAGAGTTGACCTTGGAGTGACTTCTTAGCCACCCGATGGTCTGAACAAATGACACATGAATCTTCTGAGTTTACCAGTTTCGGCATAATTTAAGGAGAACATCGTGAGAAACCTACTCAGGGTGTGGAGGTTATTATATGATTCATAATCAGTGGGAATGAGTGATACGTCCAGGGAGAGCTAGCATAACTAGCCAGGGACAAAGTCGATTGCAGATACATATTAGCTCCTCTGTGACATCCCCACCCCTTGCTGCGACTGAGCCTGGCATTTGCACCAGGGCCCCGGCAGCACTCCCAAGGAGGAAGGATATGCTCTGCCAGCTCTGTCCAGCCCTACATCATTTTATAAACATGACATTGGGTTCAGCCCTGCTTTATCTTGTGCTTTTGATTGTTAATCAGTCTGAAACCCCCCATGGCTAGTCATCCACTTCGTACTGGCTGCATGACCTTGAACAAGTTACCTATTTTCTTTGAGCCTCAGGTTCATCATACATAAGATGGAGGAAATAGGGGCGCCTGAGTGGCTCAGTCGGTTGGGCGTCTGCCTTCGGCTCGGGTCATGATCCCGGGGTCCTGGGATCGAGTCCCGCATCAGGCTCCTTGCTCCGCGGGAGGCCTGCTTCTCCCTCTCCCACTCCCCCTGCTTGTGTTCCCTCTCTGACTGTGTCTCTCTCTGTCAAAAAAATAAATAAAATCTTTAAAAAAAAAAAAAAAGATGGAGGAAATAGAATGTCATCAGTCTCGAACATGGGGTCGCAGGATGTCAGTCCCCTGAGGATTGGAGAAAGATATCTGCGGCTTTGGAAGACTTCAGAAATCATATCACTAACATACTCATCTATAGAAAATAGTGGAGGAAGAATGCTAACCGCAGAGCAAGTAAATAGGAACACAGACCTCAGACAGGAGCAGATAACAAGGAGAGGAAACAGCGATGAGCAAAAAAATCTGGCCAAATTTATGTATATGGTTAAATCTCAATGACCATGGTAGACCCTCTGGAAATGACTGACAGCAAGGGCGAGTCTACCACATCTGGTCTGAACCACCAGGGTTGTGCTCCCAGCCAGCAGGGCTGGGGGAAGAGAGGTTTGGTCTAGACCATCTACTCACTCCTCTGGATGTGAGGAGGGAGAAGGACAAGGGCTGAATCTTTAGAAAGACATCATCTTATTGGGGTGCACCGGGGAAGCCGAGGGAGAAGAGCTGGCACTTTATCTCTTATAGTAGGAGAGAAATTTGTATTCATTTATGAATACTAGGAAAAATATTATTGATCAATAAAAAGTTAATCAGTGAATATGATGGAGAAGTGAATTAAGATTCCTTAGTGGAGGTGCCTGGTCCCTCCGTGTGACCTTCAGCAAGCTCTGCATCTCTAGTCTGAGTGCCTGTACTCACCAGCTCAGCCTGTGGGTAAATGTCACCACTGCCCTGCTGTTGAGGACCAACAGGGGCTTGAGGATGGAGGAGAGATGGGGCTTGACAGGATGGGCCCAGGGAGGGCATATGCTAGGCCACCTCCCACCCGCTTCTTTCTTCCCTATCCCCAAACGTGAAGGTTTTATGTAGTTCCCGTCTCCACAGCAGTCTGCCCTGTGACGTGTTAGGACCTGGGGTTTCTTCCAGGTTCATCTCTCTGCTCAAAATTTCAGGCCAACTGACATTGCCTTTTCTTTTCTTTTGCTTTGCTGTTGCAGATTTATTCTGATTTTGTTTCTTTTATTTTCCCCATTATTTCATATAGTTATTGGTGTGAAGGAGACAGACACCTGCAACTTGGTTCACCATCTTGATTCCCGCTCCACCTGGGACTTTCGTCACTCTTTCTCAAGGCAGACCCAGTGCTCACATTGTATCAGCACCTTCATACCAGCCACCCACAGTTGTCCTGGGCGTCCCATGAACCTGGGCCGACCCAAATTTCCTGTGGAAGCGAACTCCCCTGAGTTGTGACCCGAGTCTCGAGTTTGCATATGAATCTTCCCTTGACACAGCAAGCAGTATTTTCTTCTACCTTCAGCGAGGCCTGAATCAGGAGTTGGGGCAGCCCAACAATTGATCTGAGTGGGCTGTCTCTGCAGGTAAACTTGCTGTGCCAGCTTAGGGTACAGAGGTAATTACAGGGTAATTATTGGAGTTGCATCATTTATAATCATATCAAACATAAACATGAAATTCTATGGTTTACCTTTTGTTGGAGAGATGGGGGTGGGCATTGGCCAATCACCCAGAGCCAATTCTGTTACGATTTCTTGTTTTATATAGTAGCTTCAGCGTGCACAGTGTTTCACATTCCAGTGGCAGGGTTGCAGGGCAGGGCCAGAAGAGGCCTTTGTTGTATTTGTGCTCTTCCTCAAGTGTATAATTCAGGGATTCTGAATTAGTAATATCAATTTTCAATTATAAATTGCTTATCATAGTGCCTGGCACGTATTCTCTTGTTCATCTGGAATTTCTCACCACTTTTTCATCTGGTTCACTCCTACTCACTCTTCCATCCTCACCATCCTTGTTACTTCTTCCAGGAACCCTTCTGATACCAGAGCTTTCTCCTGAGACCACACAGGGCAAAACACAAAGGGCTGAACAAAGAGCCAGACTCACAGGAACACCTAACCCAGGATCAAGCTTTACAAATGACTAGTGAAGGGTATGAGAAAGGAGTCACAGGAAATACCACATCTAGCAGAGGACCCGAGGCCGTGGAACTTGATCCTTTGGGTGCCATTTTCCGCATCACAGTGATAAATGCTACTTGTGTGAGTGGGTGAAGTTAGCCTAGGAAAGCCATTTGTTTGGGATTTCACCTTTTATACTTTGCGAATCACAAACTAGGAGACTGACATTCATTATTTAGCATAGCAGTGCCTCACAAATCCATAAGTAGCAGGGTTATTTACAACAAACCCTCTAAACAGACTAGGTCTATTCTAGTGACAGTTTTATTAAAGTCCCTCATTTATATTTTAGATAGTAGATTCTATCTATCCAGTTTCATAAAGTGTTCTGACTCCCAGAAGTAAGAACTGCCCCTAGCTTCCCTATCACATGCTTACTGGTAACCTCTTCTATCCCAAGAACACTCATCATACATGTTGACAGGCTCTGCACCCACCACCTCCAATGTCTGGTCTCGCCAGATTGTGAGTTGTTTAGGACTGTGGCAGGGCCTTTTAACATCCTGCCTCAACATTAGAAAAGTTCCCGGCACATCATAAATGCCCAGTAAACATCTGTGAGTTAAAGAAAGCTATTTTGTGACTTGTGCTTCAGTATTATAGAGGATTTTCCCAAGATGACTAAAGAGCTTTGACATTTAAACAAATGGAAGTAATTTCTGTGGGTAGCAGGTCCACTGGGGCCATGCACATGAGGCCACAAAGAAACCAGACAGCATCCCACCTTTGCCAGCACAGAGAGGCATATGGAACACTCTCCTGACACAGATATTTCATGTAATGTGCCATCAGCTGTCTTTGGACACCCTGGTTTCAGTATCCATCCAAGTATGGCCTATTCACACATCACTGGTGAGGTCCATGTGCCTTCATGCCTGAGCCCCCTTTAGGCCCAGCATAGTGGGCTGGCAGGGTCTGTGTGCCACGCTGGAGGTTGGGCAGGCTTCTCTCATTCTGACCTGGTTTCCAGCGATCATTTTCCAGCACAGAATGAGAGAGATCACGTTTAGATCCTCACTGTGGAAACAAGACAAGACAAACTTTTAGTCCCCACTCCTGTAATTTCTGATACCATCCCATTCTAGAGCTCTCAAGCACTCGTGTCCTTGATGAGATACCTGCCTTTGAAAAGTTGTCCATTTTGTCCATTTGACAACTTTTATTCATCCCAGGGAATGAATTTGTCTTCTCCTCACTCAAAAACTGATATAGGAGAAATACAAAAATGTGTAAGAAATAACAATATTGAAGAAGGCCACAATATTGATTAGAACATGTTTTTTAATATGTCTCAAACTCAACATCTGGAGGGCATGTTCACACCAGGTTCCAGGTTTGCTCTCATTGGAGGTACTGAGCTTCAGAATATCTTCCCTTACAGAGAGGATTTTGTTCAGATATTCTACTCTAACTGACTTTGAGAATGTAACTGTTCCGGGCTCCTCACCCAAATTTTCCTGACAATCTGGGAAGAGAGGTAAGAAAGCAACCCTGTTCATGGTTCAGAGTTCTCTGCTTCTTTGGCTTTCACCTGATTAGTAACTCTGTACAAGTGCTTGGTGGTTCCCAACCCTGAGCTTATATCAGAATCAGTTAGTGATGGTGACCAGAGGGGAGGTGGGCAAGGGGATGGGTGAAATAGGTGATGGGGATTAAGGAGGGCACTTCATGTGATGAGCATCAGGTGTTGTATGTAAGTGTTGAATCACTAAATTGTACACCTGAAACTAATATTACACACTATGTTAAATAACCAGAATTTAAATAAAAAGTAAACAAACAAAGCCAGTGAAGAGCCCAAGAGACATGGTAAGTAAATGGAATACCTGATCCCAAACTAGAGTCTGTACAAAAGGGGAAAATGATATAAAAGACACTATTGGGTCAACTGACAAAATTGGAATAGGGATGGTATAGAAAATAATCATATTGTATCAATCTTAAGTTTACAGGTGATAAAATACTGTGACTATGTAATGAATATCCATGTTCTTAGGAATATACACTGAAGAATGTAGAGGTGAAGTGCAATGGCAAATGCAAGGTGCTCCACATGGGTCATGAGAACATACCATGTATTTATGTTGTGTGTAAAGAGGGAGGGAGCCCAAGCAAGTATGAGCTCAAGTCTAAAACAAATGGAGGGAAATGGGAACAGTGGGTAAATATGGACGAGGTAATGGGTGTTCATTCTACTCCTATTTTCTTGAAATTTGTGTTAAGTTTGAAATTATTTCCAAATGAAATTTTTTTAAAGATTTGTTTATTTATTTTAGAGAGAGAGAGAGAGCATGTGTGAGTAGGAGAGGGGCAGAGGGAGATAGAGAATCCTCAAGCTGACTCCACCCTGAGCACTCAGCCTTGATCCCACGACGCTGAGCTGAATCCAAGTGTCGGATGCTTAACCTACTGTGCACCCAGGTGCCCCTAAAAAGGTTTTTTAAAAGGAACAAAAAAAGAGAAGCATATGGAAAAGGTCATGTGCTTCCCTCTTAGAAACTACATTGTACTGAATCTGTCCTGCAACTACCAACTTCCTTTCTTTAAGTTAACGAGTGTTTTAAAACTTTCCTCAACAAGCACTAGGGAAAAGTCATGTGCTGTTATCCTGGAAAACATAGTGTGCTCAAACCCCACTTCAACTAACATTTTCCTTTCATTATGATGGAAGTGTTTAAAAACTGAATGGTGGGGGTGCCTGGGTGGCTTAGACAGTTAAGTGTCTGCCTTTGGCTCAGGTCATGATCCCAGGGTCCTGGGATCCAGCCCCACGTAGGGCTCTCTGCTCAGTGGGGAGCCTGCTTCTCCCTCTCCCTTTCCCTCTGCCTGCCACTCCTCCTGCTTGTCCTCTCTTTCTCTCTGTCAAATAAATAAATAAAATCTTAAAAAATAAAATAAAATAAAAACTGAATAGTGGAGGCACATGGAAACGACCATGTGCTTAACTCCTAGAAATGATAATCTGTTAAAACTGTCATGCAAATTCCATCTTCCTTTCAGTCAGGTATAAATGTTTTCTTTCTTTCTTTTTTTTTTTTTTTTAAAGATTTTATTTATCTATTTGACAGAGAGAGAGATAGCGAGAGCAGGAACACAAGCAGGGGGAGTGGGAGAGGGAGAAGCAGGCTTCCTGCTGAGCAGGGAGCCCCATGTGGGACTCGATCCCAGGACCCCAGGATCATGACCTGAGCTGAAGGCAGATGCCTAACGACCGAGCCACCCAGGCGCCAGGTGTAAATGTTTTCATACATACAAGCACTTGGGTAAAGCCAGGTGCTTATTTCCCTGACACTACAGTGTTCTTATACCATCTTTCAACGAACATCTTCCTTTCATTAAGATGTAATTGTTACTAAATGCATAAGTAGAAGCATATGGAAAGGGCCATGGGCTTATCTCTTAGAAACTACATGGTGCTGAATTCATCCTGTAACTAACATCTTCCTTT